>NC_066631.1:17944363-18247394 GCF_025201925.1 Gopherus flavomarginatus
CTGAGTTTGGGAGATAAGCAGGGTAATACCTGACTGCAGTGAACTGGGAATTGGCCGTTCTATGAAGTTTTAAAAAATACTGAGAGTCCTAGGCAAACTTAGAAGCAGTGAACAACCCAGGACACTCTGGTAACCTTCTCTATGATTGTGTTCAGTGATGCTCTACACCTCTACTATGGTATAGGGTATCTTCACCTTCTCCTTTTCTCTCTCCTCCTTTCATTTCTCTGTTTACAGGATCTCCAGTAACTGGAGCCTAGAAACCATCAAACCATTCACTGACCCCCTGATGCCTTCTCTTCTCCTCATCTCATCCCTTGGAACCTTCATCTGTCTGAGTAGGTCATTCAGTTTCATGTGCTGGTGGGGATAAGCACTCCCAGTTATGACCTTTACATTCTCATTGTGTTAAGGTATCTTTTGATGGCATATTGTTGCAATAGCACTCCTGCATAAGCTTCTTCATGAGAACTCAGAAGACTGATGTGAGAGCCCTCTGCCCAATCTCTGACCATCTGTTAAAATCTTCATATGAGATGCAAAAGATTAGCCTTCCCCATGATTTATCTGAGTGATGTTGGCATATTTTACCACTTTAAAAAAATTCCTATAATTTGGAAAGATTAAAAATAAAATGTGTCAAACAAATTCTCTGCCTAAGTGCATGTTTCTGCAAGTCTATGACTCTGTACATTGGTAAATGTGGTGAACATCTTAATAGATGATATTCAGCCTTTGTAACAGATGACTCAAATTCACTGGCTTGTTTGTCAATCATTCAATTGTGGATTATAAATTCATCAGTCCTGTCTCTTCTTCAGGAATCTTTTTTTTCTCAGCTCTGTCTTGCATATTCTGCCTCTTGTTGACCTTCCTCTGGGATAAAGTTTTGAATCCAAACTCTCAAGCTATAATAAATAAATGATTGCACCATTGAGGTCACTGTTCTAGCCTAATTTTGCAATTTGCAGTATACAATTCACCAACCCTTGCTCTCTTTGAGAGAAGCATTTTACCTGCTGGCATTCAGCAGTCTTCCAGCTAGATGTTGGAGCCAACCGGCAATCCTCTGGTGGTTCTGGGAATCAAAAGGAATCTGTTTGGACGTCTGCTTTTGAATCTGAGATTTCACTGACGGCGGTTTCTACTAAGGAGATACACAATCCACCCAGAATGGCACATGCAAGCCAAAACTAAGGACAGAAAAAGGGATGAACTTGTCAAAAGTGCTGGATGGACTGTACTGGACTGAAAGCCCTGGATCTGTTGAACTGTAATAGCATAAGTAATAGTGTGCAGGGCTCCCCCTGCCACCTTTTTGGGGTCAAAAGACACCTGTAAACCAGGCCATCTGGTAGTGGTGGTTCTGGTGATGACCAAGTTGTTCAGCAGAACCTGGACGGAGACCATTAGCTCACTTCACACAGACACACAGCAATTTCCAGTCACTGTGAGCTCGAGCAGACTTAGGCCAGTGCTCTTACCGCCCATCACATCCAAGGTAAATACTATTTGCCACTAGCAATTTTCATACAAGTTTCATATACATTTAAATAAAAGATAAATTCATGTCAGGGCTCTACTAAAGAATGTCCAACTCAGGTGACACTTGTAGAACACTCTACTGATTGGGATGTAAGAAGAATGATTTTTTTCCAAATCAACACATGACTTTTCCCATGTAAACAACTTTACAGTAATAAAAGTTTGAATAAAAGACCAGGCCTGAAGAGGTAAATCTGCATAAATGTGACTTCCTTCTAATGTAGAACATAGAAGCCCTCTTCCATTCCCCAACCAAGGAAACCATACTATACACTCTGTTGCCTTGTCTTCACTAGGTAAAAAGGTGTGTTCTTAACTTGAATTAGCTAATTTGAGTTAAACTCATAGTGAAGACAAGGCAGTTTGTAGCTCTCAAACAGGTTATCAGGTAAAATTAGAGCAGTGGTGGGCAACCTGTGGCCCATCAGGGTAATCTGAGTCTGGGCCGCAAGACTTTTTGACATGCTGGCTTCCGTTTCCCACAGCTCCCATTGGCTGGGAATGATGAACCATGGCCACTGTGATCTGTGGGGGGCAGTGCCTGCAGATGGTCAACATCAACAAAATGTCTCACGGCCGGCAATCAGATTACCCTGATGGGCCACAGGTTGCCGACCACTGAATTAGAGACTATCAGAGCGTAGGCTTTAACTCTACTAGGCTTTCCCATAGTTTCTAACTCTACCTGATAACCTGCATGTGAACTGCCCTGTCCTCAGTAGGATTTTACCTCAAGTTAGCTAACTTAGGTTAAGAATGCATCTCGCAAGTGAAGACAAGGCCTGCATGTGTATGCAGGAATTGTAGTTTCTTTACCACTTGAGTATGAAACACAGTGTTTGACAGTGAATTAGTCTCCTGATAACATGGAGATGTGAAGAATTTAATTTCCATAGATAAACTAATTACCGGTACTTGAGACTTGATGCTTTAACCTAACTCATGCCCCCAAAACACCAAAATGGCCTGTTGCTTATTTCATTAGACTTAGGATAACAACAGTTTTTGACCGATATTTAAATCTGGCCATGGAGTATTTTAATTCCGGCATAAAATAGTCTCTCTCTCTTGTCCCCACCTGCCACTCCTACTCCCCTCTGCCAAAAAAATGGAAAGCATCTGCAGAAAATCACTTAGTCATGTCCTGGAAATCTGCAAAGGAGAGCAAATCTGGCCACTGTTTGAGGACATTTAATAATTCTTTGAGTTTCAAAGGAATTCTTTTTTTAATTTTAATCAACTGAGGGAGGGAGAAAGAGAATAAAAATCTGGACTCTTTTGACCTCATGGCTATATACAGACTTGTTTGTTGTTCTGCCAAGCTTCTTTTGTGTTTTAACAGATAACAGACCAAGGTGACTAATCATTTTAAATAAAAAAAAAATTCCCTTTTCTCCAACTAACACTGGTAAACATATGGCTCCTAGACAGGTGGTGGTGATCTAATTATTTATGGACTTTCTTCCTTTAAAGAATATTGCCCAAGGCAGAGGTGAGATTTACTTTCCTGTGTCTATGGAGGAACCTTGCATGAAAGTTCTGTGAGAGAGAAGTCTCTTCACGTTCTCTCAGTAGCAAGCACTGTTGCTAATGAAAGCTTTTGCCATTTGAGACAGTTGTGTCACGTAACGAAAGGGAGACTGGGCTTGCAACATACACGTCCAAAAAGTGATCATCTGTTTTAAATATTAATGCTCCAAACGGTGAATGTGGAAGATCGGCTTTTTAAAAGCTTTGTGAATTTTCATTTCCTAAGGGATGTTCTATGTCAACCAACTGAAGATGGATACTTTTAAGATAGTAGATGTAAAAGGCCTAGACCTCTGAATACTCTCTCTTTAGTTTATAGCACTAATATACATCCATTATAAAAAAGGTGATTTTTAATTTTAATTTGCTTTTTATTTGTCTGTCTGTTTCCCTCCAGGTATATTATTCCTGTGGTGCAGATTTGGAATCCATGGAAAGAGGTCTTATTTTATCACCAGGCTTTCCAAATAACTACTATCCAGGGACACACTGTGTTTGGCAGTTTTTCATTCCTGTTAGAACCCATCTTATCCTGGAAATTCTTGACTTTGATGTATTTGAGAGCTCAAATGAAACTCCAGACCCTTGGGATGGCTTTTTTTCTTCTTCTAAAAGAAAAAATAAGGCGATGTTTCCTACTGAAGAAAACTCTGACCTTCCCATCACTCTTGCTACTACAAAATCCTCTGTTCTGGCTGGGATGTCAAAGGCGATCCAGAAACATAGCAGCCCAGGAGCTCGGTCAAAGGGTCTTGCTGGTCGCTATGATGGATTCCCAGTAACTACCTCCAAAAAAGAAGAATACAAACAAACATCTGAAGAAAAACAGTTCAGACAGATGGAAGAACCCAAAGAAATATCTAAGGCTCAGCCAGATGGACTGCCATTCACTGTGCCTGGCAATACCACTACGCAGCAGCAAAATATCAGTGGCCTAGAGATGAACAGAGATTTGAAAGGGAAAGTCCTGCTTGCTCACCTCACTGCTAGAAGGGGAGATGAGGTCATGGGAGAGAGTCAGACTCTCTCCACAACAGCCTTACCAAGAGGAAACTCCACCACCCAGCAGTCTTCAGCGGATGTGTGTCCCCATGATGTCTTGTATGTTTCTGACCTCATCACATTTTCCTCTCGCTTCTGTGGGACAAACTTGCCTTTAAACAAGACCATGGTCTTCAGTTCATCTCTGGAGATGGTGGAGGTTATTATGGAGCTGATCACGACCACGGATCGTGGGAGGGGCTTTGCGATGCTCTTTGAATACAAGAACATCACGGAACCTAATGTCATGGATGTGGTGAGGCAGGATGGAAAGGAAGACACAATGATGCTGGCAATAATAACTGGAATTGTCCTCTTTGCACTTGTTCTTCTGTCTACCCTCTGCATAACTTGCAGGTAAGATATTTGTAATGATCTAAGCTCCTGAAACTAAGCCTGCCATGAAATCTGGGATATAACTGATGACATGGTGAAAAGGACAGTGAGGATTTTTTTTCTAATTTATTTATTTCAGAATCAAACCTGATTAGATAAATTGTCCACAGAATAAAATCTGGCTAAATTCCACTCTAATGTATTTGTTAATACTATGTGTAATTTACTATTATTATTTGGTAGTATGGTATGTCTCAAAAAAATGATGGTCTTGGCTTTGGATTTTTTGGCAGCTGTCTTGCAGTGTCCTTTTTGATACGTTTTAATGGGATTACCAGGAGTAGCATTAGACTTGCTGGGGCGGAAGCTGAAGCCAGAGCCTCCCTGTCCAGAGCTGAAGCCGAAGCCCCAGGGTTTAGCCCTGGGTGGCAGGGCTCAAGTGACAGGCCCTCCTACTGGGGGCTGAAGCCCTTGGGCTTTGTCTTTGTCCCCCTGGCCAAGGTGGTGGGGCTTGGGCTTTGGTGGGGCTTGGATGGGCTCTGGCTTCAGTCTCCCCTCCTGGGATTGTGTAGTAATTTTTGTTGTCAGAAGTGGGTTGTGGAGCAATGACGTTTGAGAACCCCTGCTTTATATGTGTCCTTCAAACCTTTTACCCATCCCTCCTCCATCAAGCGGGCGAGACACTAGTGTTGCCCTATAACAAGCAGCCTATTCTTCCTGGACTGGGTCTAATGTTGTTCCATGCCCTGCAGGATAATGTTTCTTCTTTTGCTGCATATTGAAGTTGAAAAATCAAGTCCTATTTTTGCTTTTCCACAAAATGTCTTTGTTCAAAACCATTTTTTCTTAAATTGAAAATGAAACAATATTTCTATATGATTCCTGCCCCGCCCCCCTGCATCAAACTTAGCTGAAACCTAGCTGGTTTTGCCAGACATTTTGATTGTGACAGAAAAACTTTCAACAAACTGTACTGCATGTACAGATCCTCTGCAGCAACAGAATCCAGTTTTCCAGGGCAGCATTCAACTGTCTTAACCAAGCGACAGTCTTTTTTCCCCTTCCCTTGCAATCCCCTCACTGATTCATGAGAATACATCTTCCAATGTCTGCAACAAATGAAGCAGGGGTGCTACAGACAACAGCCTCCTTTACTGAACACCCCTGAATCATCACCAGAGCAAGTCCATCCTGAGCACTGACTGATGCAGCAATCTATGTAAAAAACAGTTATGTACTCACGTAATTAAAAATTGTAACATCATCAGGCATATGACAAAGGGGGCAAAATTACAGTTATACAGGCTTCCTTAATTCTGGCATTTCCTAACTTTTGAGTGCTTGACTTCACAACATTTTAATGTTCTTTTAACCTTTTGTGTGTGTGTAATGTCTCCCTGAGGTTGCAAAATTTTCAAAGAGCTCTTGGTCATATTCAAGAATATTTTGATAAGACTTATTTTTCTTGTGGTCCTGTTGGAAGGTAAATCCCTGGACATGCTGAATAGATACAAAGTATATTCTATAACCACACTAAGTTAAAAGGGATATAAACAAGGTGGTTAGGTTTAAATATCATTTTCTCTGCTATACATGGAAGTTCCTGACTTCAGAATCCAGCTCTTATTTTGTATTGCTTAGCAAACTAAACCTTGCAAAACTTTAAGAGTTAGACACATATGTTTATATCTAACCATTGTCCTTCTTGACCGACCCTGATAAATACGTAATTTAGATTACAAAGTTTTGCCTGCTCTAAAATGGTTCAAATCTGATGGAAAATATCTACTAGATACTAAATATTTTTTATATTTAAGCTCTTGCCAATTTTTTTTTTGTAAATGCTTCCTCTGCTATAGTAACAGTTATGTCCTAATCCTGCTCATATTGGGCCAGATTCTAATACTCTCTCTTGTTGAGTACCATGTTACTTGTCAAATACTCCCAGTAATTTCAGTGGAACTTCTCATGGCACAAAGTAATACTCAACACAAATGGGGATGTTGCAAGCCATCAATTTGGCTTCCAGCCCACTTAAAAACACCAAGCCCATTTTGAAAGGCAACTTTACTTTTAAAGGTTCAGTTGCTACGGATATTGTTTTGCTGATGAGGGGCAGGATTTGTTTTAATTGGCTTTTTCAACCAGGATGTTTTTAAAATGGGGAACTAGTTGAGTGTTAACACATGGACTAGAATTGCAGGAAATGATTCTCCCTGGTAGCTTGACTCCTGGATCTTTGCATTGGTGTGGTTTCAGGGAAAATTACCTGCTTTAAGTTAGACTGTATGTTTGTATTGTGTTTTTGTTTTGTTTTTAAAGGCCATTTCCTATTCCGCTTGCCTCCCTGTCTTTCCAGGGAGAGGTTATTTTGGGCATATGTTGATTTCTTGCCAAACTTGTATGCATGAGTGAAATGTGATGCTTGTGAAAGTGAAGGCCTCACGGCGCTGAGTAAGCCAGTTTATATAGTACTGGCAGATGCTGCGTCAGGTTTTTTCTTGCCGTTCTGTCTATGCACCTCCAGGCTTTTAGTCTGGGACCTCTTCTGATTAGAGCTTGCCAGTGTTACTCAACTGTTTTGGCTTATGCAGACTAGGAGTAAAATTATGTGATATCCATTAAGCACATCAAAAATTTGCCTCTGAATGAGACCATCAAACTCACGTCTAATTTTGTTTGGCCTAAGTAAGGATTTGAATTCAGAGATGCATTAGCCCCCCCTCTTGTCCTCTTTGCAGGAAATGTTAATTAGTCAAATCTATAAGAGAGGAGCTGACTTCAGATCGAGGATGGGAGAATAAGGAAGGAGAATGCCCACACTGTAAAGTTTAGGGAAAGGTCAGATCTGGATCCATTACAAAGAAGGCTTTGAAATTCAGAGTCTACCTGGGCCTGTTACAGGGAGAAGAGCCTGCTTTGAATTACAGATATGAGTTATAGGGATTTGATCTGGGATTTCAGTTCAGGCTTATCTAGGGTAACCATATAACAAGTGTGAAAAATCAGGAGGGAAGTGGGGGATAATAGAAGCCTAAATAAGAAAAAGCCCCAAATATTGGGACTATCCCTATAAAATCAGGACATCTGGTCACCCTAGGCCTATCTTCTATAATGAAGCTGGCTACAGCATTACATCAGGGGTGCTGGAACAATCTATATAGTGAGGGTACTAAGAGCCATTGAACCCAACGGTAAACCCTGTATATGATGGAGACCACTACAAGCCAGAACCCCTGGTTCCAGCACTTATGTATTACGTAGAGCACAAGAAGTTCAAAATTAAGGACAAAGGGGGCACTTGCTGAAATGACAACAATGTCCAGTGGAGCCCATGATGGCAGGTGCTGTCCCCTGAGAACATCCTGTCAGTCAGAGAGTACTCTAGGAGGAATGAAGATACTCTAATGAGGCAGTACATTCAGCAATGGGTCCAGTTTTCTGAGGAACAACACTTGCTATGACTGGAATGTGCTGTTACAGAGGAAACCTCAACAGAAGATGCTAATAATAACCTGTTTGCTAAACTTGTCCTCCACCTCCCTTTCTCTCCACTCCACCTGCTCCTCTGGTATCTGAGCAAGTTGAAGCTTAGCTGTGCTATGCTTCCTTCCCCACCCCCTCCTTTTTTTTTTTTTAAGCCGCCTCTGTTGCTCAGCTAGAAGTAGCAAGCTCTGCCTCGCCAGTGGTAGAAATGGCATAGGACAGGCTTGGCACCCAGCACCATCTAATAAATGGAGTCATCAGCAATGCCTGCCCAGGTTTATTCCATTGAACCAAAGTGAAGCTATCTGGGGAGACTCCAAGTTTCTGCCACACTGTTGCTTTTGTTTAGTGTTTGGGGAGGGAATGAAAGCATCAGTTGTTAGATGGCCAATAATTCTAATTACTTTTGGCCATGAGGCCTGGCTTGAGTAACAGGATTTTTTATTTTCTTTCCCAAGCCCCCAAGAACAAGAGACACGTTCACCTTATTTAATTTTAATCATTTCCAGTGCAATCAGACTTTTGCTCGATGGTTGCAATTCATGGGGAAGAGACATTTTACATCTGCGCACCCTGCCAAAGAACTGATTCTTATTACAACCCCTCAGTTTACAAGCATTTCAGATGAAGGGAAGCCTCTTATTTCCAAACACCCCCCTCCCATATAAATTAATTTATAAGTTAATACCCTCCCTGTATTTCCACTTGGTGGGCAGAAATGATGTAGTAATTTTTCATTCAACACAAGACCCAAATAATAGTGACCGGGCAGGATATAGAGCAGGACTGACCAATGGGTTGCCAGGTGGCAATTCTTACTGCTGTAATACATTTCTGGGGAATCTGATTGACTTCTGAGAGTGTGCTAAAAACAGAACAGTTATCTGCTAATTGCTGCAGCTCTGTACTGAGTACTGTATAGAATCCAAGAAGCGCCTCACTCCTTGCCTGCATGCCTCAATGCCCTCCATCTTTGTTTAGCCCATAGCTCTGCACATTAGTTCTTTCCATTTAAATGGAGCTATTGCTACTTCAGTAAAGTCTTGCTGTGCTGGAAAAAAAGTTGCCTTTGTCAAAAGCTTCTACAGAAAATTTCAATTTTTCAGGAAAAAAAAACCCACTCCCAATTGTTCAGCTAAAAACTTAGATCAGAAATGTCATTGTGGTGCCTCACGTGAGCTGAAGTCTAGGGGCATGAGGCATTCTGCTCTGTGGATGGGGCTGCCTGGCCAGACTAAATCTCCCATGATACACCATGGTCTCCCTGGATGCTGAGCTGCTGCAGTGCATCATGGGAGTCATAATTTCACTGGATACCCAGGCTCAAAAAGAAGAATGAGGGTATAAGGATCTGTGGCAGCATTTCTGAACTGAAAAAATTCCATTTTCTTCTGGAAGTTTTTGACTTTTGGTCAAAAGATAACTTTTTTTTCAGGTGTTCATTTTATTTTATTCTCCACTTAAAGAAAAAAAAAAGTTTGCACAGAAACACTTCAGCCAGCTCTAGTTAGTATTTTGCCCGTGATACATAAGTACTTTAAGTCTTGGGAAGCACAGTGGTGCTCATTTTCTTAGTTACCTGCTAGATACCCAGCTCCCAGCCTTGTACCTCAGGAATATACCATCTTGCACTGCTCAAGATGAGCAGTGCAAATTTATTAATTGGTTCACCACTTCAGCAATGGAAAGTGGATATACACTGGCCTTTGTGCCCTGAGCAGATTTATCCCACACTTCATTCAAACTGACTGGTAAAAATAAACAATTAAACATATTTATTGACTATAAAAGGTAGATTAAGTGATATTCAAAAAAGTCAGAATTAGTTACCAAAAGAAAAGAAAATATAACTACCCCATCTAAACTCTCAACCCTGTTAGACTGGGCAACATCTAGATTAAGCAGTTTCTCACCCCACTGGCTACTGCAGTTCATAATACACAAATTTGAAACCTGGGCCTGTCTCCTTTGTTGGAATCTTGTCTTCTTCTCAGTATCTTTGTTGCTTGCATCATAGGTGGGGGCAGAAGAAAGGGCCCAGTATGTGTCCACTGTCTGTTTTATACCCGCAGTCCATGTGCTTGGAAAACAAGTCCAGACATGTCTGGGGGCATTGCTGAGTTTCCAAGCGAGGTTGAACAATTCCCCTGGTGTGGCCTCATGCAGGCGAGCCATTGCATTGTAGTTCCCTTGCTGGACAATGGTTGTTGATGGTTGACTGACACGCCGCCCAGGTGTTGGTTACTTCTTTGCTATTGCCTATGAGAAGCTAATGTCTGGCTGATGCCTCAATTTACAACATGTTTTAGTGACAACCATACCACATAATTCTCATAACTTTATATACACACACACACACACACACACACCACACTACATATATGGATATAGAAATGACTTTCAGCAGATCATAACCTTTCCCCTGATACCTTACAAACAAGCATTATGTATAATCATGATTAGATAAAGTGAGGAATATGGGGGTTTCAGGACACTCCCCCAAAGGTATAGAATGTCACACCAGCCAAGTAACTGAGATTTTTGTATTCAGTATTAATATATGCCTTTTATTCAACATTATGCAAGAGAATACCAATAAATTGTGAGTTGTTCTAAACTTACTTATATGCATTTGCATCCCACTGAATATTATTTTATATATAAATTTTAAGAGGCCATAACTCAAGAGACCCATATAGGTGACTTTCTTTGGATCTTGCAGGGTTTCGGTGGGGGCAGAGGGAGGAGGAAGGGTTGTTTTAAAATCATGGTGGATGTTCAAAAACACTCCAAGTAATGTAATCCTGATAACGCTAACAAGATATGGGTTGTTCATGGTTATAGAAGGGTGGACTCACTGCTAGAGTATCTCCTTATGGCTGGGTTTGGCGCAGCATCTCTCTCCTGTTGAGTGACTCTTGCCAGTAGTTGCAGTGGTCTGAGTCTTCTTATGACTTGGCCCTCCACCCAAGTAACATTTAGTCCTACCCCATCCAGGGTAAATAAAAAGTCCAATAAACTAAATTTTCCACCCCTGTCTGAGCTCACACCTCAGCTGGGTCATCACCGCTTCCCCAGGTTCTGTAAGGTGGTCTGCATTAGAGTGGCAGACAAACACTGCTCAGGGCTTTTTCTCTGATGGCCTCGCTCCAAATTCTACCGTCTGTCTCCCTTTCTGCATCACCTTTCTCAGTGGTCAGTAGGGAAACCCATGCTTTCCTTCTACTCTGAGTTCTAGTCCAGGAACCCTGTGATCAGCAGGTAAAATCTGCTCTCTTAGACTTCACTGTCTCCCTGGACTTCCTCCTACCTTGGCCTTCCTTCAGACCCTTTCCCTCATCTCTTCCCTGGGTTTACAGTACATCTGTTTCTCTCTAGTTGCTTCCTTTGCTCTCCAGCAGTTAGAAAGCAACTGCAGAGTTCTCACTCTGGCTCCCTAGATCCCTATGTGCTCAGGCTTCTTTCTTTATACAAATCACCCATCTCCTTACCCAGGAATGACCTGGTTGGTTGATTGGCCTGTCAGTCCCACATTATCCCTTTCATCACATGGTGTGGAGTAAACTGGCCCGTGTTCATGGTTATAGAAGGGTATCCCAGGTTTTGATTTTTGAAGGTGAATGTTGCTTCACACTCTCCCTTCATCCCAGTTTCCAGCCTGTCTAGAGAGAGAGATTCTAATCAATACCCAGTGAAGACAAGTTCATTCTTCTGGGAGGCTTTAATGCGAGAGTTGGAAAAGGGGGCTCGGAGTGGTGTAGTAAAGACCAATGGAGTCAGAAAAATGAAAATTGGTCTCCTCCTATGCTGCAAGTGTGCTACCCATGAGCTCATTGTCACCAACCCAACCTTCAGGCAAGCTAGCAAATACAAAACTGTTTTGGTGCATGCAAGATGAAAGCACTGGCACCTGACTGGCTATGTTACTATACAGCAAACGGACATTAAGATCACCAGAGCAAGGCAAGGGGCACTGTTGGACTGACTGCAGGATGATTAGAGCCATTTTTAATTTACATGCTGTTGCCCCTCAGTGAAATAATGCTGAACAGATTAAACCAAAATTGAACATAGCAAAGCCATTTCTCCAAGAAAAGCTGAGGGAAAACTTAGAGGAAAAAATGGATAGCATTGCATCATCACCCAAGATTGCACTTAACATATGGAATATATTCAAATTAGCCATTCTTCAAGCCCCAGAAGAAACTCTAGGTAAAAATGAAATTTGGCCCTAAGATTGGTTTGATGAAAATGACAATGAACTCAAAAAGATCCTTAAGGAAAAGAACGCTGGGTTTGTGTCTTGGCAAAATAACAAAGAATCAACATCAAAGGAAAATAAATTCAACTATTTGCAAGAGATAGCTCTTTGTGTCCTACATGATAAATGATTGGAAAAGAAAGCAGAAGAAATACTGTGTTATGCTGATACTAACAACACAAAAATGTTTTGATTCCCTGAAGGAATCAAATTTGAATCATCAAAACCAGGAACAGCTCCACTAATAAGTTAAAATGGATCTACCTTAATCAAGGACAAAACAGATTTCTCTGAGAGATGGGTGTAGCACTTTACTGAGCTACTCAACTGTTAGGGGGCTTATTCCTTTACCCTGTCACTTCCCTGGTCCTTCTCACATGAACAGAGAGAAACAATGCTGCATTATGTCAGGGAAACACCACAAACAGGATTCATAACACAAACCATGAGCAAAAGACCCACCCCTAAGTAAGTTTGGCAGTATCCTTTTCCTTTCAGGGTCTTAAGTCCAACCACCCAAAAGATCACCCAAAAGTCCAACACCCCAAAGTCTCTTGAGTCCAGCAACCCCCAAATCACCCAAAAGTCCAACAACCGAAAAGTCTCTGTCCCTGGTCGGTGCAGCCCCTGAGTTCAAAAGTTTATCTGCAGATTTTTACCCCCTCCAGCTGGGTGGAAATGGTGGGGGGAAGAAAGGGGCATGCGGGGTGTTAAGGGGCACCTTCTGTGGTCTGAGACCAACTGCCCTGTCTCTCCGTGGGGTTCTGCTGCAGCCTTCACCACAAGCTGCTCCACTCCACCAGCCATCCCGTGAGCCACTCCAGCCATTCCATGAACTGCTCTGCTCTGCCCGCTTCACTCCACTCGCCATCCCATGGGCTGCTCCAACCATCCCGCAAACTGCTCCGCTCCACTGGCTGCTCCAACCATCCCACAAACTGCACTGCTCTGCCAGCCACTTAGTAATATATCTTCAGGCTCCCCCACTAGTTAACACAGCACTCAATAATCTCAGCTTTTAGTAATTTTAGCTCTTTAGTGATTTTAGCTTGTAATAGGGGAGCCCCAGTGCTGGTGCACCATTAGCCTAATGTGAATTCAGCACAGCAGCCTGTAATCAGACTCTTAACAGAATCAAAATTAGCTCTACTACTCAACAGTGTTGGTGGCCCTCAAAAGGGACCCATACCATCAAGTACAAATGCTTGTCCCTAAACTGTCTCAATTCACTGGGTTTTGGCACCCATGTCCCTTGTCTGGCAAGTGCTACTTAGTTGATGGTGAGTCCCTCTATCATAAAACAGTTCCACTGGCCTTGATTCACATAATCAGGGTAACAATACTTTATTCTTCCTGCCCCAATAACAGAGAAACTGGAGATCCCACAGCAGTCAAAGTGACCTTTTGGGCAGCTGTGGGCTCATGCTAGGTGGGGTGGGTGTGCCTATGCAAACAAGACCAACCACAACTCACCACCAAATGTGAGGGTAGAGCTCATCTTGACTCAGCTTACACTAACATATTGTAACATGATTTAACCAATTATATCCCATCACTTTAATTGGTTTACATCCAAGAAAATTAATTATACAGCAGACATAAACAATCACAGAACCAGAGATTATACAGACAAACAATAGGGAAGTGAAGACTACAGTGATAGAACAATACAGAAATTAGGATTTCACATCCCAGCTATTAATAAGTGAGTTCTTGCCAGACAGAATGCTATCAAACTAAGGTCTCTTTTACATCTTCTAGGTTCTTCCCTTTCTCTGAAGGTGATAGGAATGTCAGGACAGGATTGTAATCCTAACAGTCCAATAGCACCTTATTTCAATGTGACTAGTTTGGAATGTAAGAATATGACCATACACTTCCCAGTTTATGGCTGGCCTCTGCTACTTAGCCGAAGGCCTTAGCCTAAGAACAGGGGTCAGGCTGTCACAGTAAGAGAAAGCCCTTACACAGTTTAGTGATAAGAATACACCTAAATTCTTAAAGTATAGGCCTTTGCAGACAGGCTTGAATATCTATATCCTGACATCAACCATGCCTCTACTATCAAGCTACAGGTGCTAAAGGAACTGACCCAGCACTCCATAGATGAAGAAATTGCACAGCCACCTACCACTGAGGAAGTGCAATAAGCTATCAGACAAATGAAGTCAGGTAAATCCCTGGCAAAGAGAATATACTAGCTGAAATCTTTAAACTTGCAGGCCCCAAAACTTCTTGGCTCACTAAGAATATCCCAGAATGCTTTGTTCTATATAATAAAATGTCTGGCATGGTGAAGCCAATGAACTGTATCACAGCTTGAGACCCGGGGGGCCTACATATTTTGTAGTGTGCTCTACTTACAGAAATCAAAGTTCCACCCTTCTAAGGAGAATAAGTGTTGAGACTTGGGATATCTGGCATAAATTCCTGGTTCTGCTGCAGACACATTGCAGATTCTCTAAGAAAGTAATTGAATCTCTTCTGCCTTAGCTGACTCCCTGATAAGAAGGGGGTAACAATTGCTCCCTAGCACACAGGCACTGATACAAAGAAAGCTATAAAGTGTCATGGGTTGAAGTGCTAGTGCATAGTTGTTCTGTTGTGTTTTATGAACATGGACGAGGACTTTCCTCCTATGGAAAACTAATCCATGGGCTTGCTGCTGTCTTTTCCTCAGGCAGAAAATGTGCCCCAAAAGGAACCCTTCCAGTGCACACAGTGACCAGGAGGTTAGTGCTAATGTTTTTGGTGATTTTGTGTCTCTTGCATATTGGCTATTACACTGTTTGTCTGTAGATGTTTACTGGGGCGTGTTCTGAGTTGTAGAATGGGATCCAGAACTCCGCCATAGATATCAATGAGCTCCAACTTGTGGTGCCAACTCGAGAGAATGAAAACAACAATCACACTGTCAGCGGGGACCAAGCTGGTAAGCTGGAGAGTATATTGTTTCAACCCATAGCTCCTTGCCCATTAAGTCAAGTCAGTCTCTCTCCCTGAATCTGCCTCTTCAGCTGTGTGTGTGTGTTGACGAAGTGCAAGCTGTCACATATTAAGTGTTTGATGTGGAATTACCTCCTTTTGCCCTCCCTCTTGCTGGTAGAGTAATTCCCTGTCAAGTAATACTGATAAGTGTCATTTCTGAACTCTGCCAACAGAAACTGTCATATCCAGTGGCACAATGCATATATGTGGTTAGCAGGGCAAATGTGGTTTTGGTTCATTCTGTCATATTGCTGGCTTAAAAACACCTGTAAAATCTTCAAGAATTGTGTTTTTTCTCCCTATCATCCTTCCCTTTGTGTCACCTGGCAAGCATGGCTGTCTAAGCACTGGGTTTGGAACACTCAGATTCCCTGGAGCAGTCACAGGTCCAAAGTTTTTTCATATTAACGTTGTGGATAAAATTGCTTTGATCCAGAGTGAGCCATCTACAGAACCCCAGTGAGTGACAGTAGTAAGTGCTGGGATGCTTTGACTACAACTCATAGGTCCTTCATGGCTGGTAAAAGCCAATACAGATATACTGGGTCTAATGTTGGTGGAGATTGTCCATCAATGTTTCCCTCCAGAGAGAGAAAGTGGCTGAGGTAATACTGTTTATGGGACCAACTTCTGTTGGTGAGAGAGACAAGCTTTCGAGCTCACACATAGCTGTTCTTCAGGTCTGGGAAACATACTCCAAGTGTCACAACTAAATACAAAGTGGGATAGAT
Source organism: Gopherus flavomarginatus (assembly GCF_025201925.1). Classification (NCBI taxonomy): domain Eukaryota; kingdom Metazoa; phylum Chordata; order Testudines; family Testudinidae; genus Gopherus; species Gopherus flavomarginatus. The sequence continues at coordinate 17,960,282 of NC_066631.1, forward strand.
TGTTTGGCATAAGTAGTTCACACATATTTCAAGGTACCATTCAATGTGAAATAGCCCACTAATGGTTCCTTGAAATATGTGTTAACTACTTGTGCTGAATTGAGTTTGTCAGACCTGTTAGGAGCTGCTGTTACAGACCAGTGAACCCTTTCCCAGCTGGCACCAAGCCATCTGTGTGTCACAGAAGTTCTTGTGAGATCCCAGCTCAAAATCCCAACTCTGTGCTGACAATCTTGCTAACAGTTTCCAATCTCCCTTTGTTGGGAAAGGTCACTAAGAGGATTGTGGCCAGATAGCTCTGGCAGTCTGACTCCCCAAAGCTCTTTGACACTGATCAGTGAGGTATAACATGAACACAACTTTGGGGGATCTTCAAAGTTTAGGATTTGAGTTGGGGGAGGGCAGGTTATATGGAGTGGAGGCCACAACTGCCTTCTTATCGCCATATCAAATCCTACTTGCCACCCCAAAATGTTTATATGTATATAAAAATGAGATGGGTTGAGCCAGCCTGCAAAGTTTTGATCCAGAGCTGAACTTTTCCCAAGGGTGGCTGGATTTACAACTTTGATTTGGGCCTGTCTCTAAAAGGCTTTGGTTTTAAGTCCTTCTGGTTTCCTAGCCAAATTTCAGCCTATTAGGACAAGGCAAGTGGTTGAATGACTGCATTTTTTTCAGATCTGTGTGGCAGCCAAGGGCTGATTTTTTTAGGCTGGGTTAGAATGGGAAGAGGAAGGTAGGCTATTTGCCCAGCCTAAACAAAAGGAGATCGTCACTTAAAAAAATCTTTCTGTGTCTTTCCTTCCCTTAGTCACTTCCTCTGGAGGCTGCACAGAACACTCTTCTCGGCATACTGACCCAGATATGCCCTCTTCTATGTCTGCCGTGACCACTGAAACGGGGAGTGATGAAGTATTTATTATTTCAGCCGGCCCTGGTGCCAGCGGGTTGAGTTTTACCACATACAGAATACAGGTAGACTGTCATAGACACACGTGGGAGTATCACAGAAAAAGATTTCTAGTAGTTGGAGGAAGGAACTGAGAGTCAAAACTCCTAGATTCCATTCCTGGCTCTGTCCCTAACTTGCTGTGGGCAAGTCATATAACCATACAGTTCCTCAATCCGTCAGTAATATTATTACCTACCTTGCAGCGCTGTTGGGGTTGATTTGTGTTACTGTAGCTCCTAGGTTGTGAAGCTTAATAAATGTTTGCCAATAAATTGGATGCTTTGTGTGTCAGAGCTCTTTATAAATGTTTATTTTGTAATTTTATTTTTAAAATTTAAATACTGTAATGTGGCTTCCCTAGTTTTTTTTGTTTTGTTTTGAAGGGGAGGAATTGGAGGAGTATTATAGCTTACTCCCTTGAAGCTCGTACTGATGTTTCTTTAGAAACACAAGTGGTTCAAAAATCCTTTTGCTTGCATTTCCCTTGAGCACCCAGGGTGGTGATTAACATACATTTTCATAATCGTTCTGGGGTCAACACTTGCTATCTAAGTGTAGAAGCATGGAATAGTGCAGAAGCCTACCAGTCCTTCATGTAGCTCCTGTGACTTTATCCCTGGGGTACAAAGTATTGGGTGTCTGCATCCCTGGCCTTGATTGGAGGTCAGTGTGGTCTGCTAGGATACAGTATCAATTAGGATTTTCCTAGAGTCTTAATAATGTACACAGACCTCTATAGAATTATGTCCAGTAATGAAAAATAGCCAGTGAAAACTTAAATGAATATGAGCCACTGCTATTTTTCTTAAACTAGCCTTCTATATGATGGGCAGTGATTTATTATCTAAGACCCATTAAAAATGTTTTAATGCTCTAATTCAGTGTTTCTGAACCTTTTTAATATCAGGGACTAGCTTCCTGCCTCCCTAAAAACTGTGTCAGGAAGACCTCAGGGACAAAACCTGGTCCACAGAGCAGTCGCTGAGAAACACTCAGAGGTGAAAGTAAGCCGGTACGGTCTGGTACAGCATACTGGCAAAAGCCAGTACACAGCCAACTGTACTGGCAGGGGACAGCTTCCCCAATCCAGCAATTTAAAAGGGCCCTGGGCTTCCAGCAGCGGCTGGAGCCCCTGGCCCTTTAAATTGCCACCAGAGCCCCACTACCAGAGCCCTGGGGTAGCAGCAGCGGACTCCGGTGGCAATTTAAAGGGCCAGAGGATTTAAAGGCCCTGCCCCTTCTGCCAGAGGCCCCACCCCTTCTGGTCAAGCCCCCCACTTGCTCAGGACTCCGGCCCTGCATACCAGAAAGTCCCTTAAGTTACTTTCACCCCTGGAAATACCACTCTAATCTACCAGTCTGTAGCTTCATTAAATCTTGAAATATTTAAGGTGTAAAAGAGAAGAAGAAATAGTTTGCATAGGCAGAAGTCAAAATTTTTAAAACTTGTGCATAGCTTTAAAATTCTTACATTATCTAACATCTCCTTTCCACCTGCATCATCATCTGTGGCACGATTTCACAGAGGTGGATAGGAAGATAGAGTGGAAATTACAAGATTTGTGCTTTCTCGCCAAGTATGACTCTATTGGTCAGAGCTCTATCAGGTGCTGATGAAATGAAACCTCAGTTTGTTGTGGATAGATGGAAAATCCATATTCTCTTTCCTCCCACTAAAAAAAATGTTGAGCATCCACAAATCTCATAGAAATCATTGAGCTGGGAAAGCTCACCTTTCAAAATCAGGCTATTTTTTCCTCTCCTTTCCAACTCCCCCCACCCCCCACTGCTAGAAGATATATAAAATGTAAAAGTAATATTATTACGCTTGGTCTTGGACAAAAAGCTTAGAAGGAGCGATCTGATATTACTGCTAAGTAGTGCTTCCCACAGCATGTTGTTAGCTAGGTAGCTAAAGAATCTGGATTAGGGCTTTATGGATCCATACTTGCCTGATAATGGTGGTAGGCCTGGATAGGAAGAGGCTAAGAAATCCTTCTAAATGCTAGACTTTCAGCATGTTTTAGACCCAACCTCCCTGTTTTGGAAGAAAAATGTACGTACAAAATGGCTTGCAGCAGGCCCATATCTAAACAGTGGTACTTCAAACAAGCTGATTTGCACCCTTATTCTAGGAGTCAGAAGTGCAGCTACTCAGGTTTGCACACATGATTGAAATGCACCCAATGCGCATTGTTGGGGGCACAAATTGCATCTGCAGAAAGGAGGCGGTCCTGAAAAATGTCCTCTCTAATCCTCATATATATTGCTTTGAATAGGGGGACTCCAATTGTCTTCCCTTCTATAATATGGTTTGTATGTGCTAGCTTCTGTAGGACAGCCTCGGCAAATGGTGCATGTTGTTATCCACTGGCATGCAGCTACTTTCTTGGCTCTTACTCTGACATTATCCTAATGTTTATGGAGGTGTGAAAGCTTGAGCTTTTATAGTAGACAAGGATTCCAGACTCACTCACCTCAACCGAAATGCTTGTCTAGACAAAGCGGATCATAAGAAGCTTTTTACAAAGATTATCTAAATCCTTTTACTGAGAAATAGTAGTTGGCCAGCAGCTCCCAAGCCTCCCACTGAGTGTGAGCCTGAGATTTGCTGGTGAGGGGGCAATGATAGGTTGGATTTAAACACACACCCCAGAAGCTAATCCACTGTTGGGAGTCAAGGGTACATCCAGGCAATGTGCTGGGCAAGCAAGCAAACTTCTCTGCAGTGTCTCAGTACATTTGTTAAGATGAAGGGAGGGTAGAGGAACTACTCTGCAGGCCCTGAGGGAGAGAACTGATAAGGAGTGGAGAAAATGAATCCTGTACATGTGTTCCAGGCAGGGCCGGCGCTTTCATTTAGGCGACCTAGGCAGTCGCCTAGGGCGCCAGGATTTGGGAGGGTGGCAGACTGCTCCGGTGGATCTCCCACAGGCGTGCCTGCGGAGGGTCCGCTGATCCCATGGCTCCGGTGGACCTCCCACAGGCATGCCTGCGGAGGGTCCGCTGGTCCTGTGGCTCCAGTGAAGCATCCGCAGGCACGCCTGCGGCAGGTCCACTGGAGCCGCGGGACAGGGGAGCCTGCAAGCCGGCTCTGTGCCTAGGGCGCCAAAAACCCTTGCGCCGCTCCTGGTTCCAGGGGACAATATAGGGCATATAGACAACTTCTATAGAAAATGGAAACCATGTGACTGCTTTATTTATATAACCACTTTTAGCCCTATGTCTATTGCCTTCACTCCACCATCCCTTCTCATGCATTGTACTCTCTATTGATCTTATTTAATTCTGCCTATAAATGGAGTAGATCTTAAAATGTGGATCTGTCTCCCTCTATTGGCTAGACCAGTGTTTCTCAACCTTTTTGATAGCAGGGACTGGCTTGCTGCCTTCCTAAAACGTGTCAGGGTGGGGATCTCTCAGAGACCGTGCCAAATACTGGGGAAGACTACAGAAGCCTTTGACTAAAAAACTTAAGACTTTTAGCACAGGTCATTAAGATTCATGGTTTTAGATCAAGAGACCTGTGAGAACCAAAGACTGATTGAGGGGAGCTGGTCAGGCCTTTAGGTTGACTAGCTGATATCCATCAGATCCTCAAAGGTTCTGCACTCACATTGCTTAATGAAAGAAATCCAACTCCATATTTTTTGTATACATCTTATTAAAACTCTTAATAATGACGTCAATAAAACACAGCGCCAAAGCAAAGCTGATATTACTCATATTAAAATGAAAATAAAGTAATGCAACTACCAAATCAAGCTTAAAAATCAACAAATTAGTCTCCACACTGGATTGGATTTAAATAATCAAATTAATTGTTATAGAAATAATTAATCCTTAAATATTATAAGAAGGATTCTGAGAAGGTGGCTATTTGGTAAATATCGCCATGGAGAGATGTAAACAAGCCCTAATGCGTTTGCTTGAGAGGACTGTGGGAGTCTCTCTGGCATGTAAGGGTTTTCTAGCTGAGTGGGGGATATTTTGAAACTGGCTAATAAAGGTAAAACTTTTCTTGTGTGGGCAGGGCGAGGCAATAGTGAACCTGGTGGGTTTAATGCTTTCTGTTCTGGCATACGTTAGGCAGGTGCTGTACAAGCTGCCCCACTGACCTATCTTGTCCCAAGAAAAGATATGTTTAAAGAACCAGGGTCACTTTCACAGATAGCTCAATGTTTCTAAGTGCCACTAGGGCCTTTGCATGTAAAGTACTTTTGAGACCTTTGGCTGAAGATGTTGAAAAATTTCTCTATTTTTCAGGACAAAAACCTAAAGAGAAGTGTCACAAGTCCAGCTTCTGTGTCAGACTGGCTGACTTCTGATCATATGGCTCCAGGAGCAGGTACTGTGGATAAAGGGAACACACAGGCAGAGAACCATCATCCAAGGCAACGGACATGGAGTGCCCGCACATTTCATGACTTACTGACTCCGTTACCTCAGTTACAGAAAAAATGGTATAGCTGGACCACTAACAGCCCCTTCACTAAACTGGTAGACAGCAGCGTAAGTATCCACAAGAAGGGAAGGTGTGGGATTCAGGCATTGTGCTCCTAACAACATTAAAGACTACTTCCAAAGGGGCACTTTGTGCAATATAAACTCACCTACTTTTTGATGTGAACTCCTCTTCCCGCTCTCCTGCCTTTCACTTGTGCATGTGTTGAGTATGTCAGCTGAAAAGGTCCAAGGCCCTGAATGTGTGTGTGCACACATGCGAGAGAGATGGAGACTGTTAGTTCACATTACCATAATATATATCATCTGGAGCTTTATACTGCAGCACCGAGAAGCTGCAATTCCTGGGGCTAAGCATCTGGATAAAAGATTATTTTCCCTTAAACTTACAAATTATTTCTTCAGAATGGATCATCTTGAGTCATTCTGCATAATTTTTAGGGTTATATCTTAGGTTTCTTTTAATTGACATATTAGTATTGTACTGCAAAGAATCTATAGACTCATGATGACTAGCTGTCTCTCTGATTGACTCTGCAGATGTCAAACCAAGAGTGTTTGTTATAAAGTTAACATGATGCTTCCGTATCTTCCCATGCACAAAGTACTGCTTTTTGAGAAGGGAAGGAAGCACGTAGCCTCTTGGTCATGATAAGTGCACTATGAAATTTCAGTTCTAAATTCCCTGAGGTTAAAAGTTTTCTAGACTGCTACTTTTCAAAGTATGTTTATTAACTTTATTATTATTTTGGTAGGGTCTTTCTACATCCACAAGAAACCAGAGTGTAACAACCAGAAAAGTAATTTCAGCCACTGAGATAGAGGGAATCTCAGATATTGTTTATTCTGACTCATCCACCTGCACTGCATCATACCCACAAACCCAATCTGTGCAAAGGCAGGGGAAACTGAGCTCCTCCAGCTTGAAGAAATCCAGATTTGGGAACCCTTACTTTGGGTTTTTAACCAGCTCCCCTGATTGCAAAGAGGTGAGGCCCTTGGATCCCTCAAGACACGTGGGGGTGACACCTCCACTTGATAACCAAAGCCATGGCCTCCCTGGCCTCAAAAGCAACTTAATCAACTGTTCAAAAACCAAGGAGCTCTCAATAGAAATGGACAAATCCAAATCAGCTCTTGTTATTTCTGAAGAAGGGGATGACCAGCAGCCTCTGGTCCTCGCAGAGCACTTTAGTCAGTGTAGAGATACTCTGTCTGAGCAAAATGTTGTATATGCTTCAGTGAAGGCTATGACTGATAAACCACCAGTGGTCTTGACTGTTCAGGGAGACAGCTCAGGCAGGCCTCCCAATTTCACGTTGGATCTCCCCACTTGGGAAAAGTTTCCCAATTTATATGGCAATCACAGGAAGACCGATAGCTCTTCCAGGGGCCAGTGCAGCTTGCCTAGTGCAGATACCAATACAATTGAATCACCATGGAACTTTGATTCCTTAACTGCTCATACACTCTGTCAAACATCGGTTCAATGAGGCTTCCAGAGCGACTAAAGGAATCTGTCTGTGAGAACAGATGCAATAAGGACCATAGCTGTTCACTTTTTTGCTGGAGAAGAAGCTGCTGTGCCTACGGAGGGTAGCAAGTGTGGACAGAGACAACTTTTTTTTCTTCCCATCAGCAGATTGGAGTTATGGGAAAAGGTAACCTAGCAAAGCACAAAACAAAGTCATCTTTTCTCATGATCAGCTGGGCCTAATAATGTGCACGACATGATCTTGTTCTCAGTTCCATTCTCCCACATGAAATTTTAATTGTGGCTTATGGAAGAGAGTGATAAAGTGACTCCTCTAAAAAGGTGTCTAATACTGAGTAACTGTGTTCTGGTACACTACAGGAAAACAAATGATCTGAGTGATTACTTTATGGCACATGGTGGGGAATGTAGACCAGTCCTCAGGGTCACTGTGGTGTCACCTTATTCTTTGCTACATGTTATGAACCAAATTCTGCTCTCAGGTACACTTGCATAATCCCTACTGATGTCAACTGAAGTTGCCTCCAGCTATCCAAGAGTAGAATTTGGACTTGCATGTTTCTGTATACTATATATAAAGTAAAATGTTTTAAATAGTTGGTAACCTCTCCAATTTAGTACAGTCTTGTTCATATCAGTCTTTGCTGTTTCCTTAGCATTAAAGGGCACGTGTAGACCTTAGTCTAACAGTTTAGAGTGGTAGAAGCACAATACAAGAGCGCACTCAGTCTGATGCTATCAAAATAATTAATACTAATTTCCAATATTAACCCTGTTAAAATTTCTACACTGTTGGCTAGCACTGTGTAGGTCTGAAGAATTAAGGGAGCACCCCTCATGGCAATAGGAGGGTGTATACAAAAAAATACTATTCACTAGCAATAAAGTCTTTCAGCATCCTGATGCTTGCAGCTGCTATTGTTTTAATACTGTAACAACCAGCTATTGCTGGTAATGCACACTTGACTGCAGAATTACTTCCTTTAGCAGGCAAGCCTTAAAAAAACAACAAGCAAACTAAGTTGGGCAGACTTCATAGCCCTCTTTTGAAATGAACTCCTTAGTAGCTATGCCACCCCGATTACAAATCCAGCACATGAAATGGAAGACTGAACCAAAGAGAAGTCTGGTAATTCGATTGCCTTTAATAACCCAATCCGTATTTTAATTGCCTCCCACTGTTATTTTCCTGTCTTAGCAAGAAATGTCTGCATACTTACCCCGCAACTAAAAGCATTTCACTTTCCTAATTGAAAGGATTGTGTCACATAGAGCTATGTGACTGCAGCTGGTTTAAGCTGTTCTAAAAATGGATAGAGGTCTCCAAATATGTGATAAACAGATGCCAAAGGTGGGAAAAATCTTCATGCAGTCTACCCTGTGTCCACAACACTAGGAGTCAAACGAGTGATCTTAATATTTCTATGCCCAGACATCTAAGCCTGCCTCTTGAAATATTTAACCCCAGTTTGGCCCTGATTTATTTAAGATCTCACCTGCTATTCCAGCTTCCATCTACCACCTATTAATGTCTGAGCTGTACAACACATGGTCTTAGTTTTGCCTAGCATGTTTTATGTGTAGAAATAGAAGCATTGCATATGGTACTGGTTGAGGAGGAAGAGAGTATCCCATAGTAACTTATTTTTTTAAACAGAACTACACAAGCAGGTTTCTGTTAATTCTTATTACTGCCAGCCTGCATTGAGCTGAATTTTAAAGCATAAAATTCTGGCTTCAGCTTTTTTTAATTAATGTTACAAGAACTAAAGGGAAGAGCTAATATACTTAGAGAGAAATCTGCAGCACTCTATATATTTTAATGAACTCTTTCCCTATGTATTGAGATTTATATGTAACACTTGCATTGTAATGCAGCATCATTATGCTTTGTTGTTTTTAGACTTCAACTTGCAAAATAAATATGAAAGTATTAAAAAAATACTTTTGGAAAACACTCGTGACCAGTTACCTTCGATAATTGCTTGGGTGGGGAGAGGGAGAATGAAGGTTGTTTTTTTTCCAATGAGTGTTTGTTAATGTATGAATTTCTTTAGTTGAATAAACTGCCTTGGCACTATTGCTTGCTTTTTGTGTTGTAAGACTGAACTGAATGACTTGTGCTCCCCTGAGTAATTGGTAACTACTATACTGCCTCAGACAGAGGGAATATGGCTAGAAATGGGAGATGAACAAATTCAGACTGGAAATAAGGCATAATTTAGACAGCGAGGGCAATTAACCATTGGAACAGTTTATCAAGAGTCATGGTGGATTTTCCATCTCTGGCAATTTAAGCAAGACTGGATGTTTTTACTAAAAATAATGATCTAGGAATTATTTTGGGGAAGTTCTATAGCCTGTGTGATACAGGAGGTCAGACTAGATGATCACAATGGTCCCTCTGGCCTTGGAATCGATGAACAGCTATGCTAGTAACTTGTCTTCAACAGGACCAGAGCCTGTAGAGAAATCAAGAAATATTATAATGAATAGTTCTTGCATAATGTGCTGATCACAGAAGCTTTTCCCCAGCCCTCTTGAGTTAATGCCCTGAAGCAAAAGGATTTATATCCTTACATCTTGTTTATCCAGTTACATTACTTAAGATGAGGTTATTGCCCACATTCTCCACACTGACTTCCTGTCCTAGCTATCCCTGTAGCCAAAGAATGGACAGTCTGCCTTCTCCTAAGCCTTTCACCACAGCTAGCAAAGGAGGGAAAGTCTCACTTGCATCTTGCTGTATAAAATATACCCCTCATGTTCACTGACAGCATGTGCTACCTCCATAATACCTACTACAATGGTACACAGCCACTAACCGCCTCGGAACAAACTCGGGTGGGATGCAGGGCAGGTCTCCAGCATGGATAGTATACATACTAGACTTTCCCTTTCTTCAAAATTGTATCACAATCTTCAATATATATTTATTTTCAGACTAGCTGTAGCTGCTGCTGCAAACTTTAGAAGTGCCGGACACCCTATGACAGTGGGATATAAGAAAAAAAGCTAGAATCAGAAACAGTTCCACAATATATAGATTCTTATATTAAACTTGGTTTCAAAAGTATGGCTGCATCTTTGCTTTCCTACTAAAAACCAAGCCCGCTGTTATTGGACTGTAGGATTTCCCCCAGGCAACATTCCCACATGTTTCTGTTGAAAAACTGTTTGAACATCACAGGGGTAGCATTTAACTAGAAAAGTATGAAGGCTGCTGGTGTAGGAAAGTTGTACAGTGTTCTCTGTGGTACCCATAAGCTAGGATTAGTAAAAGACAAAAGTCTCCATGGTACACAGACTGAAGAGTTTGTGTACAATATACATAACTTGGCCCTTCCTCTTACCAACTCTAAAAAAAAAAATTAGTCTTCGACACCTCACTTAGACAGATGTTACTCCACTTTGTAAATGAGGAAACCGAGGCACAGCAAGGACAAGGAAATGGCAGAGGCGGGCTTTAACAAAGGTGCCTGCCCCAAAAACTGGCTTCCAGACCATTATGGTAGATTACCTCTGACATAGCTACAGCTAGCCTATTCCAAAAGCATATATGCCTGCTTTGCAAAGCTGCCTGTTCTATTCATATTCTTATGCTGCACCCATCAGCATTGTATCAGACTAGACACAAAATACCAGACTCATCCAAATTCTCACTCGGCTGAGCAAACTAACAGCATACAGCACAGCTAGGCAAGACAGAAAAAAGAGCAAATTAGTAATGCTTTTGTAAGAAATTCTTTTAAAAGTGCATTAAAGTCCTATATTTTAAAAAAAGGGCCAGGGTTCAAAAACGCATTCAACTATCGTGAGTATTTAAACCTGTCCCCTGTGACCCATTTTACTTTTAAAACAAGCTCATCAGTTTGCAGTTGTAATTAATGTTCTTATTTATATAGAACTCTTCTTAGGTACAGTAGGTTAAAAACCACTAACAGGAAGAGGGAAGTAATTTAACAATTACGTGGGAAAAAGTATCAAGAGATTATGAATCTAAAACCTAGAAAAGCACAATAGAACCTCAGTTCCGAACACCTCAGGAATGGAGAATGTTCATAACTCTGAACAAAACATTATGATTATGCTTTTAAAAGTTTACAACTGAACATTGACTTAATACAGCTTTGAAACTTTACTACTATGCAGAAGAAAAATGCTGCTTTTAACCATCTTAATTTAAATGAAACAAGCACCAAAAGTTTCTTTCCCTTGTCAATTTCCCCTCCCCTTGTTTTTAGTAATTTTCATTTAACAGAGTACTGTACTGCATTCCTTTTTTTGGGGGGGGCGGGGGGGGGGTCTCTGCTGCTGCCTGAATGTGTGCTTCCAGTTCAAAATGAGGTGTGTGGTTGACTGGTCAGTTCATAACACTGATTTCATAACTTGGGGATTCTACTGTAATGTGTAAAACTGATATGAAAGCCTTTCTATATTTCACTTTATATTTGATTAGAAATATCTTTGGGCTATGTTATACCTATAGTGTCCGTATCAGAAACGCAGTAAGATGGTAGTTCCTTCCACCTTTCCCCCTCACCCACAATGTTAGCTAATTGGCAGTAACAGGATTTCAAAAGAAGGCATGGGCCTGGTTTTGCTCATTGGTAGCAAGAGCAAGGTAGCAGCAGTTCTCTGAAGCGACCCTACCACCATATAGCAGAACAAGGTTGCAGGGCACTAGTTTTCTTCAGAAGCAATCAACTACTCATAGGTAGCTAAAATGGCAAGGAGAAGTTTAAGGGAATTAAACACCTAGCAGGGTCAAATATGCAGTTACTGTTGTACTAAACCTGAAGATTTAGATTTGTGTTTTAAACAAGCATTTAATACTTATATCCACTACACTTCGTATGTAGAATTTTTAATACAGGGAGCTGATTGGGCAGGAAGATGCAGTCAGTTTGTTAGCAGAAACCTACTTTCCTTTCAGTCATTTTATAAAATCCAGTCAATTAACCAATGTTAATTTTGTTGCTTATATTTGCTTTTTTCCCTCAAAGTAGAAAAACAGTTTGCAGCAAGATGGTTGTTTGGCTTGATTTCACTTATCAAAACATTTGAAATATTCTAATAAATTCACAGTTTGTTAAAAAGCTAGAATGAATTGTTTGGATAAAATGTAAACAATTAAAGGGGAAAGAAAGGTGACAAGACCCAAGCCAATGGAGTCATTTAACCCATCCAAGCAGTTGTAACATCAGCATTGAAAGAAATAGCTGACTGGGAGATTAAAATTTAAAAAACATTCATGGCCTTTCTGGAAATGTACGATGTTAAATCTCATATGGCGCCCTTAGAAAATGAATTACAAAAAATGCTATAGCAACTAATGAGCTTAGGGATGAAATTATCTCATTGAAAGTCAGAATAGCCAACCATAAAAAAAAGCAAGATGATCTGAAATATAGATTTAGAAACAATCTTTGCATATTAGGCATTGCCAAAGGAAATAACTTAAGTTAGTTTTCTTCTGAAGCTGGTCCCTGACATTGTAATTGGGGCCTCTGTTCCCACACTTGATACAGAAAGGCGGGAAAATAACTAAGGCAAAAAAGGCAGGAAAACTACCAGGCACATTCTCTGAACTGCTCAAATGCAATACTGAAAGCAAGGGAATAAGCAAACAGTCCTTGTGCTGCAAATTTTTTTTCCCCAAGAGGATAGTCAGCATGAAATAACACCTCTTTCCAGAAAAGTTTTGTCAGGAAGCATAAATGATTGTGGTTTGGTGGTGATCCTCTTCTCACAGAGCGAACTCCCCCAATTCCCACTTCAAAAAGAAAAAAAATCCAAAAGGACTAGTTTAAGCCATCTAAACTAAAGCCTCCATTTAAAAGTTGAGAACTACTGCACTAACAATTACAGTGTGTGTTTTTACTATTTATTTATTTACTATTTATTACTCATAGCCAAAGACCAACCTCATTGACTTTAAGGGGAGCACAATCTCACCTTAGGTGTAAATTATGGAGGCCTAGATGGCTCAGAGAACTGTAATGGAAACTACCCACGCACTGACTGAAATCCAACCCACAGTAAGGATGACCATGAGTAACAATGCCTGTAAGTGCTTCGTGGACAGATGTGAACACTCTAAAACCTAAAATTAAATGTTGCTCTTTTCTTTCACTCCACTTCATAAGGTACTCCTTCCACAATGGATAAGCAGGGTAAAGCAGAGCTGCCTGCATGATGCTACAGCTGTTCAAGTGACAGGACTTCACTCTGGCAAGACCAAAAATTGACTGCTTCCTTTTAAATTGTGTTAAATATGAGACAGTCCATTCTAAAATAGAGTACACAGTACTTAAACCCACCAATGCTGGTAGAACATCCAAAGCAGTTACAGGTCTGAATGTCTACAAGTCTCTTATTCTTACAGCTTACGGAGCAGGATTATACTTTCACTGTATATTGCTTAAAGTTTGGGTTTTAATGTTTTTTTCAATTTAGTTTGAAGAATGAATGACAGCTGGCTTAAAAAACAGCAGTAAGGATTAGCTACAATATTAAAGGATTTCAATTTCCATCTTAGTGTGAGAACTGTAAGAATTCAGAAATGCTAAGATCCTAACTCATAAAAACTTGAAACTATAACAATTTTGACTGGCTTTACTATTTTCATCAAATAGTCAAATGAAGTCTGGTGTGAATAAAAGTTTTTCCAAGTTGGTAAGTATGCAACTTTCTACAGCAGACTTAACTTCTCCATCTGTAGTAGCCATTCAGAATCTTTTCATGTGTACATATAACCTAGACTATCAAGACTGGCTTTTAATATTGCAATATTCATTTTCTGTAGCCCGCTGTTAAATCTTATTCTAGTACTGTCAGCAGTTTTAGAATGACAGTGATCACAGTATCTAGATACTCTTGCATGAAGTTAGAAGAAAATCCAGTTCTACAAAAGGAGGGAAAACTCTTTGCTCCTGTCCCTTTTATAGAATTTTTCTTATTTAAAAGAAGTGTTATGTCTGCGTGGTTACTTTCAAGTACAATGGACTCAGTTGAAGTGCAGCTCATTTGTTATAAATCCTGCAGAGAGATTGGAGATCCTTTGCAAATTTATTTTGACAGGTATGTAAGGGAGGCTAAGCCAGATCTCTCACATGCCAAAGACAAGGATTCTCTCCAGGTAATACCTTCATCTCAGTTATTAAGAGTTTAAAGTCTGGTATTTTGATGTAAAAACTCAATAACTTTCAAATCATGGGCAATATGACTGAACGTCAGAAGGTGGTGTGCGCAATATCATCTATGCACAGATTGTGTTGAGGAGAGATTGAACAGCTCAGATGAAATGGAAACAGACAGCTTCAGTGGGTAATTTTTTTAATAACTTTTTAGTCCAGGTAATCACAAAAAGAATTGGAAGAACTGCATTCCACCTTCTTTATAAAAGAACCTTCTCACAGAAGGAGACTGTATCTTATTCACCACTACATTAAGCCCTATCATAATCACTCTTGTTTTCACAACATCTATTCTACAAGGTTCCATGCTCAGCTCCCAAATGTCTCTTATAAAGAGGGTGGGGGTATGCTTTAGACAGGTTAAAAATATGGTGCACCTTTACAGTATTTAAACAATTACACCAAGTATAGTTTATACAGTTATCACATTATCTAAATATCACCTGGCAACCATACATTTTAAAAGGACTAATGTATAAGAGTATGTAATACCCATGACAGATGCTCTTAGTTACTTAAGAGCATATAAAGATCAGGATTCATTCACCTTCCCCATTTGCAAGTTAATCTCTCAGCTCTTCCAAGTACAATATAATCACAAAAAACTTCTCATTCCATTGCACTACTTCAACCCCCTATGCATAGAAAGGCATATTTATTCTCTATTGGGGAGGGGGGGAAGAGAGGGGTACATAAAAGGTATATAAGGAACCTCTACTATACAGGTAGTTTGGATGTCAAGTACTTGAGATTGTTGCAGATTTTTAATGTCACATACGTCCCAACGGCTTGTGCAGGTGCAAAAGAAGTTGTACATAGGGTTGTAGACGTTATTCTTAATCCACAAAAAATTCCACACATTTGGGACTTGAACGTTAGCATAGTGACAAGTCTATGCTAAAAGCCAATGTGGGGCATGGAAAGCAGTGAGTGAGAATGCAAAGCACATTTCTACATGTAATGTGCAAAGGCTCTCTTTCCACAAATACATGCAATTTGCTTACATGCACAGCCAGTGTTGAAATGGAGACCAAACAGCTGGGAATGGCTGTCCTGAGAAGATATAATAACCATTAAAAAAAAATCAATCTTTCTAAACATAAAATATGAATACAGATGCAACAGAACATTGTTAGTAATAGTAAAAAGTAGACAGAAAGTTTTGTTAACAAGTTTCAAGTATTATTCCAGATCTGATTTCAACCCTACTCACAGGAGGAAATGCCCAGAGATTAGGAAGAGAAGTCCACACCCAAGTGTACTTTTAACAGCATTATGGATATTACCAACAGACCCATCACTGTAACATCTACTTTTAAAATTAAAATATGAACAGAAATCTATTATTTTTAACTAGCATTTATATTAACATGTGCAGTGTTGTACTTTTTTTTATTAATTGACTAACAGATATAATATGCTACATCATCCTGTGTGGCACTATAACACATAGCACAGAGTGTATTTTTTCATGTTGAAGTATAAATCTTGCTTGCAAAATAAGGCATACCTAAAACATGATATATACAGAGGTAACTTTGTACTCTTTCTTCCCATTCTACTTTGCTCTCTGGGTATGATACTTATGAAAAGCTGGTCCAAGTCAAGCATATGAACATTAGTTGCCAGACGACTAGGAAATATTTATGACTACATCACACTTTTATGATGCTCAGGAAATGTTCTGAACACAATTAAGCAAAAAATAGATGAGTGAAAAATTAAGTCTACATACTCAAAATGTTAGAGACACCAATGTCCCCCTTAAAATCTCCCCCATATCAAAAGAATTTCTCCATATTGCTAAAGTTCATCTGTGGTGGACCTTTTCGTAGGTAACATTTGTTCTTTCTTGTAAATCTGTTATATTCTGTTGAAGTGGCAGCTTTTCTATGCTTTTACCGATGTGCACACACTAGAACACAGCTGCAAGATAAAAACTACATGCCTAGCTAACGTACATCACACCAAAAAATACATTTAAAAAATTGCACCAACTTGTCTTACTGTCTGCTCTATGTCAATAATGGTTTAGTTTAATATAAAATTGCTAAACAGTTATTAAAAGCAGAAGCTTGTTCATAAGCAATTACTATCCCAAATTTGAGTCTGATTTGTAAATATTTGTGCAACTGTTTGAGTTATTTAATTCTAATGGTAAAAAAAATCATTACTACTAAGCTAAAAAAAATGTTTTCCTTTATAGCGTTCCTGGAAAGCACTGTTCTGATCTGGAGCTGTAAGCTGAAGCCGTTCTTTGTTTAATGAGTAGGGAAAAAAATTAACAAAAAACCATTCTGATGAACATATACCAGATCACCTTCCTGTTTTGTGAAAGTGAACTTTAATAGATTTCCAACCCAACTGCAATTCTAATGACAAGATAGCAGTGGACAAGTCTGAACATGTGTTGAGTTTCCTCCTTTGATATTAAGTTACCAATACAGAGCATTTCCATTTTAATCTAAAGGTTTCTCTTATTTTCAGACACATTTAGTGCAAATACACTCCTTACTGATTATTGTTAGGTCCTCCAATGTATGGCTGCTATTACGTGATTTAAGTATAGTGAAATAGTAACACTGTAATAATGAGGATGGAATGCAATGCTTGTCAGATTTTCTTTCGAAAGGTTCTCACTTACTCATATATAACTGTTAAACTCTACAAATTAAAAAGGTCACACCAGAGTACCTGATGAAAAAGTTATTAACTCCCTGCTGTGAGGGAATAATGAAAATCCCCTGAAAACATTTCCTATGTGATCAGTATTTTGGGCTTCCATCCTCTTTCTAAAGACTACAAATATTCAGACAGCTTCAATTTCAGAAAGTTCAGTTCTTGAAACGTGTTTGTTCACAAATGTGATTAAATTTCCTGAAATAAAAACAAAAACGTTTAGAATTGCTCTCAGAAGTACACCACCATGAAAAAGAATCAAACCTGCTTTAGGATATTTTAAAGTCAAACAAAAGTTTAGAGCAGCACATATACATGTTAATGCTATCAGAACCTGAAGTCATTGAGGCCTGTTATTTTAGGCTGAATCCTATGCTCCATAAAGTTTTTCATAATAGATTTCTCAGTATTTCTACTACCCAACAACTGTTAATTACATTATGTACTCTGAAAACCTGTTAACTGCATTCCTCTATACCACCACATAATTGACTCCTAGATTTAAAGTAAGACAGGACACATTAGCAGAAGTAATCTTGCCCTGACAGACAGTGGTCATTTTCAGCAGTCAGCATTAGGAGTCTCACTGGGAACTGAAGTTGTTAGACAATCTTCAGGACATATTAACCTGGCTAACAAATAAATTTCAACATACACATTCTTTGATTTCTGAGATCCAAGATGAGTCTGGAATCTCTTGCTGGAAATAAAGGAGAGTGGAAAACTTTCCCACTTTCGGGAGGAAGGATGCCTCTTCCCAAGTGACTTGGGTTCCATGGAAGTGGCATACTGATCATCCTGGATTAGATAGGTAACACAGAATTCTAGAAATGTACTACTTTCTTAGTGTCAAGTTCTTGTCTGTTCTTGTGTTCTCTCTGATGGGTTCAGTGCCCCAACATGTATTTAAGGCACAAGTTGAGAGTTGAGCATATAGATGTTTGCAGGAGATGGTGTAAAAGGCCTGAGGCTCTCAGCCCTCTTATTTAATAAGAATCTACTCTTAAACCCACACCAGTTAGCAGACTAGCTCTGCCTCATGCAGAAAGTGATGTATGATGTAAAAGTGGTGTGTCAGGACTGTTTTGTTTCATGGGTTTCTGGAACTAGAAACTTGTCCAAAGTTCTGTGTACAGCTAATGCTTGAAGAAAGAGCACTGAATTATCACTAAAGCTTCCTTCAATTCCAAAAAACCCAACTTCAATCTGAATAGGAAAGGTTGGCAGTTGTTTTGACACTGAATCAGCTCCCAAGCGCATCAAAATCTCCCCTAGCAACAACAATGCAGCCCAGTGCTACAGATAACTCTTGCAGATGTACACCAAAGCACCTAAACTAAATCTATGAGAAAGAGAAAGAAAATTAGTTTGTGGGTTTATTCTGCAAAATCTTTACCCTTGGAAGACATTGGCGGATGAATATTTTTAATATCTTTCTAATGATCTGGCTGTATAAGCTGCACAGATGGATGATTTTCAGACCACAGTAGTCTGAATTAAAGGAAAATTATGATAACTGCATAGTCTTCTCAGAGAATTAGGTAGACAGAGCAGGACCTTCTGCTCATTAAAGCAATCTCTCAATACAGGGAAAGTGACAGCTCCTCTTTAGGAACTGAGAACATGGATCATTATTCATAAAGTGAGGAACAGTATTTCTGCCTACCCTCACTCTGCTTAATAGAGTAAATCAATTCTGAGCTAAGCAAGCTGTTAAATCCTTTAACTTTTGGCCAAATTTAGGCTTGGAGTGAGTGCAACTCCACTGAATATAGTGGAGTTAGACAGGTTTACGCTAGGTCTGAATCCAGCCCTTTGTGGGGAAAAAAGATCTTTTTAATTCTATAGATAGAACTTCTAGTTAGTTCTCGTGCACGATCACGCACCTTGAGAAGCCTGAGACTGTCCTCCATTAACTATTTGGAGTCTCTTTTTCTACCAAAAAGAAGATATAACCAAGAAATTCCCACCCAGCTGACTAGGATTTAAAGGAATCAAACCCTTCTTTTTAAATATATCACACATGCAGTCTTATGCAAATCACCCTGCAGGAGTAGCTCCAGGCACCAGCACGCCAAGCGCGTGCCTGGGGCAGCAAGCCGCAGGGGGCGCTCTGCTGGTCGCCTTCGGCAGCATGCCTGCGGAGGGTCCGCTGGTCCCGCGGCTTCGGCGGACCGCCCGCAGGCTGCCGCCGAATCTGTGGGACCGGGGACCTCCCGCAGGCAAGCCGCCAAAGGCAGCCTGCCTGCCATGCTTGGGTGGCAAAATACCTAGAGCTGCCCCTGCCCACTGGCAGCTGCATAGGTCTGTCTTTCACAAGTGGATTTGGAGTCTATATTCCCTAGAATTGATATACACTTGAAAAGCGAAGGCTCTTCCTCCTCTCTTCAAGCTTAATTCTTTATTTTCACCAGGAGCCCAAGCTGAACAAATCCAGAGAAAGAAACTCTTGGAACCACACTGGTGACAAGGAATGGCAGGCCACATCAGACTCCTAAAGCTACAGGTTCTCAACCGGTTTCCAACAGGGAGATGTCAGATAACCACTTTCAACAAGAGTAATCTTGTCCTCAGATGCACCCAGTATCCTTGGAAACCCATGACACTTCAAAATAGGGACCAGAACAGGGTTTATGCAGTGCATCTGAGAAGAGCCCAGGCACAAAGAACTTAGAAAGTCTGATTCAGTCGGAAATGATGACTAGGCTTGGGGAGTCAGGATCAAAAGTGTACCAAACTTGGCTATTTCAGATCACAGGTGCTTGTGTAATCTGTTTACTTATGCCTGATTTTTTGATAGTTTTAAGTTCAAGCTTAAAAACAAAAACAAAAAAACCACCAACTCACATAGCATGGTGTGCTTTAACCTGAGTCCGGCAATTGCGCCCCCAGTAACAATCAGGACGTGATGTGACAGTCACTATAAAATAAACCACGATAATATCACATTTATTGCATAAAGTAATGAATAAAGATGTAGCAGATGACAAAAGTCAATGTAGCTGAAATACATTAGGATCCACTGCAGTAAATGGCTTTGCTTAGGTGTTGCTGAGGATAGAGAAGATCTCCTCTTGCAAGAAACTGCTTTAAGTCATATCAGTTTCCTGTCATTTTTACAAAATACATATTGAAGCGCAGAAAAACCCATCATACACTGGGGGCAAACATGGACCAGCCCTCTGCATAATGACTTGATCCTGCACCACTGAAGCCACTTGGAGTTTTGCCACTGACTTCAGTGGAAACAGGATCAGGCCTTAAATACATAAGACATCATGTACCAGTTACAGTTCAGATATACTTCAAAACAGAATTTGAGAAAAATGTCGTGATTATTTTTGTTTCTGTAATTTTGGCGCAGTTATAATGAATGTAAAGCTGAATAGTCAAACATGCCTCCCTAAGCAGATAAAATGTTACTTATAAAAATTAAAACATACTAGGCTGGCCCGTCTGCCCCATGCTGTGTTGAAACTGGCAGCAGCATACTTAGCAGGTAATTGAGTGGAGAAGCTGTTGCTAACAACAAGAACTGTTTGGAAAAAAAAAAAAAAAGAGTTGCAGTGCATAACTGAGTTAAAAGTAGATTAATGGAAGGGCTCATCTGCCCCCAACGGACTGTGGACACATTGGAATTGAAGGAGATACAATTGCCCTTACTATCTTCTAATGAAGCTCTATACTGCTCAGCAGTTTTAGAATGCATGTTGGGATGAATTCTTGTAACCACCTAATGACATGGAGCCAATATAGTCAGATATCATTCAGAAAATATCAGCACCTGATTTGCATTTAAAATGTGCAAAGGATTTATGATAGCTAAATTAAAGTCAACAGCTAATTGTTCTTGTATATTATGCTTTACTTTTGAAGTGTTTTAGTATGCACTTTTGTCCTCAAATATTTAAAATTTTAAAAAACAACAAGCCATATTGGAGGCAAAGAATCCCCTATGAAGGTTTTGGCACTAGCCGCTCTTTGAACTGGTAACACACAAGCTTTACAACAGCTCACGAGTAAGGCAACCAACATAAGACCTCACCCTTGCAAAGGGAACCACTGACTGCCTGCAACAGGACTACACCTAGGTGTAAGGATCTGCATGGGAGGATCCATTTAACTGAAAGAGGTTTGATTCTGAGGCCTGGTCTACACTGTGGGAGGAGGGGGGCAAAATCGATCTAAGATATGCAACTTCAGCTACGAGAATAACGTAGCTGAAGTCGACGTATCTTAGATTGACTTAGAATCACTTACTTCACTTCCTCGCGGCACAGGATTGATGGCCACCTCTCTCCCATCAACTCTGCTTCCACCTCTCGCCGTGGTGGAGTTCCAGAGTCAACGGCAGAGCGATCAGGGATCTATTTATCCGTGTCTACACTAGATGCGATAAATCGATACCCAATACATCGATCACTACCCGCCAATCCGGCGGGTAGCGTAGACATACCCTGAGTTTCCAGGCCTGCACAGTCACGGATCAAATTAATTTTTCCCGATTCCTCACCTGGCAATTCAGCAGCAGGAATATTCTGCCTATACTGGTAGGCAAGCTCTCGGAAGCTGCGGAGGCCACAACAATAACAAAGCACTGTGTTCCCAGTAATTCTGTAATCTGGAGAACAAGCCAGTTTGTACACAGCATTAACTTAAGTCTCATTTAATCTAACGTCTCAAAAAAATGCAGTGACCGCTCTGAGCATGTACACAGACAGCTTAGGAAAGCAGGATAGGTTTAGCACAATCCACTATTACTTACTGAAATGCATGCCACTCAAAATAAACATAAGAACGAAGAGACTTACCTGACAGTATAAAAACTTCTCTTTGAAGAGCTAAGAGACTTTCATTTAACATGTTTTTCCATGTAAAACCCCTGGATGCCAGGTAATCCTGAAACATGGAATTTAAAAATGTGTATTTAGAAGAGGCTAAGAGATATTAATGTAACAAAAATGCAAGTCTAAATAGGTTTTCAAAATGCATTTCATTTTATATTTTTAATCCAAATTATTGATATTTCTTTAACCTGACTACCAATATTATCACTGTCAGATCACCGATACTTAAAGTCAATACTCTTTGTTCACCATGACCCTTCTCCCGCAAATACTAATGTAGGTATTTAGCTTTAAGTATTCAAGTAGTCCCACTGCAAGTAAGCATGTGTGTAAGACTTCACAGGATTGAAGCCTAATCATGCTAGGCGAGGTCCTGGTCCATTACAGTTAATGGCAAAACTTCCATTGACTTCAATGGGGCCAGGATTTTACCCAGTGTCCTTAACTAAAGACAACATGGATCATGCTCAGGTACATAATATTTGGCATATACTTGAAGTTAAAATTAACTCAAATGGAAGAAAAAATGTTAATAAGCCTAATTTTCTTTGCAGATTTTTTTCCATTATTAATCTTTTGGACATTACACTTTTTATAGACCTTGGGAACCGGTTTTCTTAGCAAGTCACCATTGATATGTATAAAGCTGTAACACCTGTTTGCTAGGTGCATCTGAATTCCAGAAGGTGTCTTTTAGTCATTTAATTTCAACATGATTTCTCTGGTGTTTAATCATTGCCACACCTGCACCAGAAGTGCAGGTGGGAGAAATAAATCTCCATGATTATGGAAAAGTGATTTTTCAGCTTATTTTGGGGAGAAAGAGCAGGGGTAGGGGAGTGCTTAGGAGAGCTTGGAGGGAATTTTAGTTCAAATCTCTACACTTCCTCCTGCATAGAAATTGAAATAGCTAAAAGATGACCCAGAAATAAATACTATACTTCCAGCTGGCCATTTGCTCAGTGAGGTAAGTTTTACACTTGGTCAGCTCTGTTGAAAGCGGAAGAACTATTTAGTTTGCCTTTCAGAGACCCACTGGTGGCACACCTAAAAACTGCCACCCAGGACACAGCCCTATTGTAAAGATTACCACATGCAACATTGCTAGTGAACACCTTTCCCCCACCCTTACAGAAAGGATGTTTAATAACGTCAGTTTAGTGCTGGTGCAGAGCAGATCCCACAGGTGACACACTGAGCCAAAATCCATTACAATTCATCATCCAGGAACTGAGTGCACTTTAGGCTCGACAGACCACAATATAAAATCCCTATGTGTATGTGTGTGTACAGGTATATTTACATAAACACACACTACATAGTAATTACACTCTACTGGGTGAACACTATGTCTAAATCCTTAAATATGTATTTTTACACAATCTAAGCATGTATATTATTTCATGCCACTGGCCTGCTGGATGACTTTGGGAAAGCCACTTCATCTTAGTATTTCCATTTCACAGATGGGGAAACTATCACACTACATCAGAGCAAGGTATTATTATATACAGTAGAAGCCTGACTCATTAACAGCTCAGAACAGTTACTGTCCATTGTGTCTTCTCCTGCACTCTTCTCAAAGACATGTACCAACATGAAAGACTGAACCCATTCCCGATGTCTTTATTCACTCTTCTAAACTCACTGTGTCTTTGAAAAGAATATTTGCCTGAGAGTTAATGGATTAGGCTAATGGTGTTAAAGTGACACTGAGTTTGGGGGTGAGGATGGAGTGATTAAATGCAAGACAAAATATAACTCATGGAATTTGAGTTAAAGATAATGTTAGTTGTGCCTAGACACTACCTGCATCTCCAGACAGTGAATGAACAAACATCACTCAATTGCTGCTGGACCTATACACAATGGGATGGATAAAGGAGAAGAGTGTCTCCTTCTGGATTTCTTGCTTTAAACACCTGGTATGTCACAGTCTCAGTGTTACATGTTCTCTTGCTCATATCCAACATATAGTAATTTTTAAACATACCTTTAGAATATCCGACTCATAATGGTTGTTGTTTAGGATTCCATCTAAACACTTGTCACCAAGATTTATTTCTGTTAAGAAGAGGAGAAATTATCTTTGTTTTGAAATTTCTAAATAAGTTTTTCTTATTTTGTAACAAAGATGGATTTTTATGAACACAGTATATGAGTTTATGCAAACACATATTGAAGCATATCATGTAACATCCCAACTTTAGGAACTGATCCAAGATTAGGTACTAAGCAGCTCACTACTCATTACAGTCCACAGGAGCCACTGCTGCTCAGTACCAATTAACAATACAATAACCCATTAATTGTGACTTCTACTACCCATTTTAAAGGTATAGTCTAAAAGTTTTTGAAGTGGGTGTCTTCTCTAACATTTTAAGATCTGGCTCTCAATGTTCTTATGTTGATTTGTATGTTTTTCTCCTTAGTCTGAAATGTTGCAAGATTCTCTTTAATATCCAAGGTGCTATTTACAGTCGCAAAAGTAATTTTCTAGCTTGATCTGATATTGAAGTGTTAAAGCATGTCAAAGCTAAGGATTATACATTTAAAGAGTTACACGTATTTGGAACATGACAACATACATAGATCCCCTCTCTTTTTCTGTGCCATGACTGTGACTGAGGTAAAGCCTAATCTGAACTACAACATTACATTTATATTAAAAATTAAACTTAGTAAAATCCAAGTAACCGAGACACTATTGTTTGCAAAGTGACTATAGCTGATACAGCGATTCTCTTGCCATACCACAGAATGGTGCCAAGCAGCCAAAACATGCCATCCGAGTGCAGCCCCAGTACAAGTGACAGAATGGCTGTAGACAAACTGTACCTGTGAACACAAAGAAAAGCCACGATCAACCCAAGGCAGTCACCACTGTCTGGGTATATTGGTCTTACAAAGGAGCATAACAACCCAAAGCTCATAGGGCTTTACACAAAACACTGCTCCGCTGTACAACTAACCTGACATAAATGGGGGCTATATGAGAAATGTTACAATACACAAAAAATATATATATATATATATATATATATATATATATATATATATATATATATATATATCAGTCAGCTAATGCATTTTGTTATATCACTATAAAAACAAAGATACACAAGTCTTTCCATCCACACTATTGTTGAAAAATGCTAATATATTTCAAAACAATTTGCATTAATTGTGCTTAGAGTAGAGATATAATTAATATTACTTAATTAAACTCCACAGAAGCAGGAAGACTCTCTCTTGTAACAGCACATGATCTGATATAGTTAGAATGTCTTTCAAATAGACCTAGGATTAGCAATAAGAATTAAATTTGTTTTTAGGATAATAAAGTTTACTCACATTGCTGAGGGGCAATATTGGGATTCTGTTCACGCTCTGCTCTTCGGTCTGGCATTGGTTGAAAACAGCACGTGCATATTACATGACTTCCTTGAGAAGGACAAACATACTCCTGGACAGCTAGATTTAAAGAAATAAAACCCCAAAGAATTATATAATATGGAACCACAGTACCAATGAGTGTTAGACACACACATCAGCATCCAAAGAGCAGAGGAACTTGATACTTAAGCAATATCACTGAAGTTTTTAGAAGGCTATACAGAAAAATAGGGAAATTGGTGTTAAGGCTTCTAAACAATATACCTTTTTACACTATTAAACTACAAGACTTTTATTAATACAGGGAAATAGCTTAAGAAAATAAAAGAAACAATTGCTCCTAAACAGTGTATTTTGGGCAATATAGCTGTTAAGTTCTCTCTCTAGCTTTCTGCTTGTACATTTGAGTACATATCTCTCTCATCATACATATACATGCAGACTCTAGCGTTGACTAGTCAAAGCCAATGAATGATTTTTTCAATCAGCTTTGAAACAGCAGGAGAAAAAGCTTGACAACCTTTTGATACCACTTTGATTTTGATGAACCTTCAATTTTATCCACCAGCAGCAAAATCAAGGCTGTCAACCCACAAGATGAAGAATGGAGAACAATTATTTCATATGACCCTCCTCAGTTGATGTTCTACAACTTATTCCCCTCCCTGGGAAATCCAACTAAACCCTAGTAGTTAGTGGATTACTTACTACCTTGAGTAGAATCATCTACACTCACCCTATAAGCACTACAAATCCTGTAAGCTTTTGAACCTATGTCACTGATAACTCCAAAATAGAGTGTCGTAAATCTGCTTTTGTAGTAGGGGTTTGCCTTTTGCTGAAATTCACAAAGACATAGATTATTCTGTACTCCCACAAGGGTGACAGAAAATGGTTCCACTCAGCTATAATGTTTAGCTATTTAAACATAGAGCACATAGTATTTGTTAAATAAATAGGAAAGGCATGACTTATCCCTCAGTAACCCAGGAAAGTCATCTTCACATCTCAAGACTCTAGGGAAGATGCTGACTTTCACAACACCTCAAGAAAGTGTCCTTTCCTCATAAGTGACATGTGTTTCTTAGTGTCCCAGTACCACGTTAACAAGCTTTTCATCACACTGACTTGCAGGAAAGTCGGCAGATGTCGATGGTGCATCTCCCAATGCTTGTAATCCTCCTGCTTCCCCCTCTTGGCCTGGGCAAGGAAGTGGCGGAATGGAGTGTCGCCGATATCCTGGGCACTGTCTGCACACTATATAAGGCTGACTGAAAGGACACAATCAGGTTACTGGATTTTATATGTATAGTTTCTAGAGTGGATTCAACTAGCTATTTGTTTCTGGTTTTATAAAGTGTTAGCCTAAGCTCAATAGATAAAATCTGGATATAGAAGCTTACGAGTTCAGCAACACAAATCACGTGAAGCTAAGTATTGAACTCCTAGTTCCTTTCAAAGTAGAAAGGGTAAAATAAAAAGACAATTATTTCAGAAGCATGTCAAGTTTTTTAGTTCCAGAAGTGAGTGCAAGTAGCCCTAGATTGTTGTTATTTACACTGAGCCCACAAGTGAGCTGGATGCATTCCAAGATCTACAAATGACACAATGCTTGTCGTGGCTTCCAGTCCAAGAAGGTGTAGGATGGGGGGAAAAGGAGGACAAAAAGTTACAACAGTATGTGATTTAGGGCCAGATCCACCATTCTGTTCCACTCCATCCCCTTGGCACCAGAAACTTGGCTTAGCCAACCAGCTGGGAATCCTCCTCATATCTGGCAAACCTTCAGGAAAGCGCTTGCTGCTCAACATCACCCACTACTGGACCTCTGCTGGAGAGGGAATGCCAGGGGCAGAAGGTAGCACGGCTGGAGCTGCACACTGGGGATCTTGGGATACTTTAGCTTGTGCCAAGACCTGGATCAGCTCCCTGTTTCCTTTATAAAGAGCATTTTATCTATCGGTTTTGAGATTATTACAGAGGTTCCAAAACTGAACTTGAAAACAAAATTAAATCAAAACCAAACCCTCACAACGATCATGAAAACATACCGACAGGGCTTCAAAAAATGAGGGATGCAATAAAGATTAAACCCCAGTTTTGCAAATGGCTGCAGCTAACAACACAGCACTCTAGCTTAGTTTGAGACTGCCAGCACTCAGACCGAAACAAAGCTAAGCCAATGCACATACCTGATATCTGAGGATTCACTATCCACATCCGACAGTTCCAGCAGATCCTCAGAACTTCCTTCTTCATCTGAAAATGACCTTCGCACCTTAGGCTGCAGCATGTCTTGAGTGATTTTGTTTCTGGCATCCATACTACGTACATCCTCTTCATTACGACACTTATCTGCCAAAGAAACACAAATATGAACGTGAAGAAAGAGATGGCTGTAAATCATCAAATCGACTACTCCAGAGCAAAATCATCTCCCTCACCTTGCAAGTTTTTAAACAATGTACCCAGTATTTATGAATATGTGACTACAGTATTTGTAGCTATGTAATGCTCATGTATCTGACATTTTATAAAGTCACAAGCACAAGACTGAAGCCCAGAATTCATAATTCTAGTTCCAGCTCTGCCAATAGCAGTGTATGACCTTGGGTAAGTTAGTTAGGATGAAATTTTCAGGAGTAGGTGCTTAAAGTTAGACAATTAAATTCAAATCTTGTTTTTTCAAAAAAATCTAACTTCAGGAAGCCTCATCTCTCAGTGCTTCTCTTTGACAATACCTCCCTCCCTCTCATAATGAATTTAGCTTCACAACACCCTTAACATTTGTTAAGTGCTTTCAGGTCTAGTATTATAAAAAGGCTCCTGTAATAAATTGCTTTCAATTCTCAGGTATTTGAGGATTACACTTTATTCTGACACACTAACTGGCAGTTAGTTCTTTTTCTCTTATGGCAACGTGAGAGCAACAGGCAAAATAGTAAGATAGGCACAGAAGGTTTTATGGATAAAGATCTTTTTCTGTTTATACACCTATTTCACACTTAATATCTGAAACATGCTGTAGATGTAAGTATATTAAATACACTTCCAACTTGCCTGGATGCTGGATTAGATAGGCTTCAACCAAGTTATTCAGAATATGGTTCTTACAGATACGTTCAACTGGACAACGGCAAGTTGGACAGAGAGAAGACCGTTCCATCCACCCTGAGTAGCAGGCAGCACAGAAGGTGTGCATGCAGGGCTGCAAGCTGGAAACACAAACAGGTTTACATTACAGGGACAATGAGAAATCCCAAGACTCAAAACAGGCCTTTTGTATAAGCTTTAAATACAGAAGTATTTAAAAAGCATGGTCCTTTGATATCTATTTAGATAATCAAGAAATGGAAGTCTGTTTTTCCACTAGCTTTTCTACAGTGAAGATCTGTTTCACAAGGGGCCAGGACTACACAGAAGAGTTGAACTGGTGACCACATTTCTGTTACCAATCAGATGATGGATGTTTAGCAGTCTATTGGAAATTAGTGGATAATCTCAGGATTTAGTAGATTGTAGAAAGCATGTACAATACATTCACAATTAGCGTCATATTACTGTAAGTCTTGTCAGAGACCAAGGATTTAATATAGACCGCTGTGCTATTAATCTAGCACCTCTGATTACTGAAGAAGGACACTGCTTCATTTTTAAAATTAATTTTAATAAAATAGTTCAATTACTTATAATCCCCTATAATTTTGAGCCTTTTCCAAATATATGCTTGAGGCAAAGATGTTCACCTTTCCCATATGACGATGGGAAAGCATCCATTAAAATCACACACTTCAACTGGCATCTCATGTTCAGTTTGATCTGCTTTGCTTGCTAAGCTACCTGATATACTCCACTTCACTTCAGTCTAGTGGGAGAAAATGGTAATGTTGATTAAAGAAGAGTCAGAGCCTTGTTTCACCGTCCACTGGCCAAGTGAACTAGAATTCACCATGAGATTTGCTATACCAGATTGACTCAACGGTCCATTAAATCCTGTATCATGCCTCTGACTGTGGTCTATGTCCAAGGCTTTGTAAGATGGTGAACACTTCTACCATTTAAGCTTCTTTGAAAGTCCCAGCCTAAAGCAGCTAGCTAATTGTTCAATACTATACGGTGGGGGATGTGTACATGTTGAAACCCTGGTATATACACTGCATAAAAAGAGAAAATCTTACCAACCCTCAAGAGAATACAATAGTTTACAAAAGACAAACAAACCCCCACTACCCCAAACAGCAGTTATTGCATTCTCTGTATTAAGTCCCATGTAATTACAGGTACCTGACACAGTCATGCAGCAATTCCTGGCAGATAATGCAAGTGAGTGTTTCTTCCATTTTGTCTGGTTTCACATTTGTTGGTTTTGCACCTTCAGATCCAGCTTTAATTATACATTGATTTGGAGCCGTCATCTGAAGATATGGACTAGCATTCTCATCTGCAGAGAAGACATCTCTCAGTGTTATAACAATACATGAAATTGACCATGGATGTCAGAGCCTTCCTATTTAATGTTAATTAAGCCAAAAAGCTAAGCATTATGATTCATATCTGCTTCCATCACTAGTGTTGTCACAAAGCCGATGTCCTTGCTTTATAGACTGACCTCCGCACAGTCTTACAGTCACGGCCATTATTTTCACTGAGCCAGCAACAGAATAGCAGGAAGCCTGGAGCAGGTCTAAAATCAGCAATATTTGGTCCCTTTAAGGCATACTTTGTGAAAAGTAAACATATTTGCCCTCATGTAATAGAAGCCTGAGGGCATGGGTTTTTAAAAACCAGATGGCAATACCTATTGTGTTCTGAATAAGGTTTTATATACCATTTAAACAAATCCTTTAAAGCCCTTCTAGGTTATAGGGGTGCATTCTGAACTCATTTCACAGAGAAAAAAGGAATAATACTCTTAAACTTTCATAAGATATAGTTAGAGTCTTGGATTCTCATCTAGACTGAACCACTGAACTGCCTACTGAGCCTTGGTAAGTCATTTCAGATCCCTGTGTTTCAGTTAACCCAAATGGAATTTTGTGAAAAATTAACAAGCCACCCATGTACATAATTAGAAGCTTCTGATTACATTACAGATTGTCAGTCTTCTTTCAAATTATTTAAACAAAAGATTAAATAGAAGACTACATCATATGTCATATAATACTATAATATACTAGCCTCCTTTTATTTTCTTCTTTGCAGGCTCCAAGTCCTCCTCCTTTTCCCTTTGAGGCTCTGATATAAAACTTTCATTTCTCTCTTTATCAATGATATTTGAAGTGATAGTAGAAGTTTCACTATTTGCATACAGCTGTCCTTGTTCTTCATGTGATGCTCCAGGATACCGAGGTTCTAGAGTGGGGAAAGCAGGCACAGGAATGAAAATAGAGGACTGTGATCCTGTAAAATGAAAGCAGAGATTATTAACAGACATGTACAAAGAGGGAACACTGAAGAAAAACTATATTTCCCATGACACATGCCCACCCCAATTCAAACATCATCTGAATGAGAAAAGGCCACGTCAAACAACAAGTGTTACTGGCATTGTTTGCACGATTATACGGTATATCATCTGACCCAGTTTTCCCAATATACCTGATTATTTGGAGGATGTGTAAAGAAACTGGTACAGAATCTGTAAACACTCCCCATCTAAATGGAAGTGCTTACAATTCATTCATAAAAATACACCCCAAGCCAGTACTTAGTAATAAAGATTTGGTCTTGGAGTGATTTTATTCTCTCTCTCTCACATGCACAAACACACACAGCCCCCCTACCTCCTTCCACATATGCAGCCTTCCACAAAAGTGGTTGAAGAGTCTGGGGGGAGCACGAATAATATGCAGAGTACATCAAGGCTAAGGCACATTTTGAACAATACTTAGGAAGGAGCCAGTATGAGCAGGCAGGGCCAGATTTCTAATAAAATGCTGCAGTATTTGAAGCATTTAGCAATTTGGGGATGGAGCAAGGTCATGAGACAGAGTGCAGTATAGGTGCACAGAAGACTGAGGACACACTGAAGGTCAGGAGGCAGCCTGCAGTGACCATGTAAATCGGAATGACAGCATGAGTAGATTTTCACTTGGTTAAACTGGGTGGCAGGGGGGTAGCTGGAAAGGATCCCCAGAGGAACTAGGTATCATTTCTGGGAACATCATTTACATCTTCTAAATAATTGTCTTTTGTTCTATTTGTCAGATTAAAAGATCAATGTGGTCCCTTCTAACCTTAAAAATCTCTGAATAGGAGAAAGTGGACTAGTGAATGGCAGCAGCAACAGTGAGGATTAGAATGGTTCCTCAGAGAGCAACTCCATGCGGGCAAATATTCAGTTGTAGTTAGCTTTGTGATGTGATATGTATAGTTTCAGTAAGTTTACACTCCAGCTTGGTGAGGGAAAAAAATCCCCAACAGCTGCACCTAAGTTCCAAGATGGTGAAGGCTGCAAAATTAAAACACTTAATGACTGAAATGCATTGTCTGTGTCCTTGAATACACACAATTCTCCCAATTTCCTCTCCGAGCCATTAGGACTAAGCCTATTATTTTCTTATGGAACAAATTATTAAATTAACTACCGATCAGGAGCTTTGACTTGAACTTTTGCAGGGATTTTGATCATTATCATTTTATCCTCTACAGTAAGAGATTCGTTTCTTAGGATTCAACAGAAAAGTCATAATTTCTGAGGCACCAAGTTAACAAACACTGCACGCAACACCTTACCAGATGTTAAAGGATTATCCCGCTCAGCAGATGCCTGCTCAATAAGAGAGGTAGAAGAAGCATTAAAGAGGTTAGATGTAGAAGTAGATGGCTGTGGTTCCTCATAGCAAGACTCAGTGGCTGGCAGTGATGAGGTAATCTGGGTTCCATCATCACTTCTTCCTATATGTGAGGTATCTTTGGTCAGATGGCACGTATTTTCTACATTAGCTTCTGTAACAGAAACGGAGTGGAAAGAATATCTCTCTGATAGGCAACCTCAAAAGGTCATGGCTTCATCAGGGTCAATTAACAGGATTTGAAGGAATCAAGCTCTCTTAAAATGGCTACCATTAGTCACAACCACTCATCTCCTTTTCTTTAGTCTTGAACTAATAGTTTAACTTACCTACTGGTTCTTGAGTTACATCTTGTTTTGCATTGAAGGATTCGTAGAGATAAGCAACATCTGAAAGGAGAGAAAACGGCAGAAATTTTATTATAATTTTTAAAGTGTTTTTATTTCTCTCCCTCTTACTCTCATAAACTCCTACCTACAGGTGGCTGCTTCTCTTACGTTTTCCACAATGGAGAGGGCAAACAGGAGATTGCTGTTATAGCCAATGTTAATACTGCTACTTAGGAGGTAATTAAGAACAGAACAGATAGATCTATTCTTCTCAGACCAAGCAGAATGGCTGTGCTTGTGAAATTTAGCTTGTGCCAACCATAGAAATTGAGGCTTAAACACTTACTAACTATAAATTCTGGTGTGTATCAAGATAAGCTGTGACTACTCTTACTAATACAACTGTACTGGATGTTCTCTGCAGAAGGCTGAGAGGTGAGCTCTAACTGTTCATAAGTTCAATTTTTTGTATAAATTTTCCTTAGAGTTTATTGTAAAAAGTTTAAAGTTAACAATCAAATTCCATACAACAGTTTAAGCCACTACCCAAATGCTATTCACTGGCTAAACCAAAACCTACTTACAAAGCAAATCAGAGCAAATTCTTTTCTTCCCCAGCCTATGGGAACCCTTCAGCTTCCTGACAGAACCCCAGAGATGCCATTGCGTCCCCCTGCTTTTTATCCTCAACCATTTAGGTCCTTCCAACACCCTCTAAATTTGCACTGTGATCAATCTTACTAGCAAAGAACTATGCAGAATTCTTTTTAGACTGCTTCAGAATTGCTTAAATAAGACAACTATACGTGCCAAAGCTAAGCTCCCTCTCAGTCCTTCAAGGCACAGGGGATTAAAAACACCAGGACTCAGAACATTAACTGAATGATAGGTACTAAGGCACTAAGCAGCCCCGTTCAAATACATTTTAACTAAAAGAAAAATTAAATACCTCAGAACATCTCAATCTATCTTGGAACAACGGGGTAAATGAATTCCTCAACTAGTATTGCCTGCTACAGTGAAATCCCCAAAAGAGAATCAATAAAAGAGAGATAGTGGATATAAAGATATAGATTTAGAGTGTGTGCACGTGTCACTGCTTTCCTGTAAAACTGACATCACAAATTGATAAATCCAGATTCAAAAAACTGAGGTTACAAAACAGAATTCAGGTTCCAACAGTTATAGGCATCTAAAATAAACTGTGGACAAACAGCTTATACATTTTCCTGTTGTGGCATAGTTGCAAACCAATTCTAAGACATTTAGACTTTCTTACATTTTAGACAAGTCTGGGGCACCAAATTCATCTGGGGCTTAAGTTTTATCTGGGGTTTTAATACCACACCCATCACAGTAGTATTTATCTCTTCTAATAATTCCTGAGCATATAGCAGTGTAATAACTTGTCACACTCCCAATCTGCCCATTATAAATTTACATTCCTGTTTTGGACATAGTAGCAGGATGTAGTATTTAAATACCTATACTGCTAATCTACTGTAAAGGAAACTTCCGAAAACTGAACATTTTCTACTAAAGGAACAAATGCTAAATATTAATTTCATGGCACTGGGATGGGCCCAGGAGACCGGGCTTATATTTCTGGCTCTGCTACTGACATACTGCATGACCTTCAGCTTGTCTTGCCACCTCTCTGTGCCTCCATTTCTCCTCCAAGCCTTCATCTATCTTGTCTAATTAGGCTGTAAGTTTTGTAGGGCAGGGGCTATTTCCTACTATGTGTTTATAGAGTATCTTGCAAAATGAGGCCCCAATTTCAACCGAGGGCTATAGGCTCTACCATAATACAAATAAGAGAGGATGATGATGATGACTAGAGAAGGCCCCCAGAATAATGAAAAAGTTTGGTTTTAATATTAAGTGACATTCACTGAGTAGCTATATTCTCACCATCTGATATTCCCTTGTATCCCTTATGACTAGCCAATGCCATTTTAAAAAAAAAGAAATATCTGCTTACTGTTTTCTGGCTCATTCTTCCTGTAAACAACATAGATCACATCCCCAGTCTGCAAAGGGCATGTCTGCTTCTTAACCACTTTCAGTTTATTAATTACTGTTCCATTAGTGCTGCAAAAAGAAAGATCGTTATTTAGCCCAAATGCTTTCATTAATTATCATGGGGATTGATTGAGAGAGAAGAAGGTGGGCAGAGAGATATTAGCACAGAAAATCGTAGCCAAGATTAAGAGAAGCCAAGATTATGTAGCCAAGATTAAGAGAAGCCAGATAACTGAACGGGAAAAATCTGCCGTGCAGGGCTGTTCTGCAGAGTTGCTGAGGACTTCATTGCTAGTTTGCAGCTCCTGGTAAGGAAAAGTGGCTAATAGACAGACAATGATCCCTTACATTTGGAGAATGGCTCAAAATAATTAGAGAATTGATCCCTACGGAATGAGCTCAGCTAAGATAAATGGAAGACAGAAATGGATAGAAGTAGAATATCTTATGCATCTATCTGAAAGTGCTACAGGTATGTCTACACTACGGGATTACTCCGATTTTACAGAACTCGATTTCTGGTAACTGATTGTATAAAGTCGAGTGCATGCGGCCACACTAAGCACATTAATTCGGCGGTGTGCGTCCGTAGTACTGAGCCTAGTGTCAGCTTCTGGAGTGTTGCACTGTGGGTAGATATCCCATAGTTTCCGGAGTCTCCTCCACCCACTGGAATTCTGGGTTGAGATCCCAATGCCTGATGGGGCAAAAAACATTGTCACGGGTGGTTCTGGGTACATATCATCAGGCCCCGCTCTCCCCCCTTCCCTCCCTCCCTCCCTCTGTGAAACCAATGGCAGACAACCGTTTCGTGCCTTTTTTCCTGGGTTACCTGTGCAGAAGCCATACCACGGCAAGCATGGATCCCGCACAGCTGACCGTCACCGTAAGTCTCCTGGGTGCCGGCAGACATGGGACTGCATTGCTACACAGCAGCAGCTCATTTCCTTTTGGCAGCAGATGGTGCGTTAGGACTGAAAGCCCATCGTCATCATACAGAGATGTGAGTGACTCAGCCGGGTCATTTCCCATTTTCTGCCGAGCACCCAGGAGATGATGATGGCTAGCAGTCATACTGCACCGTCTGCTGCCAGCCTAAGATGTAAAAGATAGATGGAGTGGATCAAAACAAGAAATAGATCAGATTTGTTTTGTGTTCATTTGCTCACCCCTCCCTCCGTGAAATCAACAGCCTGCTAAACCCAGGCTTCTGAGTTCAATCCTGGAGGGGGCCATTCTGTGTAATAGTTGTTTGTGTTTCTCCTTGATCTGCCTTTGTGGATTTTAATTCCCTGTAAGCCATGTCGTCAGTCGCCCCTCTGTCCATCAGAGCAACGACAGACAATCGTTTTGCGCCTTTTTTCAGTGCAGATGTCATACCACGGAGCATGGAGCCCGCTCAGCTCAACACAGCAGTCATGACCATTGTAAACACCTTGTGCATTATCATGCAGTTTATGCTGAACCAGAACCAGGAAAACCAAGCAAAGAGGAGGCGACGGCAGCGCAGCGACAAGAGTGAGGAGGACATGGACACAGAATTCTCTCAAACCATGGGCCCCGGCGCTTTGGAGATCATGGTGTTAATGGGGCAGGTTCATGCCGCGGAATGCCGATTCTGGGCCCAGGAAACAAGCACAGACTGGTGGGACCACACAGTGCTGCAGCTGTGGGACAATTTCCAGTGGCTGCAAAATGTTCACATGCGTAAGGGCACTTTTACAGAACTTTGTGACTTGCTTTCCCCTGCCTTGAAGCACCAGAATACCAAGATGAGAGCAGCCCTCACAGCTGAGAAGCAAGTGGTGATAGCCTGCTGGAAGCTTGCAATGCCAGACAGCTACCGGTCAGTCGGGAATCAATTTGGAGTGGGCAAATCTACCGTGGGGGCTGCTATGATCCAAGCAGCCAAAGCAATCACTGAGCTGCTGCTACCAAAGGTAGTGACTCTGGGACATGTGCAGGTCAAAGTAGATGTCTTTGCTGCAATGGGATTCCCCAACTGTGGTGAGGCAATAGATGCAACCCATATCCCTAGACAGATGGAACCCGCCCCCTTGATTGACTCATTCCCTGTAAGCCACCCACCGTCCTCCCCTTCGATCACAGCTTGCTTGCAAAGGAAATAAAGTCACTATCATTTAAAAATCATGTATTCTTTATTAATTGATTATAAAAATAGGGAGAGAACTGACAAGATAGCTCAGGTCGGGTGTGGGAGGAGGGAAGGAAAAGGCCACTTCATAACTTGTTGCATGACAGCCTTTTATTGCTTGGGCTGTCCACTGGGGTGGAGTGGCAGGGTGCACGGAGCCTTCCCTCTGCTGTGTTCTTGGGCATCTGGGTGAGGAGGCTATGGAACTTGGGGAGGGGGGAGGGCAGTTAAACAGGGGCTGCAGCGGCACTCTGTGATCCTGCTGCCGTTCCTGAAGTTCCACCAGATGCCGGAGCATATCCATTTGATCCCGCAGTAGCCCCAGCGTTGCATCCTGCCCCCTCTGATCTTCCTGCCACCACCTCTCATCTCGAGTGTCCCTCCTGGCCTCACGTTCATTGACCGCTTTCCTGTACTGTGATACTGTGTCCTTTCACTCATTCAGATGAGTGCTTTAATTGTGGGTTGACTGCATGATCTCAGAGAACATTTCATCTTGCGTGTGTTTTTTTCACCGCCTTATCTGAGATAGCCCTCGGGACGGAAGAGGGAGACTTGAAAAATTTGCAGCTGCAGGAAGGAAAAAAATGGAGAGAAATATTTAAAAAGATACATTTTACAGAACAATGGGTATACTCTTTCACTGTGAACAACACTATTCACATTACATAGCACATGTGATTTCAATACAAGGTCGCATTTTCCATCTTAATATTGAATGCCTGTGGCTTTGGTGTTAGAGATCACAGACGCAGGGCCGGGCAACGGAATTCGGCTTGCATGCGGCCATGGTAAGCCATTGTCTTTCGGCTTCTGCAACCTTCATAAAAGCAGCGCCCTCCTTTCCCATACCAAGCAAAGCCCGTTGAGTGCTGTGGTTTTCGTGTTAACGTGCAGCAGCAGAAACCAAACTAACCCCGTCCCCCCATCCAATTCTCTGGGATGATCGCTTTACCCCTCCCGCCACTGCGTGGCTGGTATCAGGGAAGATCCCCGCTAGCCAAACGCGAACAGCTCAGCGCCAATATCCTCCCGCCCCCCACCGGTTGGCTAACTGCGGGGAGGATTTCTTTTCAGCCACAGGCAAACAGCCCAGTAGGAACAGCCACCTCTTAATATCCCCTTATTTAAATTCCCATATTTCAACCAGGTTACCATGAACGATATCACTCTCCTGAGGATAACACAGCGAGATAAAGAACAGATGTTGCTTGAATGCCAGCAAACACCAGGCCCATACGCTGCCAGGCTTTGTCATGCAATACCACCAGATTACTTGCTACTAGCACGGCATCCTACCATGGAGGACGGAATAAGGCTGCCCTCCCCAGAAACCTTCTGCAAAGGCTTTTGGAGTACCTCCAGGAGAGCTTCATGGAGATGTCCCTGGAGGATTTCTGCTCCATCCCCAGACACGTTAACAGACTTTTCCAGTAGCTGTACTGGCCACGAATGCATCCCAAGTCCTCAGGGCAAATTAATCATTAAAAAACGCTTGCTTTTAAACCATGTTTTATATTTACAAAGGTACACTCACCAGAGGTCCCTTCTCCGGCTTCATGGTCTGGGATACCGCCTTGGGAGGCTATTTCAGTCAGGCTGAGAAAAAGATCCTGGCTGTTGGGGAGAACGGAATGCTGTGTGCTCTCTGCAAGCTCCTCATCCTCATCATCTTCCCCGTCCGCAAAATCCTCAGGCATGGCTAAGAGTACCCCCTCCTCGGAATCCACGGTCAAGGGTAGGGTAGTGGTGGTGGCCCCTCCTAGAATTGCATGCAGCTCAGTGTAGAAGCGGCATGTCTGCAGCTCTGCCTCGGAGCATCCGTTTGCTTCTTTGGCTTTCTGGCACACTTGTCTGAGTTTCTTAACTTTCACGCAGCACTGTAGTGAGTCCCTATTGTGGCCTCTCTCCATCATGCCCTTGGGAGATTTTTTCAAATGTTTTGGCATTTCGTTTTTTGGAATGTAGTTCTGCTAGCATGGAATCGTCTCCCCATACAGTGATCTGATCTAGTACCTCCCATACGGTCCACGCTGGAGCTCTTTTTCGATTCTCAAACTGCATGATTACCTGTGCTGATGAGCTCTGCATGGTCACTTGTGCTGATCAGCTCTCCACACAGGGCAAACAGGAAATGAAATTCAAAATTTTGCAGGGCTTTTCCTGTCTACTTGGTCAGTGCATCCGAGTTCAGATTGCTGTCCAGAGCAGTCACAATGGTACACTGTGGGATAGCTCCCGGAGGCCAATACCGTCAAATTGCGTCCACACTAACCCTAATTCAAACCGGCAATGTCAATTTCAGCGCTACTCCCCTCGTCGGGGAGGAGGACAGAAATCTATTTTAAGAGCCCTTTATGTCAAAGTAAATGGCTTCGTTATGTGGACTGGTGTAGTGTTAAGTCGATTTAATGCTGCTAAATTTGACCTAAACTCGTAGTGTAGACCAGGCCATAGTGTTGGGATTAACATTGATAGAAAGGACTCTCTTTTAAACTGTTTATGGGGTGGAAGAACCCATTTTCTGTACAACCAGGGACCTCATGCTGGCCTCTCTTTCCTTCCTCCTCCTTTCAGATGCTTAAAGTTTAAAATACCAAAGGTTGCAGATGGGAAATGATTCTGGTTATTAGTGACTCTAGTCAGTTATTTTATTCTTATTTGAATTAGAAAATGAATTGCTGGAATGACTTTTTTTTTTTTTAATTAAAAGGTCTAAAAGTTTTCAACATCATACTCTCAAGCTGCTATCTGTGGATTACTAATAGAAGGAAGGAAAGAAGGAAGTATTTATTTTTCCAGTGATGTTTACCTCAACTATTTCAGGTTGCCAACTTTCCAGTCACACAAAATCGAACATTCTTGGCCTGCACCTTCTCCGAGGCCTCACCCCGCTTACTTTTTCCCCCTCTTCTTCCATCACTCGCTCTCCCCCACCCCCACCAACACACTCACGCGCTCTTGTTCACCGGACAGGGGAAGGTCCCTTTTCAACCAGGTGTTCCAGTTGAAAACCAGACACATGGCAACCCTAAGAAAGTTAATAGGGGAAAGAACGTGTACATGCGCTTACATGGAGTTAAAAGCCAAGCTAGATGGAATCATTTTGAAGTGGAAACAAACTTCAAAAAACTTATCTAAGGACTTAAATTTGGAAACACATCAGTGCACAGCACCACCATCTACTGACTAAATATCTAATTATATCGATCTTCACTCATTCTTTTTGAGATGCACCACTTCATACAGTCGCTATCAGTGTTTTAAAATCAAGTCAAATTACAGTGAAATGAGTAATTTCAGCTCTGTTGCAATATGAGCATTTTTTAAATGATTCATAGAACTAAAGGAGTTCAGATTTCTGCCATCCACAAACCTCAGCAACTAAACTTTGATCTTAGCTCCAAGGAGCCGAGAAGATGCCCAAAGAACATTGGGTCTTTTTTGTTGTTGTCTATGCCAACCTTTGGTACTATAAATCTTGACTGCCATCTTGTGGATGAATTTAGTTACTCAGCCCAGATTTTTCCAAACATACCATGGTCTCTATTTCATGGTGGAAAATTAACTATCTAGAAACAAATCCCATGCTTCTCTTCTCATCATTTATCATTTAAAGCAAAAACGGCTCAGCAGAAAGGCCTCCAGTCATCTATTTACACAAGAAGAGAAAGTAAAGAGATTGTTAAATATCCAGAGAGATTGACAGTAGGAAGCGTCTACTAGGCACTACTAGGAGAAATAGGGTGACCAGATGTCCCAATTTTATAGGGACAGTCCCGATATTTGGGGCTTTTTCCTATATAGGCTCCTATTACCCCCACCCCCTGTCCCGATTTTTCACACTTGCTATCGGGTCACCCTAAGGAAAAATCACTTTTGAGGTGGCACTAAGTGATTTCTCAGTCAAGAAATATATTGCTTCTCCCCATCAGATGAACACTTACAGTGTAGATGGATAAGTCAACTAGGGTGACCAGATGTCTGATTTTATAGGGACAGCCACGATTTTGGGGTGTTTTTCTTATACAGGCTCCTATTACCCCCCACCCTTGTCCCGATTTTTCACATTTGCTGTCTGGTCACCCTAAAGTCAAACAACACAGTGCAAACTGCAAGAAATGCTGTTTTGAAGGTCCCCTACAGAGGGGAGGAAAAACATTGGACTCGTTTCCTTCTTTGCTCCTTTATTAAAAAAAAAAAATTTAAAAAAGGAGGTTAGAATATTTAAATAAATATTTTCTCCTTGTCTTTTTACATTAGAAATACAGATCCTGTCTAGGCTGGAAGACTCTAGGATGATGGGAGAAACAGTGAAGTGCATCACCAAAGTCAAGAGAATGAAAGTTGAGCAATTAGGAGGGGAAGGGAATTTTAGTCAAACTGTTAAAAAAACACATTTTGATTTATTATTTACCTATGTTCAATGACAAAGAAATATTTTGAAACAAGGAAACCATTGTTAAAGATTAAAAAAACTGACTAAAGTTCTTCAATCAAGAGTTATTGCTCACAATGACCATAGAGATCTGCTAGAGGTCTGCCAGCAAAGCTCCAGAACAAACAAACAAAAACAAAAAAACCCAAACCTTTTGGGCCTTCTTCATAATAGTAAAACAGCAAAAAAATAAAATGGGAAATGCCCATCTTCTAAAGAAACCTTTACAAGTCTCCTTTAAGTAATGCAGAAGAATTTTCAGGGATTATTTTATACAAATGACAATTGCACTAATTTGGATTACAGTTATATTATGGGCTGGCTACTCATGCAAAGTATCAGAGGGAACACCTCTGCTTGCAACATTACCCATCTGGACAAGTTTCAACAGAAGAAAACAACGAAATAAGAGTCATATCTGAGTGTTTAAGCAGTGGTCTATGTGCGCTATGATGAAAGTCTAAAGTCTTGTTCTGAAGTGTACATGAATATCAGGTGGAAGGAAAA
Source organism: Gopherus flavomarginatus (assembly GCF_025201925.1). NCBI lineage: Eukaryota > Metazoa > Chordata > Testudines > Testudinidae > Gopherus > Gopherus flavomarginatus. Next base: position 18,001,562 of record NC_066631.1, read on the forward strand.
AAAAAAAAGCTCAATCTGACAAAATAAAGAATGTCTTCCAGTGAACTTCAGATCTTCAGGAGGTTTCTGGCCTCAAGACTTATTGCCATAATGAGGGCAAATATATGAACTTAAAAAAAATTTCAATACAAAGGATTTTATAAGTACCTTTAACATAATTATTAAGCAATTACTGTCAAATCCCAAGATGGGCATAAGGCTTTAATGTGTTTTAGCTAAATGCTTATTAGAAAAAATGTGCACTCTTGGATATTAAACAGTGAAGTTTGCTACTGGGGAGGGGAAAACTGCTAAAACTCCTGCCAAATCAATGTTAAGGCTTGAATCCCACACACATTTCCATGCAGGTGAATCTCTGTGCTCCTGCAGAGTCCCACTGACTTGAACAAAGCTTTGACTACACCAGTCATTTGGAGAATCAGGGCCCAAATCATCATCCTTAACAAAGCCAAATGAGGAAATAGGTAGGGTAGCAAATGAGCAATCTTTGGACAAAGTTTTTCCCGCTCCAGCTGCCCAGAGATTCATTTGTTTAATAGAAAGTAAGGGAAAAAAATATCACATCACTCAAAGAAAAGCACCCAAGTTTTTGCTAAGCACTAAAGAAAACTGAACGTGGTTAAAATTAGATCCTAGCCAATAATATATGAAATTGTAACATTCCTGTGTGCGTCATATCCAGTTTCAGGGCTCTAACCAGAGAAGTCTAACAGACACTTTGTGGAGTGTCAGGCTATCACAAAATGGCTAAATTTATGTATTTATGAGGCACTACAAATCATTGCACTGTAAGTGAAGAAGAAAGTCTAATATGTCCCAAGTCCAACAGACATTCCTTCTGATTCAGTACAAAACCAATGCCAACCTGCTATATTGTTTTGGAGGGAGATGAGAAGGAAACTCTACTATCAGAGGTATAATTTGGATGAAATGTAAATCCAGGTCATAAAAGATCTCACATCACTTTTCTTAAGACTAGAGATATAAATCTCTGTATCCTGACCCAGTTCCCATTTGGGTAGGGTGTAGTGGTGCAAGTTATCCCATACTATTCTGTCAATGTGCCTCTTGGCTCTGGAAGGGCCAATCCTAAAGTTAAGAGTGTAGTTTGGCTATTTAATGCAGGCACACACACAAAAACTGCCCAACGGAAGACAGGGAAAGGCTCTTCAACTCATGAGACTGAGGTCGACTTTTGCATTGGAATTTTTGTTTTTAAGAAAGAATTAATTGCTTTTCCCTAGGACAAGCCAACTGTTCCATGAATCTAACTGATTTAAGTCATTTAATACAGTATTGTTTCATCTAGTAAACACTAAGGGCTTGTCTACACTGGCAATTTACAGCACTGCAACTTTCTTGCTCAGGGGGGTGAAAAAACATATAGATTATGGCAGTAGGAGAGTAGGAAGAGAAGACTTAGGCTTTGTCTACACTAGCAATTTTGTCAGTCTGGGGTGTGAAAAAAACATTCCCCGACCAACATAAGTTTCACCGACAAAGCACCACTGTGGGCAGCGCTGTCAGTGGGAGACACTCTCCTGCCTACACAGCTACTGCCATTTCTTGGGGGTGGCTAATTATGCCGGTTGGAGAGCTCTTTCCTGTCCGCATAGAGCAGCTACACAGAAGACCTTACAGTGGTGCAGCTGTACAGCTATAAGGTCCATAGTGTAGACACAGCCCTAGAAGGCAAAGATAAATTTTGTGGTTGGGATGGGGTGACCCACTTCAAATTCCTGCTTGAGAATTCCATTCACACATTGTTAAACTTGAATGTAGCTCCCACAGAGTCACGTCTGTTCATTCAGGGTCTGATGGAGCAATGATCATTGCACTCTGCACTTTGCATTGATCTAGCTTAATTCTGCCAGCACAGCAGGGAGGACTCCTCTGAATGAAACTTGGAACTGTCAGGGTCTATTTTTTGTGTTTTCAACCTTATCAAGTGTGGGACAGCTAAACTGCTGGATGAAGTCCCGAAGCCCTTTACCAGGCAGATACATTACAGTTGCTCATGATACTTCCTGTTAAATTGGAAGCATAGCACTTTGCTCTGCAGCTTCCGCCAGTTCAAGACTTTTCCCTGCACACAAAGATAAAAGTGTTTCCTGTCTTATTAAAAAAAAAAAAATACATGGCCTAAATCAATATCAGAAGTCAGTTTCTGCCCCGGAAAGAATCCCATTAGCAACATCACATCTACCAACTCTGATCAAGAGAATGAGGAGGGACTGGATAAGTAAGGGTAGGGATAACTTAGTGGTTTGAGCATTGGCCTACTAAACCTAGGGTTCTGAATTCAATCCTTGAGGGGGGGCCACTTAGGGGTCTGGGGCAAAAATCTATCTGGAGATTGGTCCTGCTTTGAGCAGGGGGTGGACTAGATGACCTCCTGAGGTCCCTTCCAACCCTGATATCTGTGATTCTTCACTAACAACGTTAAAGCACTGCTGTGGCGCTCCCAGAGCTGTAAAAAAACCCACTCCCATGAGGGTAGTAGCTACCAGCACTGGGAATGCAGCTCCCAGTGCTGGTGCACTGTCTACACAGCCACTTCACAGCACTGAAACTTGTAGGGCTCAGGGATGTGTTTTTTCATACCCCTGAGCAAGAAAGTTTCAGCGCTGTAAAGTGGTAGTGTAGAAAAGGCCTTATTTAAATTTTGCCAAAGGAAACTGCTGACTAGGCCCCTTCATACATCCTGCGATAGGCAAGAAAGATTATACATCCCAACTAACTTAAACAACGCCCCAATAACTATGTTGGTGAAACAGTAAATCACTACATTCTACAGCAGTGATTAGAAAATGATACAAGACAAAAACATCCTATCACCTGTAGGTGAAGAACTCTTTTCACAGACAGATGACTCTGTATCTGACCTATCAGTCCTCCTCCTCAAAAGAAACATGCACAATAACAGTTTCAAAAGACAAGCCTGGGAGCTCAAATGTATTACTCTGCTAGACACTAAAAATCATGGACTGAACAGAGAGACTGGATTTATGGCTCACTACAACAAGGTGTAAAGCACTAACCCCCTCTTTTTGTTCTATGACTATAGAGGTGTCAATGGGCCATTCTACCTCGAACAGTCTCTTACAATATGTGACAGGTTTCAGAGTAGCAGCCGTGTTAGTCTGTATCCGCAAAAAGAACAGGAGTACTTGTGGCACCTTAGAGACTAACAAATTTATTTCAGCATGAGCTTTCGTGAGCTACAGCTCACTTCTTCGGATGCACAGAATGGAACACACAGACAGGAGAAATTTATACATACAGAGAACATGAAAAGGTGGAAGTATGCATACCAACAGGAAGAGTCTAATCAATCGAGATGAGCTATCATCAGCAGGAGAAAAAAAACTTTTGAAGTGATAATTAAGATGAGTTCTCCTCACATCTTCTATGGGTCATCGTAATTATCATTTCAAAAGTTTTTTTTCTCCTGCTGATGATAGCTCATCTCAATTGATTAGACTCTTCCTGTTGGTATGCATAAGGTGCCACAAGTACTCCTGTTCTTTTTGCGGATACAGACTAACACGGCTGCTACTCTGAAACCTGTCATTATGCTAAACAAGCTGTTCCACCTTACATTTAACTGTGATGCTGAGAGTACCTTTCCCAGACCTGAAGAGCACTGTGTATCTCAAAACTTCTTTTTCTCACCAACAGAAGTTGGTCCAATTAAAGATATTGCCTCATTCATCTTGTCTCTCTAATATTGTGGGACCGACATGGCTAGAACAACACTGCATAAGCTCTCATTAGCATTCTTGTAAGCCAGCAGGAAATAACCTCTCCCAGAAGAGCAAGTGTGTTGGCCCTGATCCTGCAAAAACTTATGTGCTGAACTTTATGCACTGTGGAGCAGTTCCACTGACTTCATTGGGACTGCTCATGGTGAGCTAAGTTAAGAACACACGAGTCTTTCCAGGATTAGGGCCTTTAAGCATTATATCACTACATAATAACTTCCTGAAATACTGATTAGAGGAAAGAACTTAAAAAAAAAATCTGATAAATGACAAACATCAAGAGCTACAATGTTGTATTGAGCAATTTCAATTATTTAATTCATTTTATTGACTTATAATTTTACTTATTAGGCCCTTCTCTCTCCTCTCCACCTGAAGTGCTTGAGGTGACAAAATAATTTCAAAATATAATACAATAGGCGTAAGTATTTATATAGTGCTCATTACCATAGATCCAAAAGGGAGTTCAAACTACAAATAAAGCCAAAATCCAGACAACCCTTCAAGCCCCAAAGTTTCTGTGAAATATAAGCTACCTTCAGAGATATTTTAAACACCAAAAGGAATAACAAATATGAATCTCTATTCAAATCCATTGCACATTTTTGAAGTTATCAATGCAAATGTTATTTCCTCCCCAACCCGAGAAGCTGGGGATGGAGGTAGGGAAGAGAGTTAGTATAAGGAATGAGTGTGTCATATACTAATTCACTATGAACAGTTTTTAAAAAACTCCTTATGTCACTGATAATTTTTTTCACAATGCTATAATTGCAAATCACATAATAAGACGCACAGTATACAAAACTACCAGGCACTCCCCACCATCAGTGTGTTTTTCATCCAGTAAGCTAGGCATTCCGTGGGGGAGAGAGAGGAGATAATTTTTTCCAGCAATCTCTAAAACTTAACACCTAAAAATAAGAGACTTACCAACTACTCTCTGATATGTACAGCTAACGCCTTTCATGAGCACTAAACAGAATTTTACTCCAGTAACCAGTAATAAAAGTTTAAAGCAGGGCTAACCTGGTATCCTCCAATGATGCTTGTCCAGATTCTTCATCCACTGTAATTTTACAGTGATCTCCAGACACCAGTTTGTTGCCAGGAAAGGACAAGTCACAACCTTAAAAAGAAAATGTTTATGATCAATATGTTTATAAATATCCCATGAGAATTTACATAGGCAGAACTCTTCTTTTAAAAACAAAATTTTCTTACATGTGTTAGCACCATCTTTAGATTATTAAAGACAAAGAAAATTTTAAATCTAGTGCAGTTCACTGTCATTAGGCAGGAATATTAATGATTTGGGGGGTGATTCTAGGGTTCGAGCAACCTTCACCATTTTGACACTACCTTAATCCCTCCTTCCCAGCCATATTCAAGGCTTCACACTAAGACACTATTCTATCTTGCAACACTTCCCTTTAAGAGGGGCCATAATAAGGAACATGATTCATATCCTCCCATTCATAGCCTGGCCCTGTATTATTTCCCAATACATTCAATCCTCCCTGATAATGGTTTACCACTATTTTTCCACAACTGATGTCCATGGGACAACCAACAGCTACAGAGTACAACTTGTGCTGCACAACTTCATGATCATGTGATTCTTGCTGAAAGTGACTAGAACGCCGTAGTTTCACTCAGAAGTAGTTCAGCACTTTCGCACTGGTGTACCCCTCTACTCTTTGTGGCTCTTGGAATATAGTGTAAGGGCCAGGAAGAAGAGGGGAACAGCATGGACTAAATTAATTTTTCCAGAATCCTACATATTTTTCTAATAGGATAATGGTGCCAACAATATTTTGCTGAGGAGTAGATGGCAAATTCTGGTTATGTATTTTTCTAACTAAACACTTGAGTAATCTAACTGTTAAATGGTGATGAGACCAATTCAGCAGGCAAAAGTCAATCTTTATCTGCCATGTAAGCCCACTGAAATTCAACAAGATTTCCTAGTGTGGACATCTTGTTGGTTATCAGGCATATTTAGCAATACAGTCATCAAAAAGGCAACAAATGTATGGTACTAAATTTAACAGACAGAAGATATTTAGATTTTCTCTATAATATGGTTCATAAATTCCACTTTGACTTACCATAAAGAGTCTATAAACTATAATATACTTTCATTGATGCTAGGTGCTACAACATGATATGCACTGAGTTGATGGACAGGCAACCTAAAGTTAGTGCCAGATGGCACAGTGCAAGGTTAAGTAAATAATTTGCCTTAAACATGGAATTGCCTTAAAATAAAATCAAATAGTCAACACTTTTAAACACAGAATCACTTGCATTTCAAATCAACACTCATAGAAATGATCTTAATATGTTAGCAACCATCATGCAGCCAGAAGGCAGCTTTTTGGATTGTAGGTGTGTGTTAAAGTGTGAAAATGTTGCATTGCAGATCCTTCTCACCGCCTTTTTTTTTTTTTTTTAAATCACAAGAGCTAAAGGAGAGAGTGGTGACATAGGTATGGCATGACAAACTTGGTTTGAAATGTAGTGCTTTTTTATTCGCACAGAAACAATCAGGGAAATCATCAAGACAAATTCACAGGATTGGGTGTCTGTGATATCACCAGGAACCCCATTAAAAAAGAAAGCCAAAGACAGGGTGAGAGCACAACTTTTCTCTCTGGAAATGCTAGAGTAGGGAACAAGGGATTTTGTGGCAAGCATTGAGGTGGGCCTCTTCTATCCTATCTCCACCTTATCCTCACACCAGATACTAACATACCTGTCATGTTTCAGAGTCCATCTTCATACATTTTTAAAGCCAGAATGATCACTATGATCACCTAGTCCAACCTCCTGCGAATCACACACCAGCTTACCTTTTTTCCGCCCAATTGTCCATTCTCTTTTCAGCAGTAAGACATGGGGCTCTGCTTCATCTGTACCTAACCGGATCAGCTTCCCCCAAGGCTGTTGCTGCTGGTTTTGGTCTCCTCCTTCAGAGTGCTCCATTTGGATTCACATCTAATTAAAAAAAAAATCACAAGACATACGATAAAAGTTTCACTTGGAAACAGTAGAGTTCCTCTCCCCAGCCCTCCTACCTTTCTCCCCCATCTGTTCTTCCTCTCGCAGCTTTCACTGCCGATTATCTTACTCTTTCCCCAGCCTTCTCTCCCCACTCCATCCCTCTCCCACTTCTTGGCTGTTCTCTGCCCAAAGCCATCACTTCTCCTCTCATCTCTTTATTTCCAGACCCACCTCCGCCTCCTCCGCAGCAGCCCCTCAGACACCTGCACAGACACCAGCCCAGGCTCTCCTGCATTGTTCTAGTGTGTGGGCTGAAATCCCTGCACTCTACTCCCCGCTCCTTCGCTCTCTAGGGCAAGCAGGGCCCCCCCCCAGAGCCTGGCCCTCCAAGGCCTCTCACAGCCCTGAGGGTGAGACATACTGGAGCCAGGCTGGGGCTGCTGCCAGGGCCCCGTCCTCCCTCCCCTTCTCTCCCCCAACGTCCCTCCCGCTCACCGCCCTGCCCCCAGCCCAGGGGGACTTGGGGGGCTTCGCAGCGATCTCCTCCCCAAGCGCCAGCCTCTTACACCCAGTCCTGCCGCCGAGGCTGCTGCTGTCAACAGACATTGCCAGCCATCAGCTGATCAGGCTCTGGGCGGGGCCCAGAGCTCCTCCTCGCCTCCTATTGGAGACCAGAGCAGGCGAATCATAGAGAACCGAGAGGGCAGGGAGAGAGAAGGCTTCCGCTCCCACCATAGAGCTGGCCACGCTAGAGCGCCGTTTTCCTCCGAGCTAGGCAGCCATCTTGGATTGGGGAAGCCAACCGACTATTGATGCGGAGGAAGGACGGGCAGCTGCCATCTTGGAGGTGGGCACCAGTGGCGACAGTGTGTCGGGCATTTTGGATTTGGGAGCTATTCCCTTTTGAGGTAACATATTAACCACAGAGCACGCTGGCGCCCATCTTTGTCATGGGCAAACTGAATGTCCTATAACAACTGCCCTGAAAGAGTAATAATGCTGTGTTAACAGACATGGAACTCTGTAATCTGGTACCTTCATTTCTGTTAACTATCCAGTAATGAAGCTCCAGTTAATTTGACTATAGGCCAATCAACAGAGTTTAGCTGGCACAGAAGGAACCGGCAGCGCTGCCTTCCCAGGGAATTGCTCCAGACCTAATTCTGAGCTGAAAGGGAAAAACTAAATATTGATTTTGGGCCCAGTCTTTCTAGTTTTAAATACTTGAGAGACACTTAAATACAAGGATGGGGTGGGACTCAGAATACATGGTTGGCAGTATTGCCAGCTCCCAGGGCCCACGGGGTGGGGTGGGGGGGAGCCAGTACAAATAACCGGGGCCTAGTGGTCCAGAAGGGGGCCCAGGGCCCGCTTCCCCAGCCCTGTTTAACTGGTCCGCCCTTACTGGGGGGCCTGAAAAATATCTTTCACCGGGGCCCGAACCTGCTCTCGGTGGCCCTGCCAGCTCCAAATATTAGAAAAGCATGAGCCAGTCGTTCCTCCTTCCTCCCTACTACAGTTGCCAGTTTTGGACGTATTCCTGGAGGTTTCATCACATGACATAATCTATAATTAAAGATTGATCTTTAATTCCTGGAGACTCAAGGAAAATCCTGGAGGGCTGGTAACAAATTTCCCCTCACCCCCAAGTCATGACCAGCTTTAAAATATTTTTTAAATATAATAATACATTTGGGGTTCTTTGTTTGCCTTTTGGTATGGTCAGGCAGAGGGCGCCCACGTCCTCTGGTGCTGCAGGAACACACTGTCAGGTATCTGGTTAACACCGGTGACCGGACACTAAAAATCCGGTTACCATGGGAAGCCCTGCCATGGGTGTAGTTTGAGCAGGCATCGTCCCCGCCCCCAGAATTCTCCACCCCTGATTTCTCCAAAGCTCTGCTTAGCGGTCAGGGGGGGAAGAAGCTCCCTCTGTCCCTCTCCCAGGCTGAAGCTGGCAGGCAGCTCCAGGTGTCTGCCTCCTGGATCCTAGTGCCCGTCACATCAGCCTCTATGTGTGCTGGGTCCTGTTTCTGGACAACTGGTGAGTGCCTGGGGGTGACAGGGCAAGGGAGTGGCAGGGGAAGAGGCAATACCAGAGCAATAGGGTGGGAAGCTTGCACACATTCTGTCCAGCTCCAGCCAGAACTCTTGCTTCTCCCATGTATAAGTAATGAATTCCCACACACTTGTAGGCAAAACAAAACAAAACATCCCATTCTGGATACCAGTACTTTAACTTTTATAGTACCTTCCATCAAGGGGCTTCAGATTGATGACGCACTGTGTTCAATACTGTATTGAACTGTTCTAAAAATCAAAGAAATTCAATTTTTTCTTTGATGTATTTTTCTGTACTGGGATGCACAGGCAACCAAGTCCTTTCCTTATGCTCAGCCTAGTTCCACAAGCCAGTGCATCTCTGTACTTTTAAGGGGTTGCAAAAGCACTGAAGAAGCTCAACACACAATGTTGTACGTTTCTCCCTCCCCTCTCCCTCAAGGATTTTCAATCCACTTCTTAGCAGGCTATGATAGAAAGACTGTCTGGATAAGCTAAAGGCAGTTTCTGTCTATTTGCTGGTTCTCTAGCAGTTCAATCCATCATAAAAGCACCTCTCATATGATTTCTTTTGAGTTTCATTCCAAATACTTAAACCTGAAGTTAGTCCTCATTTTTCTGCCCCAATTCAAATTAACTTCTTTCCCAAGTGGAACATGTTGGGTAAGCATGGAATGTGTGTGATTTGAGAAGAAAATGAGAACACAGGCCAATTCCTGCTGAAAGTTACACCTGTATAGCCTCATTGACTTCAGGGAGGAGAACAGATTTTTGCACAAGAATAGATTTTGATCCCTTCTGCTTTTTCACACCTGGTATAGCAGAATCTCATTCATTTTCTCCCCTAAACTGGGCATTTTAAGGAAAAAAAATAAATAAGCAAGGTCTGCTTGATTTACACATGCAAACGAAACAGGAAGCTCTCCCTTCATTCTACACCAGCCTTAAACAAACACTAGACTTGATGTAACAAGGGCGTCACTACAGCAGCCTTGGTTGGACTGTTCTTTTGAAAGATCCTTAATGGTTCTTTCAAGATGCTGACTTTCAGTTAAGTCTTTTTGTTTAGGGGGGAAGAGAACACAACAGGGAATAGTCTGTTTTGTCAACTGCTAGTCATTCAAACGCTGAAAGCCTTTAGATTGTTTGTTTAATATTTGTACAGTGATTTTGAAGAACTAACATTGTACAGAAGTGCTAATTATGACAGGACAACCATCTAAAGATCTGTATCACTTCTAGATGTTACCTTTTTCTTACAGAAAACTTAAAACAAACAAATGCAAACGATAGGGGGCTGGTGCACACAGAATTCATGCATTAAAAACCTCATGTCAGAGGTGCTTATCACACATTCTAGAATAGATAATACTTAGTCCTACCATGAGTGCAGGGGGCCGACTAGATGGCCTCTCGAGGTCCCTTCCAGTCCTATGATTCTATTTTATTATTTTAATTGTGGAAGAGTTTGGTGACAGAATGGCCTAATCACTGGAGATTAACTACACAAATTGGGTATCATCCCACAAATAATATTTTGGTTCAATCTGAAAACAGTAATTCATTGTCCTCAGCCAGTGCAACTGTGGGAGGCAGCTTTCAGAGCAAGATAGCCTAAAATACAATGCCACCCAATGTAATTTTTCCTCTACTTCAGTGGATTTTACACCTGAGTGGTTTTCTTTTACATAATAAAAGCTGGCTGCCTCCCAGACTGCAGAGTGAGGGTATGGCTACACTTGCAGCTATAGAGCGCTGCTGCGGGAGCGCTCCTACTGCAGCGCTTTGAAGTGCAAGTACTCCACCTCCCCGTGGGGATTAGCAGTGATTTCCCTACACCCCCCCTGAATTTCCCTAACACCCCCCCCCAATTTTTTTGATCTAGTTACATGCCAAACCTGGTGGCTGAACTTTGCGACTTTGTCCTCACCCACAACTATTTCACATTTGTGGACAATATATACCTTTAAGTCAGTGGCACTGCTACGGGTACCCACATGGCCTCACAGTATGCCAACATTTTTATGGCTGATTTTGAACAAAGCTTCCTTAGCTCTCATTCCCTAACACCCCTTCTCTACTTGCACTACATTGATGACATCTTTATCATCTGGACCCATGGAAAAGAAGATCTTGAGGAATTCCACCATGATTTCAACAATTTCCATTCCACCATCAACCTCAGCCTAGACCAATCCACACAAGAGATCCAGTTCCTTGACACTACTGTGCTAATAAGCGGTGGTCACATTAACACCACCCTATACCAGAAACCCACTGACCTCTATACTTACCTACGTGCCTCCAGCTTCCATCCAGGACACACCACACGATCCACTGTCTACAGCCAAGCTCTAAGATACAACCGCATTTGCTCCAATTCCTCAGACAAACACCTACAAGATCTCTATCAAACATTCTTAAAACTACAATACCCACCTGCTGAAGTGAAAAAACAGATTGACAGAGTCAGAAGAGTACCCAGAAGTCACCTACTACAAGACAGGCCCAACACAGAAAATAACAGAATGCCACTAGCCATTACCTTCATTCCCCAACTAAAGCCTCTCCAGCGCATCCTCAAAGATCTACAACCTATCCTGAAAGATGATCCCTCACTCTCCCAGATCTTGGGAGACAGGACTGTCCTTGCTTTCAGACAGCCCCCCAACCTAAAGCAAATACTCACCAGCAACCACACACCACAGAACAAAAACACTAACCCAGGAACCTATCCTTGCAACAAAGCCCAATGCCAACTCTGTCCACATATCTATTCAAGTGACACCATAATAGGACCTATTCGCATCAGCCACGCCATCAGGGGCTCATTCACCTGCACATCTACCAACGTGATATATGCCATCATGTGCCAGCAATGCCCCTCTGCCATGTACATTGGCCAAACCGTACAGTCTCTACGTAAAAGAATAAATGGACACAAATCTGACATCAGGAATCATAACATTAAAAAACCAGTCGGAGAACACTTCAACCTCTCTGGCCATTCAGTAACAGATTTAAAGGTGGCTATTTTGCAACAGAAAAGCTTCAAAAACAGACTCCAACTAGAAACTGCTGAACTTGAATTAGTATGCAAACTAGATACAATCAATTTAGGCTTAAATAGAGGCTGGGAATGGCTGAGCTATTACACACATTGAATCTATTTCCCCACGTTAAGTATCCTCACACCTTCTCATCAAACTGTCTTAAATGGGCTATCTTGATTATCACTACAAAAGTTTTTTTTCTCCTGCTGACAAGAGCACATCTTAATTAATTAGCCTCCTAGAGTTGGTTGGGCAACTCTCACCTTTTCCTGTTCTCTGTATGTATATATATATCCTCACTATAAGTTCCATTCTATGCATCTGATGAAGTGGGCCCACAAAAGCTTATGCTCAAATACATTTGTTAGTCTCTAAGGTGCCACAAGTACTCCTGTTCTTTTGCAGATACAGACTGACACAACTGCTACTCTGAAACATGCCAATTTAGTGACTGTTTGGAAATTTGAATTGAAATTGAAACATTAATACACACTTTAAAAGCATATACGGTATATGATAAAATACGTGTATCTGAAAGTATAATAGATTTGAAAAGTATGAACATAGACTAGCTTCCTTATACAGCTGTTGTATTTTATGACAATGTCAGTGCATTCATTTCAGTGATGTTGGCAACCTAATAATTTCAAATGATGATTTGTAAGCAAAGTCTAAATGAGTTCTCCCTGACAGCTAATGATGAGGTGAGGGAAAGGCTTCAGGACCAGATTGTATTTACTTTCACACCTAATCTACCTAGGTATCCAGCAAACAGAGCTGTGTTGCCCAAGTGATAGATTTTGGCTGGGGTTGGGTTACAAATCACTTGAATGCGGGGGGGGGTGGTGGAGGTGGGGTTGGGAATGAAATGTTGTTGTTCTTATTGTATGAGTAAAGGGCAGTTGAACTGTACTTAGCTTGTGCTGATTGAGGGCATCAAAAGAGAGGATGGGGACCTGTCCCTCTCCACTGTTTAAACACAGAGCTCATTAAGCTCCATAGATAGTCTTTTGTTCTGTTAAGTGACCACTGCAGCTGAAATCACTGATAATCAGGTCTAACTGCTTAGTCCTGCTGTGGGGACAGTGTTCCTGTGGGTACAGTGTTTTTGTGTAAAAGACAGCCCAGACTGCACTAGCAGCGAGGTTCCCCCACTGAGAGGTCAGCTAAAATCACTGAAAGCTGGGTGGAACCTCAAGAGACCAACTTGCAGAGGTCACAGTGGCAGGTGGCAGTAGAAGGTGACTGCGCAGGGCCATTGGCAACTGAGTGGTGGAGTGAACGGTGGCACAGTGAACAGCTGTGGCCAGAGCGAAGAGTGAGCAGCTGGAGGAACGAGTAAGGTGCCTTCTTGCCCCCCACCTGGGAGGTGTACTCACATGAAAGCACCTCTAAACGGCTTAAATAAGGGGCATGTTAAGTAAACATTTGTTTGTTGGACTATATTTTAGTGACTTTGCTCCAGAATGCTAGATTTGTGACTGGGAATGGAAACTTACATATATATGTTTCCTAGTAGGCCACGATTTTTAAAATGCATTATTTGCCAAGGTTGTTATCTCACATTGTTGCTATCTTGAGAGGTCATTATGTTGAGGAGTTTCTGTACTAAACATTTTTATTATTATAATTAATTTTTACATAAGAATGGTCATACTGGGTCAGACCAGTGGTCCACATAGCCCAGTATCCTGTCTTCCGACAGTGGTCAAGGCCAGGTGCTTCAGAGGGAATGAACAGAACAGGTAATCATCAAGTGACCATCCCCTGTTGCCCATTCCCAGCTTCTGGCAAACAGGCTAAGGACACTGAGAGCATGGTGTTGCATCCCTCCCCATCCTGGCTATTAGCCCTTGATGGACCTATTCTCCAGGAATTCATCTAGTTCTTTTTTAAATCCTGTTATAGTTTTGGTCTTCACAGCATCCTCTGGCAAAGAGTTCAATGGATTGACTTAATGGTGTGTGGAGAAGTACTTCCTTTAATTTGTTTTAAACCTGCTGCCTATTAATTTCATTGTGTGACTGCTAGTTCTTGTCTTATGTGAAGGATTAAATAACATTTCCTTATTCACTGTCTTCACACCAGTCAAAATTTTATAGACCTCTATCATATCCCCTTTTAGTCGTCTTTTTTCTAAGCTGAAAATTCCCAGTCATTTTAATTTCTCCTCCTGTTTCATACCCCGAATCATTTTAGTTGCCCATCTCTGTACCTTTTCCATTTCCAATATATCTTTTTTGGGATGGCGTGACCAGATCTGCACACGGTATTCAAGGTGTACACATACCATGGATTTATATAGAGGCAATATGATATTTTCTGTCTTATTATCTATTCCTTTTTTAAAAAAGAAAAAGTTTCAGAGTAGCAGCCGGTGTTAGTCTGTATCCGCAAAAAGAACAGGAGTACTTGTAGCACTTTAGAGACTAACAAATTTATTTGAGCATAAGCTTTTGTGGGCTACATCCGATAAAGTGGGCTGGAGCCCACAAAAGTTTATGCTCAGATAAATTTGTTTGTTTCTAAGGTGCCACAAGTACTTCTGTTCTTTTTAAAAAAGCAAACAGAATGTTGGGAATCACTGACTGCCACTGCACATTGAGTGGACGTTTTCAGAGAACTATCCACAATGACTCCAAGATCTCTTTCTTGAGTGTTAACAGCTAATTCAGACTCCTTCATTTTGTATGTATAGTTGAGATTGTTTTACAATATGCATTACTTTGCATTTATCAACATTGAATTTCATCTGCCATTTTTGTTGCCCAGTCACCCAGTTTTGTGAGATCCCTTTGTAACATTTCGCAGTCTGCCTGGGACTTAACTATCTTGAATAGTTTTGTACCATCTGCAAATTTTGCCACCTCACTGTTTACCCATTTTTCAAGATCATTTATGAGTATGTTGAACAGTAATGGTCCCAGTACCGACCCCTCAGGAATACCACTATTTATCTCTCTCCATTCTGAAAACTGATAATTTATTCCTACCCTTTGTTTCCCATCTTTTAACCAGTTACTAATCCAAGAGAGGCCTTCCCTCTTATCCCACGATGGCTTACTTTTCAAAAGTCAATTTAAATTAAATACATTTTTAAAAAAATTATGTTTTTAGAAATCTAGACCTGTTATATGTTTTGGTGTAACTTGCATTATCCTTATGTTAAATTTGCATTATCCTAACAAAACATTTACTTTATTCATATCTCTTTTATATATCTCATCGGTTCTGACAACCTCCCCTGTAAATTCGAACACCCCCTCTAATTTCAATTCCTGGGGAAACCACTGAGGATTAGCTTACAGCACTGGAAGCCGTGCTCCCAGCACTGGGGCAGTGTTTACACTGGTGCTTTGCAGCACTGTAACTTGCTGTGCTCAGGGGGGTGTTTTTTCACACCCCTGAGCGAGAAAGTTTCAGCGCTGTAAAGCGCCAGTGTAGCCAAGCCCTGTGACAGGTAGAGGCCATAGCTTGTGGAACACACACCTGCAGGGCTTGGCTTTGCACTGTGCTATGTGAAGAGCTGAGGGTAGAAGCACAAGGCTGAAAGAGGTGAGCAGGATGGGGAATGTTGCAGTGTTCATCCTCATACAGATGAGCCATTCACTACTTAGGAGGAAGGAGGCCTAAGCAGGGCTGGCTCTAGCCATTTCGCCGCCCCAAGCACGGCGGCATGCCTCAGGGAGCGCTCTGCCGCTCGCCGGTCCCTCAGCTCCGGTGGACCTCCCACAGGCGTGCCTGCGGAGGGTCCGCTGGTCCCGCAGCTCCGGTGGACCTCCCACAGGTGTGCCTGCGGATGCTCCACCAGAGCTGCGGTAGACCTCCTGCAGGCGTGCCTGTGGATGCTCCACGGGACCAGCGGACCCTCCACAAGCACGCCTGCGGGAGGTCCACCGGAGCTGCCTGCCACCCTCCCGGCAACCGGCAGAGCGCCCCCCGCAGCATGCCGCCCCAAGCACGCGCTTGGCGCGCTGGGGCCTGGAGCTGGCCCTGGGCCTAAGAGAAGGACAGCATAGCATCCTCATGCAACCTCTTACTCTGAAGTATCTGTTTGAAGAATTGAGCGTAGTGAGAATAGAATAAACTTGTTAATTTTACATAAATAAATAATATATAAATACATATGTAGATAAATGTTTGACTTCATACTTTTTTTTTTGCAATATGTAATTCACACTTAGGCCCTTTCCTCCCATTAGCCTTAGGCCCCTCATAACCTTAATCTGACCCTGGTGACCACACAGGTTTTGAATCCTGCCTGGGTTCTGTCAGAACTTCATCAAAATAGAACAATCCCCACAGAAGGTTTCTGTTTTGATAAATTGGCAAATTCTGACAAAAAACATGTTCAGTCAGAATTCTTCTAACTGGATCTAATATTCACAGAATTCACACAAGTTGATACTTTAAGAGCAATTATTGCAAGACTTATGAAAGTTGGCAATGCTGAGGCAGCTAGATGGCTGTACCCTCAAGAGTCATTCTTTGATTTCAACAGGGATGCTCAGGTGAATAAACGTTGCAGAACTGGGCCCCAGATTTACAAGCCAGACTATGTTCCTGGTCAGGTGCATACTGGGCTCTTTTGAAGTCATTGTTATACAGGACTCAGTTTTGGAAACCTCCCTCCCATCTGAGTACCCTTGCTCACGTGTGTTTATAGATTTGGATTCTTAGGGGGATCCTGGTAGTTTTGGGTGTGCAAGGAGGGATTTCAGTCTGTCATTTATTAGGGCCTGAACCTGTGAGGTGATCAGCCTCTATCAAAGTGTACATAGTACCCACAGCAGCATCACTCTTGGCACAACACATTGAAGGACTGAGCCCTAATACACCACTCAGTGCAAAATTCTCACTGGCACCTTCCCACTCCTGCTGGCTATATGGATAAAAGAGGACTTCAGAAGGACTACTTACATGGGCAAAGTTATTCAGGTGCATAAGTGTTTTCAGGACCAATGCCATAATCAGCATTTAGAGTACAATGTCTTTATTGACACACATTTACCACGTAGCCTTAGTATTTTTGAGCCTTGACTCATGAAAGTCAGCTTGCATCACTCAGAAAGGATTTGTTTATAAATATTACCCTTCTGCCCATCAGAGTTGGCAGCAACAAGGGCCGGGTTCAGTATCTAGAGGTTCTGTTTCAGTAATACAATGCAAAATCGGCTCGAGCCCCCACCCAGTGACCTGGGACAATTACATACCACCACCCTGGGCACCTCTAAGAGGCAATACCTCCCCTCTCGCAAGCAGAGTCTGAGTGTAGTAAAAACCTTTTAATAAAGGAGCAAATAATTCAGCATTATGTTGGGGAAACACCACAAACAGGATTCATAACACAAACCATGAGCAAAAGACTCACCCCCAAGTAAGTTTGACAGTGTCCTTTTCCCCTCAGGGTCTTAAGTCCAGCAACCCAACAGTCACTCCTCCCACAGTTTCTGTCCTTGGACAGTGTAGCCCCCAGAGTTTGGAAGTTCATCTGCAGAGTTTACCTCCCAGACTGGTGGAAGTGGGGAGAGGTATGGGGGCATCTTGTATGCTCCGCCTTCTGTGGAGTTCTGCTGTAGTCTTCACCACCAGCTGCACTTCTCCACCATCCACTCACCAACTTGTCTTGAGGGCCACCCCCACCCCCCACTTAGCCCAGCACTCAGTGATTTCAGCTCTGCAGCACCTAACAAGGCTCCTAACTGAGTCAAAATTAGCTCTATTATTACACCATGGAGAGAGGAGGGATTGGGGGGCAGGGGGAGGGGCTCAGAAGGGGCCCACACTACCAGATGTACATTCCTGTTCTCAGCCTGTCTCTCAATTCACTGGGCTTTGGAACCCATGTCCCTTGCCTAGCGAGTGCTACTTAGTTGAGGGCAATTCACATAACCAGGATAACAACACTTCATTACTCGTGCCTCAGTAACAAAGAGACTGGGGATCCCACAGCAGCCAATGTGACTATTTGGGTGAGTAGTCCATCATACTTGGCAGAGTGGGTGTGCCCATGCAAACGAGATCAGCCCCTGAAGTCCTTTTCCACAGCTCACCACCAGATGTCAGGGTAAAAGCTCATTCTAACTGCTTACATCAACTTCAAGCTTACTTTGGACTTAGTCCTTACTGTGGGCTGGTGCCTATAACACTTGTTATCTCTGCGTAACAGAAGAAAATACCAGCATATGCTGTACATGTTAACTACCTGAGGGGGATACAGCTAGAAGCACTATACCCAAATCTTTTTGTAAACAGTAGCATTAGTAGAGGGAGAAAGTTGTTTCTTTGTATTGTGGCTTTGAGAAAACACATTTTCCAAATGTTCCTGCAGAGAGATCGCTTACTATCACACTAAGGAATTACTGCACCATGGTGATAGCACAGAACAAGTGGTTTCGTTCAGCTTCTACAGCATCTATGCAGAAAGATGGAAAGTGAAATGTACAGCTAGCTTAGTGAGTCATGTGTTTATGGGAGATTCAATTAAAATTAAATTATACAACAAATTAGGTTTTAAATGCTACGCTGCGTAGCCAGACAGATAAATAATAATTAGAAATGTACTGATTCAGCACTATGTGCATTTGAACAGTACACTACCATTATTGCTTTTCATGTACGTTGACGCTACTTCCACACCCTCACACACACCATGAGCAGTTCCTTATGGAACCCCAAATATCTTATCCTTCCCCATATTTACAACACTCCCCATATCTAGCCATCTTCATGGTGAAATGGATAGAACTCTTCCTAAAGCTCATCCACCGAACTATTCAATCAGTCAGTAATGGCTCTTGAGGGATTTGTGTCACTCTCTTGCTCTTTCCGGTGGCAGGAAGTCAAGATATTATTGAATTTCAATCTCTAAATCTTTTGTTGGTTGGATGTGCATATAAAATTCTGAAGTGAAGGAAGCTGAAGATTAGTTCTTTGCTTTTCTCTTCCCCTTCTCTTTTTGCTGTTGATCAATACACAGACAAACTGGAAAGGACTTTGAAGGGAGCAGCTCACACCCCAATGCACATATCAAATATTTATTATTTATACTGCAGTAGCACCTGGAGGCATTTGAGAGTTCTATCCCGAGATCATGAGTGAGGCTTAATTTTACGTAGAAATTGCATCTCTTATGATAAATTCAGGAGAGTTGGCATGTCTGGGTTATTGGGGAAGGAACCATGCTGTTGGGGCAAAAAAGGGAGGCAACAATGTGGAGCAACTGCCATGTCACACACAGAATTTGCCCATACTTCCTCCCTGCAACCTCCAAACTCTTTCATCCCCCTGTCTTCTGTATGTTGCGGCAAACTACTCCTGCCTTGCCATGTTTCAGCACATTTTCCCCTCCCATAATTCTTTTTTATGTGTTGGGAGGGGGGTGATGTAATCTTAAAATTCAATTTTGTAACCATAATACAGAAATAAGAATTTATGTATATATTTTAAAAAACTGAAAAGACACAGGTCTATGCCCAAATATCAATCATACATAAGCCAAAGATAATTCAGAGTGACTGTACACAACACTGAAGTGTGCTGTATCCAGGGTGACAAACCTTTTATAAATGTACTCACGCATTTCAACCACTGCACATTGACCTTTTTAAACCACCAGCTGCACGTTTGCCGTCACGTTGCCCATTATGATCTCATCCGCCACGTCAGGATGTTAGGGAGGAAACACTCTGGGGAGAGGAATGGATATTTGTTATAATCCCCAACCAGTCCCTCGTCGCCAACCCCACAATCTGCCTGCCTGGTTTTGACCTGCTCTATTGCCAGTGGTCCCTGTTGAACAGGTTCCGGACAGGGCAAAGTCTCTGTGCAGCAAACCAGTATCACTGGGGCCTTCGTGACAGCTCTTTGTGCAGCTGTGGCACGACACAGACAATGACGCACATTGTCGATGAATGCCTGCTGACTAGGTTCAGCAGTGGCCTAGAAGAACTGCATCATGCCACTGAAGATGCCATCGCTTGGCTAGACGACTATGCAAATTCTAAATAAATAAAATTTCTAGAGGGATGCCATCAATTTTAAAAACGTTTAAAAAAAACACATTAGTTCCTTCCTGAAGTTACCATGACCAACTTTATTGAGATATATTCAAAGTGGATTTTCAAAAATGTTTACAATTTTTTCACTGTTTATGCCCTTTATTTTTCTTTCTACTTGGAAATGAAAATAAGTGAAGTCAGTTTTGCTTTTCTTTAGAGTCACTTTCAAGATCTCAATGCTGCAGTCTTTGGCTTGCAAACTGTGTGAAAATGCTTGTCTAAAAATAAATGTTTCCATTGGGATTATAAAATAATAATGAAAACACTTCTATTGGTCTTAGTTTTTTTGTTTGTTTTCTCCCCAGAGGCCACTCCTAACTCACATTAGCTGTCTTCCTCACAAAGTAAATTTTAATCATGTGAACAAGGGTTGTTAACTGATCCTTACATCTTCGGACAAATTTGAGTTTGACCAACTCTCTTTAAAGATACTTCTTTTGATTTACATGTGATATACTATATTTTCCTTATATGAAATGACATTACATGAATTCCCCAGCACTTCCCTAGTCACATTCTTAGACTTATATCTTTTGTCTAGAGGGACGAAAACTAGCATTTATTATTTGAAGATTAAGAAAGACACATAGAAAGATTACATTAGTATTTCTACAAACCTTCACCTTCATTGAGAATTGGGAGATTTATAATTTGGTTTAAGAACTGTTAGCACTTGGGGGATTTTTTAATTGCTTTTTTAAAAATGTTTTTGAATATTGATATTATGAAAGGTGCCAAATTGATAACACTGGAGTGTAAAATTCTGTATTTATCCACACAACAGGCATGGGCACTGTCCATGCCATACTGTCAACATACTTCCCCGCCAATGTGTCCCTCAAATTTGAGTTAAAGGGATTGACACTAGAATTCAGATAACTTACAGCCCATTGCCTCTTTTGAGGCTGCAAAAGTAGTGCCAATTTGTACCACTGCTAATTTTAGATACTTCCCCTGCTGGGTTAAGTTAGGTTGGGTTGCCTCACTTGGAAGGAAGCTTAAGGATGGCAGCGTAGAAGACAAAAGTCCATCCTGGATTTTAAGAGAAAAGGACTTTTTTTGTGGGAAGAGTCTGAAATTGTAGTGAAATTGGCTAAATATGGTCCTAAATTCACCCTTGCTGATGAATAATAGTAACAGTTTAAATGCAAAACAAAAAATATGGAATATATTGGATTCATAGCTCTTGTTCTAAAGAAAATCAGGGCAGCCAATAGTGTCATATTTTCCCATAGGTCTAAGTGGTGTGTTTGGTCTGATAGTACATGCAGCCCAAAGTAAGCATGCTGGTTATACAAGTCACTTCAGTGCAGTGAAGGAATTCATCTTCCCCCAGGGAAAAGAGCCCTATTGACTAGAATAAGAGACTGCTTCAAACAATGAATGAATGATGTTTTTCTACAAATCTCTCAACTCTTTCTGCTCAGTAAGGGAAGCCATTTAAAAAATGATAAAATGCAGTTTATAGCTGCTTGCCGATTAAGGAGCAGGAGAAAGATTTAAGAAGATTGTTGGGGAAAATATACAATATATTACATTGCTCATATCTTATTTTTATCTGCACACAAATTAACATAATTTCTCAGTCCAAACAGCCTGGATTCTTTATCCATCGTCATTTAAAAGTACTCCTGAAAGAGTGGTTAGTTATCTTCTTGTACTTGATAGTAATATCTCTCTGCTGGAAAATTATTTAAGTGGAAAACTTCTAGCAGACTTCCATATTAAAAGAAAAAATATATACTTATCTCACCTTTCTCACATTCAAACGACAGTTCTCGTCTCACTCAGAGAGATTAGCAGTGAAAACCAACATAATTAGATCATAACGAAGGATCTGATTCTGTCATGGAGGTCACAGAGATCACAGATTCCATGACTTTAATGGACCTCTGTGATTTCTTCGGCTTCAGCCTCTTGCAGCAGCAGAGCTGGAGCAGCTGTCCGCCCCCACCCTCAGGAGCAACAGAGGGACTGGAGCAGTGGCCAGCAATCAGCCCCCAGGGCTAGAGCAGCAACTGCTCAGCCCCCACTACAGAAGCAGTGGCTGGGGCCAGAGCAGCCCCCAGGGCCAGAGCAGCTGCTGGGGCAAGAGCAGCAGGGTGCTCTAACTGTTAGTCCCCCTACTCCGCATATTTTTAGTAAAAGTCAGACAAGTCATGGGCGTCTGTTAATTTTTGTTTTTTGCCCACAACTTGTCTGTGATTTTACTAAAAATATCCATGACAAAATCTTAACCTTCACCATAACATAATGTGAACTGTGAAGGTAACTGAAGAGACTGTCAGAATTGAGAAACCTGTGTAGGTTTAATTAAGAAAATCTTGAACCAGGTGGAGTCAGAGTATCCTGCACTGTAACCTAGGAGATATGGCCATAATTCTAACAATTGCCCTGCAGGATGCTCATTTTATGTGAATTGATGGAATTCCATTGAAATCAGCGAAGTCACACCAATTTTTGCCAGCTGAGAATATTGCCTCTTGTCTCTTGCTGTCTGGACTGGCAAGAGTTGTAAGTACTGTACAGGCAGAACTGAAGCCTTGCAACACTAACTGTGACCCTTTTGGCCAATTTAGGAGCTGTGCCAATCTATACAGATCTTACAGTGGTAAAGATGATGAGAATAGCGTTTCCACCTGTCCAGGGTTTCCTAGGATTGTCCCTTTTTTGAGGTAGCGCTCCCAGGAAATCTGTAAGTGTGCTCAATACATGATGCCATATGTCCAGTTTTGTGGTCTCAGGATTCCTGGATGTCCTAGTTTTCTATACCTCAGAAATGGCAAACCTTGCTGATAGTGGTCTTAAATTTATCTTCACAGGATTTTGTTTCCTCCACATAAGAGTGAGAAGGGAAGCTGTCTTTCCATTCAGTAACGAAGCCCAGCACAGATGCCATCTCAGTTACCAGTGACAAGTGTTACAAGACTTTGCAATGCATTGTGCTGTTGATAGCGTGATTAAAATGTACTGTGCCTTTCATAAAGAGTTTCTTTTTTACTGGAGGCAGAGTAAGCAGGCTGGAAGAAGAGACCTATTCAGGATCAGAATCTATTCGAGCTGTATCCTCTCCGTACTGTTGTACAGTTAAAAGAACGAGGAGTACTTGTGGCACCTTAGAGACCAACAAATTTATTTGAGCATAAGCTTTCGTGGGCTTTTCGTGTACAGTTGTGAAACATGGAACTCTACTGCTCAGACTGGGCAAAGCTGGAGGCTTTTTCACACAAAATGTCAGCGCCATATATTGGGCATAGAGTGGAATGACTTCATTTGTAATGCAGATGTTTATGGTCACTCTGGTCTACAGACTATTGAGGACATTGTCCGCAGATGGTGTATTATGCTTTTCGGACATATCGCAAGAATGCTACAACACAGTCTGGTGAATGACATTTTCTGAGTGGCTTGTAACATCCGGGATAAAATTCTACCAACAGAGGGGTGAAGGCGGCCCAGAGGCAGACTCCCTATCACATGGGTTCATCAAGTTTTTCTGATGTTGGACTCCCAGGCTGTCAAGCCCTCGCATCCACACAGGAACGGACCAAATGGTGAATGATCGTTGCAGCCAACTGTTCAGCAAAGCATTGAAGACAAAGAAGAAGAGACTGCTAGAGAAACAAGGCAAGATGGACTGATTTAGTGCTACTAAATAAAAGCAGTGCCTGCTCACAAGTTGCAGGTATAGATCCATGAGCGCCCATGGGCTGGAGCAGCTGGCCTAGTGGAAATACAATGAAGATGTTTGTCTTGCATTAGTATTTGAGTTAATCTATAGTGATCTAAAAAATTGTCATGGACACCAAACTAGGGGCCTGAGTGGATAACGGAGTGGGATACCACCATAAGAACGGAGATACTGGATCAGACCAATGGTCTATCTAGCCTAGCATCTTGTCTTCCAACAGTGGCCAATGCCAGGTGCCCCAGAGGGAATGAACAGAACATCAAGTGATCCATTCCCTGTTGCCCAGCTTCTGGCAAACAGAGGCTAGGGACACCATCCCTGCCTATCCTGGCTAATGGATCCATCAATGGCTATCCTCCATGAACTTATCTAGTTTGTTTTTTAACCCTGTTATAGTCTTGGCCTTCACAACATCCTCTGGCAAGAAGTTCCACAGATTGACTGTGGGGTGTGTGGAAAAAAATACTTACTTTTGTTTGTTTTAAACCTGCTTCCTATTACTTTCATTTGGTGACCCCTAGTTCTTGTGTTATGAGAAGGAGTCAATGACACTTCCTTATTTACTTTCTCCACACCAGTCATGATTTTATAGACCTCAATCATATCCCCCCTTAGTTGTCTCTTTTCCAAGTTGAAAAGTCCCAGTCTAATCAATCTCTCCTCATATGGCAGATGTTCCCTACCTCTAATCATTTTTGCTTCCCTTTTCTGGACCTTTTCCAATTCCAATACATCTTTTTTGAGATGGGGTGACCACATCAGCAGGCAGCATTCAAGATGTGGGCGTACCATGGATTTATATAGAGGCAATATATTTTATGTCTTATCCTCTATCCTTTTCTTAATGATTCCAAACATTCTGTTTGCTTTTTTGACTGACGCTACACACTGAGAGGATGTTTGCCGAGAACTATCCATAGTGACTCCAAGAGCTCTTTCTTGTGTGGTAACAGCTAATTTAGACCCCATCATTTTATATATATAGTTGGGATTATGTTTTGCAATGTGCATTACTTTGCATTTATCAACATTGAATTTCATCTGCTATTTTGTTGCCCAATCACCGAGTTTTGAAAGATCTTTTTATAGCTCTTCGCAGTCTGCTTGGGACTTAACTATTGCAAGTAGTTTTGTATCATCTGCAATTTTTGCCACCTCACTGTTTATCCCTTTTTCCAGATAATTTATAAATATGTTGAATAGGATTGGTCCCAGTACAGACCCCTGGGGGACACCACTATTTGCCACTCTCCATTCTGAAAACTGACTATTTATTCCTACCCTTTGTTTCCTATCTTTTAACCAGTCACCAATCCATGAGAGGATTATCCCATGACAACTTGCTTTGCTTAAGAGTAGTTGGTGAGGGCCTTTGTCAAAGGCTTTCTGAAAATCTAAATACACTATATCCTCTGGATCCCTTTTGTCCACATATTTGTTGAGCCGCCTCAAAGAATTCTAGTAGATTGGTGAGGCATGATTTCCCTTTACAAAAACCATATTGACTTTTCCTCAACAAATTATGTTCATCTATGTGTCTGACAATTTTATTCTTTACTATAGTTTCAACCAGTTTGCCTGGTATTGATATCAGACTTACTGACCTGTAACTGCTGGAATGACCTCTGGAGCCCTTTTTAAAAATTGGTATCACATTAACTATCATCCAGTCATTTGGTACAGAAGCTGATTTAAATGATAGGTTACAAACTACAGTTAGTAGTTCTGCAATTTCACATTGAGTTCCTTCAGCATTCTTGGGTGAATACCATCTGGTCCTGGTGACTTATTATTGTTTAGTTTATCAATTTGTTCCAAAACCTCCTTTAATGACACCTCAATATGTGACAGTTCCTCAGATTTGTCACCTAAAAAGAATGTCTCACGTTTGGGAATCTCCCTGACAGTGGCCACACTGGTTGTTTAAAGCATGCTTCCTGCTTCTGAAGTACTTACAATTGTTTTGCTATTACTTTTTGAGTCTTTGGCTAGTAGTTCTTCAAATTCTTTTTTGGCTTTCTTACTTATATTTTTACATTGCATTTGCCAGAGTTTATGTTCCTTTCTATTTTCCTTACATTTAACTTCCACTTTTTAAGGGATGTCTTTTTGTCTCTCACTGCTTCTTTTACTTTGTTGTTTAGCCACGGGGTCACTTTTTTGCTTCTCTTACTATGTTTTTTAATTTGGGAGTATATATTTAAGTTGAGCCTCTATTATGGTGTCTTTAAAACGTTTCTACGTAGCTTGCAGAGATTTCACTTTTGGCACTGTACCTTTTAATTTCTGTTTCACTAACTTCCTCATTTCTGTGTAGTCTCCCTGTCTGAAATTAATTGCTACAGTGTTGGGCTGCTGTGGTGTTTTCCCCGCCACTGGGATATTCAATTTAATTATATTATGGTCACTATTACCAGGTGGTCCAGCTATATTCACCTCTTGGACCAGACCCTATGCTCCACTTAGGACTAAATCAAGAACTGCCTCTCCTTTTGTGGGCTCCAGGACTAGTTGCTCCATCAGTACTTAAGTCATAAGAGTTAAAAAAAAAATAGGTTGATAAAATACCCTAAATTGCATCATCTTTAAATTAAAAAGCCCTTCAGAATGGATTCAGAGATTAAGGAACTGTCTTACTCTGTTATTGGCCTCTTCAAATGTCAAGTTCTAGAAACCTCACTGCAATTTTTTTAAGCATAGTTAGGTGATATAAGCTCATGTTCTTCACTGATTTGGATTGGGCTGTCTCTAGTAGAAGACAGGAAGCAGGTTTCTATGTCTAGTGCAAAGTTAAGGATTCCAGTGCTCCTCTGTCTGGTTTATTGCTTGAGACAAGGTGGGTGAGGTAATATCTTTTATTTGATCAACTTCTGTTGGTGAGAGAGACAAGCTTTTATGCTACACAGAGCTCTTCCTCAGGTTTGGGAAAGGTACTTAGAGTGTCACAACCAAACACAAGATCAGACATAGGTTAGCTTGGTTTATTGGTGGCATGGAACTAGACCCATCAATCCTGGAGGATAGAGATTCAGAAGCCTTTTCGGATTGTTTATAAATCCCTGATCTAGACATTAAAAGAAAATTGACCATAATTCAGGAGGCTGTGGCTTCCAGGGATAGTAAGATGAGAGGTTTCATATTAAAACCCAAATTGAAAATCAGGAGGTATCAGCTGATGGGCAATACACATTCGTTACGCAGAATACCAAGCTCTGTAAACTTCTTGGGGGTGCATGACATCCCCCAGGATGCAATCTGGACTGTGGAACTACTGTGACCCCTTTAACTCTCCTCCCCACTCCAGGCTGTCTCCTCCACTGGTATGCTAGGCCTGGTCTACACTACGCATTTAAACCGAATTTAGCAGCGTTAAACTGATTTAACCCTGCACCCGTCCGCACAACAAGGCCCTTTATATTGCTATAAAGGGCTCTTTAAACCGATTTCTGTACTCCTCCCCAATGAGAGGAGTAGCGCTGAAATCGGTATTGCCATGTCAGATTAGGGTTAGTGTGGCCGCAAATCAACGGTATTGGCCTCCGGGCGGTATCCCACAGTGCACCATTGTGCTCACTCTGGAAAGCAATCTGAACTCAGATGCACTGGCCAGGTTGACAGGAAAAGCCCGCGAACTTTTGAATTTCATTTCCTGTTTGCCCAGCGTGGAGCTCTGATCAGCACAAGTGGCGATGCAGTCCCAAATCCAAAAAGAGCTCCAGCATGGACCGTACGGGAGATACTGGATCTGATCTCTGTATGGGGAGACAAATCTGTTCTATCAGAGCTCTGTTACAGAGGACGAAATGCCAAAGCATTTGAAAAAATCTCCAGGCTATGACAGACAGAGTCCACAGCACAGTGCTGCGTGACAAGCGTAACGGAAAGCCAAAGAATCAAATGGACGCTCATGGAGGGAGGGAGGGGGTACTGAGGACTCCAGCTATCCCACAGTCCCCGCAGTCTCCGAAAAGTATTTGCATTCTTGGCTGAGCTCCCAGTGCCTGAAGGGTCAAAAACATTTTCCCAGGAGTTTCAGGGTAGATGTCATCAATTTGCACCCTTCCTCCCCCCCGAAAGAAAAGGGAAAAAAACACTTCTTGCCTTTTTTCAATGTCACCCGATGTCTACTGCATGCTGCTGGTAGACTGGATGCTGCAGCGCTGAACACCAGCATCCCTTTCCTGGTGGCAGACAGTACAATATGATTGCTATCCATCATCGTCATCAGCCCATGAGTGCTCCTGGCTGGCCTCGGTTAGATCAGCCGGGGGTGCCTGGGTAAAAATGGGAATGACTCCTGGTCATTCCCGGCAGATGGTACAGAACGGCTGATAACCATCTTCATCATAGCAACTGGAGGCTGAGCTCCATCAGCCCCCCCCCATTTCATGTCTAAGGAAAAGATTCTGTACTGCCTGGACTATCATAGAAGCAGGAGGCTGGGCTCCCCTCCCCCCCGCACCCTTTAATGTCCTGCCTGGACTATCATAGCAGCTGGAGGCTGCTTCCCCCTCATTTTATCTCACTAAAAAGTCAGTGTTTCTTATTCCTGCATTCTTTATTACTTCACCACACAAATGGGGGGACACTGCCACGGTAGCCCAGGAGGGTTGGGGGAGGAGGGAAGCAATGGGTGGGGTTGTTTCAGGGGCACTCCCTAGAATGGCATGCAGCGCATCATTTCTGCGGGATCTCTGGGGCTCTGACACGGAGCAGCTGTGCTCTCTGGTTCTCTAGTACACTTGCCCCATATTCTAGGCAGGACTGACTCTATTTTTAGACAAAACGTAAAGAAGGGAATGACTCGGGGAGTCATTCCCATTTTTGTCCATGCGCCCCCGGCCGACCTCAGCGAGGCCAGCCAGGAGCACCCGTGACAGCAGCAGACGGTACAGAGCGACTGATAACCGTCATCTCATCGCCAATTTACAATGGCATGGCAGAGGGTGCAATGGGGTTGGTAACCGTCTCTGCTACCTTGCAAAGGCAAATGAATGCTGTTATGTAGCACTGCAGTACCACATCTGTCAGCAGCATCCAGTACACATACGGTGACAGTGACAAAAGGTAAAACGGGCTCCATGGTTGCCATGCTATGGCGTCTGCCAGGGCAATCCAGGGGAAAAGGGCGCGATATGATTGTCTGCCGTTGCTTTCACGGAGGAAGGACTGAGTGATGACATTTATCCAGAATCACCTGCGACACTGTTTTTGCATTGGGATCTCAACCCAGAATTCCAATGGGTGGGGGAGACTGCAGGAACTATGGGATAGCTATGGGATAGCTACCCACAGTGCAGCGCTCCGGAAAGCGACGCTAGCCTCGGTACATGGACGCACATCGCCGAATTAATGTGCTTAGTGTGGCCGCGTACACTTGACATTATACAATCTGTTTTACAAAACCGGTTTATGTAAAATCGAAATAATCCCGTAGTGTAGACAGGCGTCTGTTCAGTCAGCCATCAGCATGCAGACACATTCCCAGCGAAGTACATGAATGCTCTCCACAGCCACTCATGAACTATATACAGGAAGACACCAGGAAATCTCCCTCCCAGCCCCCCACCCCCCGCAGCCCCAGCCTTGCAAGCTCATTAATTAGGTTGCCACTCCATCAAAGGATAGTGGACATGCACCAGACTTTGTAACCTGAGTAGACTTCCCAAACTTCTATCAAAAACACACTGGCTTAGATAAAACATTAAAATAAGTTTATTAATTACAGAAAGCTAGGTTTTGAGTGGTATAGGCATGAAAGTTCAAATCTGGTTACAAAAAGAAATAAAAGAAAATCACAGTCTAATGCCTAAACTTTATCAAGCTAAGTCAAATTTGAAGCAGTATGGTTTCTCTGACCCAAAAACCAACACTCTGTGCTAACTGAAGAGCTTTTCCAGTTCGGACCACTCTCCCCAGGTCAAATGTTTCTTTGTCTTCAAAATGATCTTGTTGCCTTCAGTGTAGGTGGAGGAGGAAAGGTGAGGTGGTGGTGTCATTGTCCCTTATTTTGTACTCTCCGCCAGGTGCTGGAAAGATCCTTGCTATGTCACGGAGGTTAGGCAGCCTCATGGTGTATGTGCTCCAGCAACTGTCTTTCATGTGAATTGTAAATTTGTTGTTTACAACTCCATTGCTTGCAAATGGCCAGTGATGGTCACTCAACATCTGGCTGGGTGTTGGCCACTCCTTTGTTGCTTCTGAAGAGCTAGTCTGTGGGCGTTTCCCAGACTCACATGTTTCAGTAACCAACATATATCAAAATCTCATAACTTCATATACAATGATGCTACATATATTTTGACGGAACAATGATGCTCAACAGATTATAACTTTCCAAATGATACCTCACAAGGCATACTTTGTATGAAACATATGATAATCATATAACAGGGATTTGGAGTGCTATTTTAAGGTACAGTGCATCACAGGGTGAGGTGGGGAAACAAAGCACTGACTTTGAGGACAGTCTCATTGTTTAAAAATACTAGGTTAGTAGGAGCTCCTGAGACAGTGGAAGGAGGAGACGCTGTGATACAGCTTGAGTGCCCTATTTATTTGGGTTCTGTATAGTGTTTACCCCAGGGAATCTATTAGAAACTCTACATAGTTATGGTGAGTATGCAACTCTCAGTATGTTGTCCTGCATCTGTGAAGCATAAACTTACCAATGTCCCTCGCATAAATAACAACTAGGGCTAGAAGTGCCATAGAACTCAACTGATAGTGGGGGGTAGGATTGCTCTGCATTTCTCACCAACACTTTCTGTGACATTAAAGAGAGCTATTGATGAGCTTTAAAGGAGTCCCATTCAGTCTTCCTCGCCCCGAACAACTATGGTGACAGCACAGGATTGTGGGAGTGTAAAGTGACACGGGGAGGGAGTAGATGGGGCATCTACATGCCTCTAAAAAGGAAGCAGAAGAGAATCTTAAGAAAATAAAAAAGATTTAGATAGGAGGAATCAGAGAACAAGGTTTTTAAACCTGGCCTTAGTCTGCGGGAAAGATATTGGTGACACTGACTTGGAGTAAGATTATTTATAAAGCCACAGAAAATGTATCACTAGATCACTTTAAATAGCTTACAGAGATTTATCCTGCTAACAAATTTGCTGGAATGCTACCAAATTCCAAATTTGGTACTAATAGCTACTAAAGCATCTTAGGTAATAGTAAAGCATCGGAGGTTAACTCAACATCTTCATGTGTTACTTGTACATGTCTGTTAAATGTAGGTAATTTGAAGCGTGATGAGGCCAGAAGTATGAAGCATTAAAAATTATGATAGTACATCAATAAATTTAACAGAGAGATTTGTTGGTCATCTCATGACATCATCATCCATCATGACAGCATGTGCTGAGGTGTAAATGAATTAAACTTGACCTGTCTCCAGTGGTAGCATGTGGTCAATAGCTATAGCATGTGTTGAAATAACATAATATCCAAGAAGCAAAACTGCTGCAGTTTCTGAAAGATAAGAATGGAAGGGAATGCAGGAGACACATCCTTGTTTAGGTAAGGGCTTGGCTACACTTGCGAGTTAGAGCACATTAAAGCAGCCCCTGGGCGCCCTAGCTCACTACCCATCCACACTGGCAAGGCACATAGAGCGCTCTGACTCCAGGGCTAGAGCACTCCTGGTACTCCTATCTCGGTGAGAAGATTAACACTTGGTGTGCATTGGCTGAAATGCCTGGATGTCAGTGTGAACGAGGTGTTGCATTACTGTGCTCTGATCAGCTCCGGAAATGTCCCATAATCCCCTTAAATCAAGTGGCCACTCTTGCCATTGTTTTGTAATTGCTGCAGGAATGCGGATATGCCCTTTGAAAGCTCTGTTCCTGACAGCCATCATGCTTGTCTGCTCTGAGACAAAGCAACCATTACTGTGGAATGCTGAGTGTGAGAGAGAGAGGCGGGGAGGTAGAGGGGGTGGTCTGCTGCTGTCTGAACTTACAAGACAGAATGCTGACATGCTCTCCCCCCATATACACACAACACACTCCCTGTCACACTCCACCCCACCGTCATTTGAAAAGCACGTTGCAGCCACTTGCATGCTGGGATAACTACCACAATGCACTGCTCTCTGTGGCCGTTGCAAGAGCTGCTAATGTGGCCACACCAATGTGCTTGCAGCTGTCAATGTGGACAGATTGCAGCTTTCTTTACTGTGCTCTCCAAAGGCTGGTTTACCTCAAAGCGCTCTACAGCTGCAAGTGTAGTCATGCCCTTACACATTTTTGTATGTGGACTAGGGTTAAAAACTGTCTCAGAGAATACAAATGAAAGGAATTAAGGAATGGCCCATCTCAGTGCTAACTAAAGTAATCCTGACTAGGGCCTTGTCTACACCACAAAGTTGCAGCGCTGGTGAGGGGGTTACAGCGCTGCAACTTAGGAGGTGTACACACCTGCAGGGCATTACCAGCGCTGCAACTCCCTGTTTGCAGCGCTGGCCATACACCCGGTCGAACCTCGGGTGTAGAGGATCCAGCGCTGGATCACCAGCGCTGGTCATCAGGTGTAGACACTCACCAGCGTTTTTGTTGACCTCCGTGGAATAAGCAGGTATCCCAGCATACCTGAGGAAGCCTCTCTGGTAATCAAGCAAACTCCACTGCCGTGTGCTCACCTGACCCCTCCTTTAAATGCCCCGGGAAATTTAAAAATCCCCTTCCTGTTTGCTCAGCCAGGTGTGGAGTGCAATTAATCTATCAATCACTCAGCGACCATGCCTCCACGCACCAAACGAGCCCCAGCATGGACCAATGCAGAGCTGCAGGACCTCATTAGTGTGTGGGGAGAAGAGGCTGTGCAAACACAGCTGCGCTCCAGAAGGAGAAATTATGATACGTATGGTCAGATATCGCAGTCCTTGATGAGAAGGGGTCATGAACGGGACGCCTTGCAGTGCAGAGTAAAAATTAAGGAGCTGAGGAGTGCGTACTGCAAAGCCCGTGAGGGAAATCGCCGCTCAGGAGCTGCCCCCACAACCTGCAGGTTTTACAAGGAGCTGGATGACATACTTGGGTGTGACCCCACCGCGAATCCTAGGAGCACGATGGAGAGTTCAGAGCAGGGAGAAGTGGGGGATGGTGTAGAGGACGGAGACAGTGAGGCTACTGGCATGGAGGGAGACACCCCGGAGTCCCAGGACACATGCAGCCAAGATCTCTTCTCCAGCCTGGAGGAGGCTAGCCAGTCGCAGCAGCTGGAAGCTGACGGTGAGGAGGAAGCTGAGGATCGTGCTCGTGGTAAGTAGATTTCAATGTTTTGGGAGAGGAGGATTTTGGTTATGGCTGCCTGCATGCATGCCTAAACGTGGAATAGCCCATTGATTTGATCTATCCTTCCCCGCGGTTTGCTCTGGTGTCCCCCGAACCCCCTCTCCAAGCAGGTATCCTTCCCCGCGGTTTGCTCTGGTGTTCCCCACCCCCCCCTCCAAGCAGGCATCCAGCCCCGCGGTGTGCTGCCGTGTTCCCCACCCCCCCTCCAAGCAGGTATCCTTCCCCGCGGTGTGCTCCGGTGTTCCCCGAACCCCCTCTCCAAGCAGGTATCCTTCCCCGCGGTTTGCTCTGGTGTTCCCCCCCCCCAAGCAGGCATCCAGCCCCGCGGTGTGCTGCCGTGTTCCCCAGCCACCCTCCCAGCACGGAGGCAGCCACGCGGTGTGCAGGCATCCAGCACCGCGTTTCCACCCCCCTCCCCCCTCAGTATCAGGACGGGTTGAAAGCGGACCAAAAAAAAACCCCAACCCCCCAAGCACCTAGCTCACCACCTTCCTGTTCACTACTGTCCCTTCTTCAGGACACCAGCTACCCCCTGTACCCACTGCTGATAAACCCCAGCGACCCAGTGGTCAATTCCCACTCCCAAGGGGTAATTTTTGCTAAAAACACTCACCCCATTGCTCGCCATGACTTAGCTTGCTTGCCCTCTCTGTGTTATGTGAGGTATGTGAGAAGGATGCTACCTAAAGTCTCAAAAGTCCTTCAAAATTTGATAATAAACAATGATGCCTCTGTGTATTACATGTTTCTATCTCTCTGTTTTCTAGGGACCTTGACTACTGCAGCTGTATCACCGCCCTCACGTAGGTTGCAGAACTTGAGACGCAATCCTAGGAAATCAAAAGAGGAATTGATCAAGTCTGTTCTGAGCCACTACAACAGGGAAAGTAGGAAGACAGAGGAATGGAGAAGCAGTGTACAGGAGTGGAGAAAGACTGTACATGAATGGAGGCAAACAGAAAGCAGGAGAAAGGAATTGTGTAGGCAAACAGAAAGCAGGAGAAAGGAATTGTCTGCCAAAAAAACAACAAAGCAGATGATAAGCCTCCTGTCTCGCCAAACTGAGTCTTTCGAGTCTCTTGTAGCCATGCAGACAAATATGTACCGTGCTAACCCACAGCCCTCCCAAAGCCCTCTTCCTTGTCACCCTGTATATTCACAAGACAACTTTCTCCAGCAGCCATTTCCTTATTATCCCCAGCTGCCCCCAACACCTATAAGATAACCTACTAGCCCTGATAACTATAATTCTTACCCTGTTCACTCCACCCCCATCATTCTGCAGCATAGTAATGCTGAAGTGCAACAGACAGTGAATATTGATCAAAATAGGACATAGTAAAACCTGTAAATGTACTGTCAACCACCCCTACCCCCTTGCATGTTTTGTACTGTATGTTGAATAAAGTTTTTTTTTTCTATTTCTTTCACTACGTTTTATTGCTGCTGGAAGTGGTAAATAATACACAATGAGGTAGAGCAAAGCACATCAAATGCATCAAACATTACTGCTGGCTCTGAGCATCAAATTGCTCCCTTAAAGCATCCCTAATCCTTGAAGCCCTTTCCTGGGCCTCCCTATTAGCCCTGCTCTCTGGCTGAGCAAACTCATTCTCCAGGCGTCTAACCTCGGAGGTCCATTCCTCACTGAATCTTTCACCCTTCCCTTCACAAATATTATGGAGGGTGCAGCACGTGGACATAACAGCGGTGATGCTGCTTTCCATCAAATCTAGCTTCCCATAAAGACACCTCCAGCGAGCTTTCAAACGGCCAAAAGCACACTCTACAGTCATTCTGCACCGGCTCAGCCTGTAGTTGAACCGGTCCTTGCTCCTGTCAAGCTTCCCTGTATATGGTTTCATGAGCCATGGCATTAAGGGGTAAGCGGGGTCTCCAAGGATCACAGTGGGCATTTCCACGTCTCCTACTGTGATCTTGCGGTCTGGGAAAAAGGTCCCGGCCCTCAGCCTCCTGAACAGGGCACTGTTCCGAAATATGCGTGCATCGTGCACCTTTCCAGGCCATCCTGAGTAAATGTCAGTGAAACGCCCACGGTGATCCACAAGCGCTTGCAGAACCACGGAGAAATAACCCTTGCGATTAACATACTCTGATGCCAGGTGGGGTGGTGACAGAATAGGAATATGAGTCCCATCTATTGCCCCTCCACAGTTAGGGAACCCCATTTCCGCAAAGCCATCTACAATGTCCTGCACGTTCCCAAGACACACGGTTCTTCTTAGCAGGGTGCCATTAATGGCCCTGCAAACTTGTATCAGCACCATTCCAACGGTAGACTTCCCCACTCCAAACTGGTTCACCACCGATCTGAAGCAGTCTGGAGTTGCCAGCTTCCAGATTGCAATAGCCACCCGCTTCTCCACAGGCAGGGCAGCTCTAAATCTCGTGTCCCTGCGCCGCAGGGTAGGGGCGAGCTCAGCAAACAGTGCCATGAAAGTGGCTTTTCTCATCCGAAAGTTCTGCAGCCACTGCTCGTCATCCCAGGATTGCAGGACGATTTGATCCCACCACTGAGTGCTGGTTTCCTGAGCCCAAACACGCCAGTCCAGGGAGCTGAGCACATCTGTTACTGCCACAAGCAATGTACTGTCTTCACAGTGAGGCAATTCAATATCATCGTCTGACTCACTGTCACTCTCACTATCACTCACTTTTTGCAGGTGAAGGAATAGCTCCACTGCCAAGCGCGATGTGCTGGCAACATTCATCAATAAGGTCGTCAGTTGCTGAGGATCCATTTTTAAAAAAATTCGCAGAAAAAGCGCTGTACAGTCACAATGCTGCCACACTGCTCCGCATGTGTAACAAAGCACCGCTGGGCGTTGGAACAGGAACAGGAAGCGGAAAGACAATCACACTTCCTTCCCCTTCCCACAAGCCACAGCGCCGATATGGGACGAGGTGCTCTGTGGGATAGCCACCCACAATGCACCACTCCCAACAGCGCTGCAGTGTGGCCACATCTAACATCATTTGCAGCGCTGGTTGCTGTAAGTGTGGCCACTCTGCACCGCTGGCCCTATACAGCTGTACTAACACAGCTGTAACAACCAGCGCTGCAAAATTGCAGATGCAGACATACCCTAGGAGTCACTTGTGTGCAACAGGTTAACAGATAGATGTGGTCCTGGAACAGACTGGTCATTTCAGGCTCTGAATCCTTACTAAGCTTAAAAATCAGATCAGGATGATTAAACAAAAAGACAGTTATTTTAAGAGATGAGCTGGAAATAAACTTGTGTCTGTGCTAATTTTTCTTTTGGCAGAACTAATTCATTCTTGGCCTTCACAAGATAGTCTTTTACATTTGATTTAAAATTGGATTTGGGCCTCTGGGGATATCTTATGTCAGCCTCTGTAATATAGTATCTGCAGGAAGACAGAGATAAAAAGTCACTTTCACTTAAAGGCAGAGATCTTTTCTCCGGAATCTAATATGGATTTTCACATTCTCATTCCCTCTTGTACTTTAGATCACTGTATCCATAGGCGGCAGGTTATATGGGCTCGAGGTGCCCGGGCTCCAGGAATATTCAGGGCTGGGGGCCCTGCTCCAGCAATATTTGGAGCTGGGTCTCTCCCCGGCCCTGCCTGGATTGGGTCCCGGCCCCGGCCCCGGTCCCTGTGGGTCTCCCCCCACCGCCCCGCCCCTCCGTGTCCCTGCCTGGAGCGGGTCCCGGCCTCCGCCTTACACCCCTCCCTCTGCATCCCCCCCCTCCGCCGTGTCCCTGCCTGCTCCTGCTGCCCGAGTAGAGCGGCTCCCGGCAGAACTGCTGTCTGCTGCTCAGAGTCCTAGCACCTGCCATCCACTAATGGCAAGGCAGGCTGCCCTTACCCTGCTCTTCTGCCGCAGCCCTGAGCCTCTCCAATGCCCCAAACCCCTCATTCCCAGCCAGAGCCCTCATCCCTCTGCACTTTGATCCTCATCCCCAGCTAGAGCTCTCATCCCTCCGCATCATGAGCCCCTCATCCCCAGCCAGAGCCCTCATCCCTCTGCACCCGAATCCTCATCCCCAGCCAGAGCCCTCGTCCACCTGCACCCTAATCCTCTGCCCCAGTCCTGAGCCGCCCCCCACAGCACGAACTCCTCATCCTCAGCCCCAACCCTCATTCTCCTGCACCCCTCACCCCCTCCTGCACACCCACCCACTGCCCCAGCCCAGAGCCTGCACCCAGCACCCAAACTCCCTCCCAGAGCCTGCACCCCTCACCCCTTCCTACACCCCCACCACCAGTCCAGAGCCTGCACCCAAACTCCGTCCCAAAGCTTGCAGCCCTCACCCGCTCCTGCACACCCACCTCCTGCCCCAGCCCGGAGCCTGCACCCAGCACCCAAACTCCTTCCCAAAGCCTGCACCCCTCCTGCACCCCAGACCTTCCCCCCTGAAACCCCGCCCAGAGCCTTAGGCAGGTGGAGGCAGGGTTGGGGGCGTGGGTTCTGGGTACCACCAAAATTTCTACAAACTTGCCTCCCATGACTGTATCTACTTTTTTTAAGTCACATTAGATAGGGCAAGATTATGCTAAGTGACCCCTAGAGAAATGGTAGAAGTAGAGATCCACTGAGATTCACGTCGCTATAAATGACCAACTACTAGCATTTCAGCAGAAAATGCCAGGAAACCTGCTCAGCAAATACAGAATGTATCTTCCTATTTCCTGAGTAGGCCAGGAAAATTTATTACATCCGTGCTCTGGGCTGGCTGCAGGTTACTACCTACAAAACCCTACATGACCTAACGTGTGTGTCTGTATCTCTCTTTCTGACCCATCACACTCAGTGCTCATTTGACACATATGGGCTCATCAATGCAAATACAAGGCTCAGTGGGGAGCTAGGGCATTAACATACAACAGGCCCCTGGCGAGGGAAAAAATCCAGTATGTGATAGACTGTCATAATGCATACACACAAGGGGGTTGAATCAAAGTTGCCTAAGCACCCTTAATTCCAGATGTTCCTGACCTGAACCCCTGACTTTGCAACAATTTCCTTTTAACAGTTTTTTTAAATGAAATATTATACGTATATTCTGTTATTTTAGTACAACTGAGGTTACTCATACTTACTATTAGTACAAACATAAGTGGCTTCTCTCAAAATTTAAGAGAAATGGCTTTTGTATAACCTTACTCAAGCATCACTTAGCAAAGATGGTGACAGCAAGGGCTCTTGGCTAGAAAAGTTCAGACTTTATTTCTGTAAAGTATACTGAGTAGATTAATAATATAGCACAGGGTTTTAAGTGGGGGGTGGAGGCTTTCCAATCCACTCAGTTATTCAGCACTTCTTCCTGCTTCAAACATGAGTACTAGCAGCTATACTAGACTAGTTCTAAAACCCAAGATGCCTCCCCTTCATGCATCATCACAGACCCTATCAAAATGACTGCTAAACTGGACTGCATTTCCCAGCCCACATTGATCTCAGAGAGAGGCTAGGTAGGCACAAATTCTTACTCAGGCCTTGGCTACACTGGAGAGTTGCAGCACTGGTAGTGGCTTTACAGCGCTGCAACTTACTCCCCGTCCACACTGGCAAGGCACATACAGCGCTGTATCTCTCTGGCTACAGCACTGGTTGTACTCCACATGGACAAGAGGAATAAAGAGAACAGTGCTGGTGCTGCAGCGCTGGGGTGCCAGTGTAAACAGCGATTAATCTTACTTTGCTGTAACTGACCTCCGGAATTTTCCAATAATGCGTTTAACTAGAGAACTCTCTTTGTTTTGTTATGATGCCTCTCTTTGTTTTGTTGTGAACTTGGGGCTCCGGGAGCTGCTTATCTAAAAAACAAACCCAGCTATTGTTTGCTGAAGCAGAGGCAGGCAGGGAATGTCCACAGCTAGTGTTTGCTTGAGGAGAGAAACAGCACGGCCGGGGGAGGGAGGGAGTCCGTTGGAGCAGCTGCTTGTCTGGTCTGAAGGCTATTTGGATTTAAGAGTGAATGAGAGAGGGGTGGGGGAAGTGGTCGGAATTTGCAAGGCAGGTGCTGACAGTGTCGGCTCCAAAAATCCACTCTCTCTGTCTCCCCCACGCTCCCTGTCACACTCCACCCCACCCCGTCTTTTGAAAAGCACATTGCAGCCACTTGAACGCTGGGATAGCTGCCCATAATGCACCACTCCCAACACCGCTGCAAATGCTGCAAATGTGGCCACACTGCATTGCTGGTAGCTGTCAGTGTGGCCACACTGCAGCGCTTTCCCTGCACAGCTGTACAAAGACAGCTTTAACTCCCAGCGCTGTACGGCTGCAAGTGTAGCCAAACCCAGAGGCCTTGGCTACACTGGCGCTTTACAGCGCTGCAACTTTCTCGCTCAGGGGTGTGAAAAAAACACACCCCGAGCGCTGCAAGATACAGTGCTGCAAAGCGCCGGTGTAAACAGTGTCGCAGCGCTGGAAGCGAGGCTCCCAGCGCTGCAAGCTAAACCCATCAGGATGTGGAGTACATGCAGCGCTGGGAGAGCTCTCTCCCAGCGCTGGCGGTGCGACCACACTCGCACTTCAAAGCGCTGCCACTGCAGTGCTGCTGCGGCAGCGCTCTGAAGTTTCAAGTGTAGCCATACCCTCAGTTTCACAGCAATTTACACAGTAGTTTAGGAAACACCAGCAAAACTTCAGGGAACTGCGCACCCTCATTCATTAGCACCTAAAATCATGACCTGTATCAGCAGCATAAAACACATTTTGTCCCATATCTCAGTAATAATCATACAAGGGCCATACAAACATAGAATTTAGTGCTAGGAACAGAACACTATAGATGGTGTAGGCATTCTCCTGTACTTTTCATACAGTAGTCCTTCATGTCCCTGAAACCATAAAGAGAATCCTCCTGTACAGGCAGGCTATGCTACAACCTAGGGTGGCAAAAGCATAAAAAACCCTTTTCATGGGGCAGTTTTCTCCTCTGCTTACATCAAGGTCTAGCCTAGCATATATATACATTCATGTTCTCATTTTCTCTCTGCTATCTGAGCAGACACTGTCCAATATCACATCCCTCCCTGCAGCAGCTTCGTACCACCGAGTCCCTGGTAAATAGCTGATTGAACTAAGCTAGTTCTGCCTAGGCTGCAGCTAGGTCAGGCAGAGCCAGCTGAATGCAATTTCAGTGTACCCAGAGTGGAGACCAAATCAATTCTTCTCTAGAAAGGGAAATGGGTATAGGAGATATGGATTCAAGTACTTTCTCTGAATCAGACATTGAGAACATGGAAGGGGGGTGGGTCAAGAGAATGGAGGTGCATGCCTGAGGGGAAACATTGGAAAGAAAGTCTGAACAATTGCATAAGTTTGTAGGGGTAGAGTGTGTGAATGGTGTGAGAAAAATAGAGAGGAAGAAAAGAAAGGGGAAGCGGGAAAGGTTTGGATTTTTTAAAAATCCCAGTGAGAAAAAAGAAACGGAAAGAGCCGGAAAGATGGAAGAGTGATACAAGAAAATAACCAAGTGGTAGAAAAAGAAGGCAGAAGAGATACTCCAATATGTACAGTCACCAGAAAAAGGAACGACTATGGAGACATAGTAAGTTTTTTAAACTGTTCACAGAAAGTTTACTGATGATGTATTAAATTAAACCTGTAGAAAGTACAGTACACCATGAGATGGGTTATAAAAGATGGAAGGTGAGGGGAAGACAGGGCTCAGATGGATTTTATCCACCTGAATGTCTCTGATAGGTTTTCTATGGAATATGAATGCTCAGTTTAGACATGCTCTTACTGCAGAAAATTCTCATTGCCTTGGGCTCTGCTTTCCATATAGTTGCAGAAATATCCCATAGTAGTTTAGGTGCTGAGATTTTCTATGGGGCAAATGCTGAAGAGACTGTTAATTAGAGAACAGATGTTCACTGGCTTGTGTGCTTGGCTGAATGTTAATATGTTCTGCACAGCACTAGTAAATAAGCCTTCTGCATTCACTACAAAGAACCATGAACTTAATGGGCCAAATTCACACCCATGACATGCAGCATAGCATCTGGGCTTAAAGTCTTGTAGGTAAGTTGAAATCTTTTATACAAGATGTGAAAAAAATGCTAAAACTAAAACCTGTCTCTTTCCAAAAGTGAAGTACAGCTCCTGTTATGTCACAGCAAGTCTGCACCAGATAGATTTCACTGAGATATGAATATATGTGAATACAGTTGCTCTAATTCAGGGGTAGGCAACCTATGGCACGTGTGCCAAAGGCGGCATGCAAGCTGATTTTCAGTAGTACTCACATTGCCCGGGTCCTGGCCACTGCTCTGGGGGCTCTCCATTTTAATTTAATTTTAAGTGAAGCTTCTTAAACATTTTTAAAACCTTATTTACTTTACATACAATAGTTTAGTTATATATTATAGACTTATAGAAAGAGACCTTCTAAAAACTTTAAAATGTATTACTGGGACGCGAAACTTTAAATCAGAGTGAATAAATAAAGACTCGGCACAGAACTTCTGAAAGATTGCCAACCCCTGCTTTAATGACTAAGACAATGTCTTGGTCCCTTTCTTAGTAAAAGGATGTTGCTTATTAGAGGGAATCTAATTCAGTGGACTCCATCCTGCCAGGCAACAGCAATATAAGGGCTGAATTGTAGCTGAGATGCTCTTTCAGCTCCAGTTATAGGTGTCTGAATCATCTTCTGGATGTACATGTAAACTCCCCTTGTTTAGTACATTAGAGTCAAAATCTGACAGTTAGAATCTGTTTATTTCAGGTTTTTGGGTGACAGGGTTCAGAGGAGAGGCGCCTTCTGATTATGATAGGTGGAGATTTTTTGTTTGAGTTTGTCTGATATCTATAGATTGCAGTTTGGGATTTGCTGCCAGCAATTTATTTATTTTATTTTATTTTAAATGTAAATGTACCTAGAGGCTTGGGAAATGGATGTTTTTCTTTATAAATATAAAAAAACTGATGATCATGGTGTTTGCATAAAGGACCACAGTGAAAGATGGCGAAGATCTACACTTCATATGGTACAAGCTAAATACCATGCTGTGTTTTCAGTATGCTCAGTATAGTTTTATGAAGTATTAACACTTCCAGCCAAGCACATCTATTATCAGTTTCTTTACCAAGTGGTGTTGCATCCTTCCTCAGTTACAGCTATGAGAAAGTGGTTTTGTTCAAATGGAAAACAAACTAATAGATTCTCTTATCTCTCATCTTTCTTTTGCAAGCAGATACTCCAATGATACAATGGGCTTGTGTAGCTAGGAAGGGGACACTTTTCTGGGAGCCCTTTTGTTAAACTGTTAGCAGCATAGTTAGTCCAGTGCATACTGACAAGAAGTATTGTAAATGGAGTACCCTTGACTTTCTAGTAGTAGATAGGGTGGGAGTCAGGAGAGCTGAACTGCTGTGTGACCTTGGGCAAATCACTTCACCAGCCTATTCATCTGTTTCCCCTCCCATGCTTGGTCTTTCACTAATTAGATTGTAAACTCTTTGAAACAAGGATGGTCGCTTGATAAGTATATGTACAGTGCCAAGCACAATGGGGTTCCTGATCTCATTTGAGGCTTCTAGGTGCTACTTTAATACAAATAATAATACTAAGTACACTTTGTACTGGTAGGAAGTCCTTGGAAAGGACTTGAACAGCATTTGTTAGTATAGGTCTTTCTATATAACTACAGCATCTATTATGTCAAAAGCTTTTACGGATACA
The DNA here is from genome assembly GCF_025201925.1 of Gopherus flavomarginatus. Lineage (NCBI taxonomy): Eukaryota > Metazoa > Chordata > Testudines > Testudinidae > Gopherus > Gopherus flavomarginatus. Next base: position 18,044,185 of record NC_066631.1, read on the forward strand.
ATCTATACATCTGGATCATGACATCACTAGTGTAATGTTGTCACATCTAGGGAGGAAGGTGACTGTTCAAGACTGCACAGCAATATAACTAGGCTTGGCAGAATCCAGTTTTTTATATAGTTGTGATAGATAATTTTAACTTAAAAATCAATATTAATTTTCAGTTGTGCAAAAAAAAGTTTTTTAGATGATCAGTTTAAATTTTCACAGTTGGGGAAATTATGAACGGGTCAGACAATTATTTAATGAGTAGATGCTGAGATTAAAAAAGTTAAAGTTTTATAACAAACAGATTGTCATACCTCAATTTTAGCTTTAAATCAAACTTTAATAAGTTCTCAAGCAGCATTTTTCTTACTTTGCCAATTGTAAATTTCTGTTATCAAAGGAACTATTTTTTATTGGTTGGTGTGAATTGATGAATGTTGATTTCACCACAATTACTGATAACTGAAAATCTAATCTTACCAGTCTAAATATTCTCGGGGACAAAATATCAGAAATCTATATTTAGTTGGGAAGTACAAAGGAAACTTAGTCAGGTAGGCAGAAAGCAATTAACTCAGCTTTGCAAAATTCCATTTGCCCTCTTTCCTCAGGCAAATTATGTTTGGCTAGGCTGAATTAACTGATCTGGAATCTGACCAGCATAGTAAGGTTAACACCCTGATTCTTACTGAGAATGTCAAGGGATTATCAAAAACCCTTGCTGCACCTAGATATTCCTTAAATTGCTTACCCAAGAATTCACCTTGCTTAGTATATCGGACATAACAGCACATAGGCTGCCAGCCATGTAGGTACTGGGGGTAGTTCAGAAAGCTCTAACGCACTATATAAATATTAGGTCCTTTATGATAATTAATCGGGGAACTGTAACAGCAGGTTATACCTTTTTTTTGGAGCTGGTCATTAGGAATTATTTTAAAGCTCATACAAAGCTTTAAAGCTGAGGCCCTAGTGTCTCCGGAGTTTGTGATAGAGTCTTCCAAAAGGGACTCTGGAGTATTTCATGTTTCAGTTACTGTTGCTGGGGTTTGTACAAATCAGGGCAAGATTTGCTTCTTCCTCTGGTACTGTTGTGGTAGAAGGAACTTGTGAATTGCAAAGTCAGAGGAGATTCTTAAGTTGTGAGATCCCAAACTGTTGCTTATATTGCATGTGCCTAAGGTACAATTTATACTACAGGTATATCTAAATTAGGGGGACCAAGCTACTGCATGGTTGTTGCCTGACCTAGGTAAGCTACTGTAGTGTAAATGGGCACCTAATCATAACTGCATTAAAACCTTGGCTTTAGCCCAGATATTAGGCTCCTCTCTACAATTATGGGTTTTGAGCTGTTTCTCCTGTCTCATTTTCATTTGGATGTCTGAACAGAGCTTTGTTCAGAGGCCAGATGTTGACATAGTTGTGAAGTAAAGACCACTGAGTTGTTCTCAGGCTGGAAGAACTGGTTGCAAGGCATGATTGTTCAAGCCTTCAGTTTTCTCCTTTGGCACGAGATGGCATTGTTGCTCTTTAGCAGCACTTGAAAATGACAATTCTCTCTCAGAAAGGTTGGCACAAGCAGAGATAGCTTGGAGATTTCAGTTAGTGGTTTGTGCATTGCTGCTGTTATCTTTAAGCTTACACCTCCCTCCCCCATCCAACTCTGTCCCCCCTCCCCCCGCACTCTTGTAAACTCTTTGTAAGCCCTCCGGCTGTTTCATAGATAAAATGTGAAAAGAAAAACCACGGCGATCTCTCCAGTGGCTTTCGTTATCGCACCTCTCTAACAACTGCAGAATTTGCCTTTCGTTTCAAATTGGATTTAGCTGATCTTTGGAAAATAAAGCTGCGGTCTCCAGACTGACAACTGGACTGATGTGTCTTAACAATGAGTTATAACACACATTTCAGTAAATGAAGGACATAATAAGAGTGGCACATCTGCTTGCAATCGAAACCTCCAACTGCTGGAGAGTTGCAGCAGGCCGTAGAGATGGTGCAGGCCAGGAAAACTCATTTGTGTACAATGAAACTTGCTTACATTGTGCTAGTGCCCAAACTGTGCTAGGTGTGATGTGGGCAAGTGATTTTGCTCATAGCATAGTTATGGAAGCAACAGGCAGGAATTCAATCACTTTGTGTGAAGAACAGGTCATCTGTTCTCCAAAATTACAGCTCTGGGATGATTTAGTTGGGGTTGGTCCTGCTTTGATTGGATGCTTTGATGACCTCCTAAGGTCTCTTCCAACCCTAATCTTCTATGATTCGCTTATTCTTTGAGTGTGGAAAAAATGTTGAATTTACAAGTCAATCTGTTAATTAGCTTTGGTTAAAATTAATTTTTAAAATGGGCCTTTTAGGGCACCAAATTTCTTGCATCTTTTATCTCGGCACAGTTATTTGTCTATCCCAAAAACTGGCAGACGGGTAAGTCTTGGGTAGATAGTCTGACGTGGATAGATTTTGAAAAGCCTTCTAGGATTAATGATAAGACTTGACCTAGGCCATCTAGTCCATTGGCCTTTTCCAGTGCGGAATTGTTAATATGATTACATAGTTTTGATTTTAGTTCAATTTTAAAACTCCTAAACACTGGGACTGCTGTTGAAAAAAAAAAAAGTTCTAGACCCTAGTAGAGCTTATAGTGAGACAATGTACCTGCCATTTCAAATTAAAGTTTCCTTTTCTTAATTTCATCTAGTTTATGCTAATTAAAGTAATCTGGAGCACCCAAAATAATGCCTCTCACTGGGAGGTATGTTAAACCCGTCCAAATATTTACAGACCTCATCTTCCCCTTTAGTTTTCACTTAGCCAAATTGTACACACTATGCTTTGCTGTCTTCCTCTGTCCCCAATGAGCTAATCTTTGCAGCCTCATAATAATTTTGTTTCACTTCTTAGAACTCCCTCCAGTTTATCTATATCATCCTGGTAAGTGCCCAGAACTAGCTATAGTTTACTAGTCAGAGCTCATACCAGAACTGTATAGAAAAGGAGCATACAGCCCAATACTGTGTACTTGTCCTTTCAGTGGCCCTATTACATTGGGGACTCGTGTATCATTTGCTGTCCACTCACGCCCCCATCTCCTTTAGTTATTGCCTTCCAGATTTCTCTCTCTAGTTGAACATCTGTGTTTTGGATAATTTTCCTCCAGATGAACTAGCTTGCAGTTTTTTCCATGCTGAATCTCGTCTTTTTCTGCCTATAATTCTAAGCTCTCACGGTTGCTTTATAGTATTCCTCTGATGTGTTCAAAGTGTCCCAATTCAGTATTATCTGCAAATTTCATCACTGTCCTGGTTTACCCCTTGTGGTAGAACATACATGAAAACTAGAAGCAAGCCAAATGCTGATCTTTATGATACATTGTTGGACACCTACTGCCTTTTAACATGTCCTTTGTTTATAGTCCTTCTGACATTCTTCTATGTAGATTATGTGCACATATCCAAGCAAATTGAATTAATGTTATTCTTAAGTGCTTTAAAAACCCATATGTTTTTTATAAATTGTGGTTATGTTATCTTCTGGATGATAAAATTTTCTCTATCATTTTACAAGAGAGAGGAGTTAAGCTTACGGTAACTCCCACAGTCACATTTTCCTATTTGAAGAGCTGTGCCATGTTTACTTTTCTTCCATTTTTTGTTTCCTTCCACCTTCCTAGTTCTGCAGGATTCAACTGCATGGTAAGGAGAATATTTGTTAAATTTTGTGCGGTTAAATCCATGCCTCTAGCACTGTGAATATGCCCGTGAAAGGGCAAGTAGATTTAATTTCAAAGCATAACTTTGCAAAAACTTCTGTGATTTACAATTACGCATTTAAAACTGGATTAAATGAGCTTTAAGTGAATTTAGCTTTGTATCCTGGGGCTTATCTGTACATGAAACCTGTGGGGTAGGAATGTGTGTCTGAAGATGGACAAAAAAGGGTTCCCATGACATCCTCTTGCCAACATTACTACATTTTACACAAAATCCCTTCAACCCTAGCTTCCTAGTGGTTAGTAGTGCACAACACCTCTTGAGGAAGTCGTGGGGCTGGAGTCTAGGGCTATGTTTACACTGCTGTGTGGCCGCTCTTTGTCCCGGCGACAAAATAAAACCAATTCGAATGAGGGGTTGTAGCTTCATTGCTGGGACAGCATCTCCCACCGATGAAGTGCTGTCCACACCGGCGCTTTTTGTTGTTAAAATTTTTGTCGTTCAGGGGTGTGTATATTTTTTCCACACACAGTGCTGAGGGAGAAGGGAGAGGACTGTAAGCGCAAGGGGACAAGATCTCAAAGCAATAAGATTGCTGCTAGGTGATCTGTAGTGGCTTGATCTACTGCCCATTAAAGCCACCCATTGACTTCAATGGGTTTAGATCAGTCTAGAAGTGAGAGAGAAACCAAAGATGAGAATGAATAGCTAAGCATCATATTGGCATGATGTTCTTGTTTGAGCCCAAGTTGCCTTGAGATATTTCTATTCTCTGACCCTCACAAATTCCCCCTCTATTTTTACCCAGAGGAATGTAAGGCACTTGGAATTCATTAATAGTCATTGCAGATGACCATGTCTAGTGCTTAACTTTTTTTTTTTTCTTTGCACCCACCCACAAATGCTGTGCTGGAGCACAACCCCCTTGTGCACTCTATTGCATGCTACACGAGGATTTGTAAGATATGGGCTTGAAAATCTCCTTCATTCAGAGTCACAGTTCAGCATTCCTGGTAGACAGACAGACAGAGAGGAGAGTGTTTCCATCAAAGGTCCCCACGCTCACAGCTCCCCTTCCATACTACTCCAACTGTGTGGATTAAACTGTGTTATAGCTTTGGGGGTTCGGCGTCCTCCTCATTCATCACTGCATTGATAACTGATAGAGACAGTATTAGTTAAAGAACCAACTGCTGCAGTACCAAAATAAACAGGAGATGAAAGATAAGGCAGAGTCTCCTCGGTGCATACTAACCTTAAATGAAGGTCTGTTTGATAATGCTGCTGTTTTGATGTGCTAAATAGGTCTGTCTTAATGCCCCAGTGGATAATAAATCAAACATACATCCCAATGATGTCACGCCAAGATTATTGAGATTGGCAGCTGGCAAAGGGGGGAGGATAAGCCACAAAGAAGTTGTGCATGGAGAATGTTCTCAAGTCATCTGTTGTGGCAGGCAGCAAGCCTGTCTTCACAGCCTGTTCCTCTGTCAACATGCATTTAAAATCTCATCCAGTGATGCTTCCAGGAAGGCTGATAGTTCTTTCAAAGTCACCTTCCCCGTGTTGTAAATAATGTTCTCTGAGTTGTTTGTATGGAGATAGAGGCCTTTCAGGCACAGAGTTTGCAGCTCTCCACATGGCAGAGGCCACTCCCCAGTCCTTCCAGTTCTAGGGGAGCTCCCTTCAAAGATAGCCTTGAAGTGACAGAGGGAAAGAAGCTGCAGATGTTGTTCAGATGGTATTACTACCTAGGGTCCATGCATTAGCCAAGCTGTATTTGTTGAACACTTTCTCTCTTTTAAATTGTCCTTCAGGAAGGACCTCGTGACCTAATTATGCCTGCAGTTGTATCACTTAACTTGTCCCGCACTATAAGTGGCATGTGGAAGCAGGGAGCTCTGAGCACACATGCTCGCAGAAATTAACTAATAGAGAATGACGAGAGGTGGTGAGGGGTTTTTGTTTTAGAATAAGAAATCTTCTGGAGTGTTACTGATCCTCTAGAGGTGCCATTAGCTCGTGATAACCAAACCTTTGAAATGGCTTTATTGTCTTAATAATACAGTGGTGAAAGAAAATAGGGAATATGCCACATTTATTATTTATGCTGGTAAACTATGAACACTGGCAATTAGAATCTTTAAACCATGGGTTCATCAGAACTGTATTGCTCGTTTATTTCTGTTTAGAACATCCATCATGGCATCTGAATGCTCCTAGTGTCCCTGTCTGACCACACAAGCTTGCTAAAATAGTAAGCTTATCCTATAAAATACTGCCAAGCAGCAGGCCATCAGAATTAATATTGCAGGATGGAGACATAGTTTAACTGTAGGGATGGATGGGCTTTCCCTATTGTGGGTGATGTTGGAAATGAATGGTGCTTTACGCTATTTGATCTAATCTTACCTTAGGAAAAAATTCTGCCTTGGTTAAGAGCACACAGCCTCTGTGTTGCATAGTCATGCTGTGGCATCTGCTGTGTGCATCTGATCTGAACATGCTGCTTCCCTGCACACTTAATTGGTAAAATTGCCACCTATAAAAAAACATAGAGCAAACAATTCTGGTCCCTGGGACTGTAGCAGCAGTCTCTCTGTCTCTCTCCTTCCCTTGCAGTGTGGTTGGGAATCATGCTCTGCTAACACAAGGCAGTGTGGTGGAGATGCATGCTGAAACATGTGCATCATGACATCTACATCTGGATGGAGTATTTCACATTGAAATTTAAGGAGAACATGCAGCTAGTGAGAGAGAGCACTGTATTTTACAAGTTCTTTCCACACCGCTACATTCTACTCCCAGACTGTACTTTTCTTTTATTCTTGGTGCCTAGAACGTTGCCATGGGAAGGGGGGAGGGAAAAAGGCTTTCACAACAGAGGAAAATGGAAGGCGAGAAAGGGAAAGTTAATGCTTACATAAAATAAATTTGCCAAACCATCATATGACCACATTGCTTTCAATCCAATGGAAGCTATTTCAATAATCTGCCTGACAGCCCACTTTCTCATTCTGTGCGATCCATCCATTAGGTTGCAAACTTTTGGATCACTTCATCTTAGGAAGTAGGCAATAAGAGTAGGGATAGCTGGCTGTTGTATCTGCAGTAACTGTCAGCAGAGACTGGAGGGGAGAGTGAGAACAAGTGAACTTTTATTAATAGATTAATTCAATCAAATTTGAATTGGCATTGCAGAACAGATGAAGTGCCAACGTTTGAGGGTCACACACACAACATGCAAAGGTGTCTACACTAAGTATGCTCCTTGTCTTGAGCTGTGATGATTGATACTTGTGCACTTTGACTAGTCGAGGCAGTTCTACTTGAGTTGTCAGAAAATCTACCCCAACTGATCCCCTTCTGCATGATATTCAATTACAAAATGTTACATTATCAAACTCACTTATTGCTCAATAGCGTGTGTGATGCTACTGCCTCTTGCATGCCTATATGCCCCACCTGGGGTTTCCCTCAACTAGCTATGTGGAGGTAAAAAGTATCTGCTCCTTGTCTCAGTAGGATTTTACATTAAGATAGCTAATGATGTAAAAACACACTTAGCCACTCTGGGCTGCGAGGGAGACAAGTCAGTGGATGAACACACAGTGTTACTAGTTTAACAAAACACAATATTAGTATGAGTATGTATAAGGTTAGTGTGTCTGAAATCTTTCTCCATTATGTAGGATCCCCCTTTAAAAGGCCGGAATGCAAAACAAAAGGGGCTGTTGTGCTGTAATTCATATTATGCTGGGGGTTAAGGGTGCAATTTGTTCTAGGGCAGAGGGCCAGCTCACGGGCCTCTACATCACTTTAACCCATAACATGGAGTGTAAATTGCATAGGCCCATTGCACTGGAGTAAGTTTCCCTACAACTTCAGCATAATTAATACTAATGTGTTAGGCTGGGCTGTTGGTATCCTGACCACTGTTGGGCAATAACAAACCCACCTCGTGACTGGTAGCGTGGAGGCACACTCCAACTGACTATGGAAATATACAAAGCCATGTGATTTTGCACAGAGGAGTGGTGCTAGGTTATAGCTGTTGGGCATATGAACTGCCTCAGAACAGAAGGGAGATATAGCACATGCTGTCACTCATGATATTTCTGCAAAAGCTCTGTTTAAGTCTGAGTTTCTTTTAAAATCTAAACCCAGTAACACTTGCTGAGATCATTAGCTGGCAGCCTGAGGCAGCTAAGAGTGTATGGTTGCTTCAAAAATTAATTCCCCTCATTGGTGTTATTTGAGTCCAAACCCTTGAAATGTCTAGTGTACCCATGTCTTTCTCTCATATAATTTTATACCTGTTGGCATGTCTTTCATTTGGATCCATGTGCTCCCACTGGAGACTTGATTCAAACTGTTTATTAATCCACAATAATGCACAGGTGTTCATGATGCATCCTGGATCTCCACATTTACAACCTGTCCCCAGGTATTCATATTACATAGGCAAAAGGAAAAAGTCAATCTCTTTCCCAGTGGTGATATTCTCTCCGTGAATGAATAAACCGAGTCAATTTCTTTTGAGTGAGTTTAAGCTTCTTGGTCCTGTACGTCCCTTCTTGGTGAAAGTATAAGTGACCCCAGTTGGGCTGTCTGTAGGATTTGAACTTGGTACCTTCAGCACTAAAAGCATGAGACTCTAGCACTGCATTAAAGAATTAAGAACTGTAGCTAGCATCTGTAGGAGATTCATTAATCTCCTGTGTGAGCTAGCCACTAGAGCAACCATGAATTTTTAGCTGCCCCCAGACTGCCAGCTATGATCTCAGCAAGTGTTACTGGGTTTAGAGGGGGACAAAGCCCACACTTAGTGCAGGCTACACAAGTGTGACTAGAATCTACAGACGGGTGCAAAGTTAAATGCTGAGCAGCAGTAAATCTCATATGTCCTTGCTTTCAAGAATGCAAGGTGAGAGAGTTGGGGTCATGGGCAGAGAATGGATTTAAGTGCAATCCTCAGCACACAAAACAATGCACTTAAGTATGTTTCCCTTTTAAGCATTGCCTACTAGTTAATGCAGACCTGGGGTCCCTGCTACTCCTTATCTTGCTCATCACTTTCTGCCTTGTATACACATGTGCAACATTCTGTGCCTGCATTGCTCAGAATCAAGCCCTAGGATCTCACAAGCATGGAACAACAAGAGTTTGTGAAGGGAGCTGGGTAACCCCTCTACATAAAACATTCATGCAAGCTGCCTCTGCAGCATCCGCAGTTCCCCATAGTCCTGACTTCTTCAGGACCCTCTGCTGTTCCAGGCGTTAGGCCCTTCCTCAGCAGTAGTCATTGTATAACAAATAGTTATGGTAGAAGCTACACGGCACTTTAAATCTTCTAAACCATATGCTCCAAATGAAATAAATAGGAAAAGGCCCCAGCAAGATTAGACCTATTAACTAAAGGCCAAATTTTAGTGGCTGAGGGTGCAGAAGAGTGCAAGGAGTCTCTTCTGACCAATGTCCTTGTGCAGAATGTGTCTGTAGTGTGGCTGTCTGCTTTCTTTGGGCACAAAGCAGAATGGGAGGGTTTCCTGTTGGTGATGCAGCCAGGGCTAATAGGCCAAAGATGATACGTTAGTGTTGGCTGGAGTTATGTGTGGGGTCCTGCCCTACCCACCAGCTAAAGGCAGTCAAGCAGTGCTGGAGGAGTTCATTTTGTAGTAAATACCTTTTCCTGAGTACACACCACCTTCCTGCCCCGGATGCTCCTGGAGGAGTTATGCCTTATGCAGGCTGAATATCTTCCCTCTACCATTGCTCGTTTGCCACAGCTGCTTACAGCCCAGTGAGTGAGCCATAATTTATCCCAGAGCATCTCTATGAGCTGACACACTTAGCTTGCCATTGCTCATAAATTATAGGCAGGATGTGCCTCTGTCACCCTCTGACTTTTTTTCTCTGAGGGCAGGTCTGCCTCTGACTGCTACATTTTAATTCAGACTGTCAGATAACCAGTGGTAATCCCCCAAAACCTAGGCACCTTGCCCATCTGCCTTAATCTGGACACCCTAGAACAGGATTCCACTGTGTTAGAGGAAATGCTTCTGACTCCTCTCTCACATGTATCTGGGGGAGAAGGAAAGTGTAGTTTGGATCAGAGCACTGCAGCTTTATCAGTGTAGATGTTCTGCTCCATGTGGCATAACAGCCTCAAGTCCTTTTAAACCTTGACATAAATATGTAGTGATAAGATAAGCCTGGTTATCCTGTACCGGTTACTCCAGATAAGATAAAGCCTTTTATGCTTTAAAACAGGACTCCAAGTTTCTGCCCCTTTTTTATTTTTTTATTTTGAGCAACCTCTAGAAATGGTTCCGTTTATAAGGGGAATGGTCGCGTGGGAGCAACAGGGATTATAAACATGGCTTTCAAAACCTACCCAAAACACACAAAGCCGCCTGTTCTCAGACCAAACAATTAATCTGGTTGATGGTCCCTTTCAATCTCAAAGAGCTGCTGGGCCAGTAAGAGGCAAAATTATTGCAGTACGTGGGTTTGCCTAGGGTTAGTTTACTAGAACTGTGTGCACACTGTAATATTTCAGTGATTACAGAGGCCAGTTCTGGGATAGTTAACATGAAATACCATATTATGGAGGCACTAGTTTAGACTCCACAATTAAGTCTCAGTTTCATTTTGCACTTAAAGGAAGGATTCACCCTCTTTGTTTTGTATGAAAAATACAGTGTATCCTCACCAAGCTTAAACATTTACCCTTTGAGTACAGAATGCATTTTCTGAGAACATACAGGAAGTCCATCAGAGTTAATTTTAAATGGGTCCTTTGCAAAATTTAGCATGTTAATTTTTGTCCCAAATGATCTTAAACAGAATAACGCGGACTTTAAATTTTCCATATAGTTAAAATAAATTAATCTTGTGCGTAGGCTAAATTTGAAGAAATTAAGTAAGTTTATTAACGGTGGTTGTATCTAATTGCTATGATTATACAGCAGCTAGACAGCGTCAAGTAACTCTTATATTTGGCCATTCTGACATCAGAGAACTCAACCAATTGCCCTGCTTCTACAGCTAATTTGCATGTTAGTTGTAAAAAGTCCGTGGTATAACTGCAAGATATCTCAGTGATAGATTACTTGGACCAGCTCTCTTTGCTCTTGAAGAAATATTCCAGGCCTGCATACTAGCTTGAGCATCCGTGTGTGAAAGGCTCCCCATGGCACTGTAGTGTCAGTACTGAGGCAGCATTGCTGGAGGAACTGAGACACAAATGCAAAGGAAACCTTTAAAGCACCAAGGCATTTAGACTCTGGGACTGGGTGCTCCCTGCCTCCTCTTTACATAGGCAGACTGGTGTTGACACAGCCTTTTAAACCAGTAAGTTAATTACAAAATAAATCCCAGATCCACCAGTACACTTTCAGCCTGCTTTGCATCTGTAACTTGCTAGTGGTACGTGTTACCCATCCTCTCTGTGCCCAATCTATAGAGGATGGGAATCTGTGACTGCCCCAAATAGTGTGTCTTGGCTTGTTAGCTTGAGTTGAAGAGGATCATGGTTTTAGTTCTGAAGGTCCCTTGTCCATTGACCACTCAGTGTTCCAGTGAGGCAAAGTGGCTATAAATCCAATTTAACTGGCTAGTGTGCTCTGACTGCTTTGAGCTGCAATGGTGTACCAGGGAAGCTGCTGTACAGTAATGCCAAAAATAGGGGCTGGGGGTGTCTTTAAAAATCAGTTTAATCTAAAATCTCGGATCACAAATGTTAAATGTTTTAGTCACAATTCTATGGTTACTGCATGATACTGTCACGGGGTAGCATTATGATAGTTTCTGGTTTCTTAGCTGTTCATTTCTTATCTGAGCACGTCTGGGTTTTGTTCTTTAAGCACAACCTTAAGTCTGGATTTACAATGCTTGGTTTTAGGATAACTACATCATCCCTGAAACTACTTTCACTCTTTAATTACTGATATGTACTCTCAAGCTTAACCCTCTCTAAATGTAGGGTTTGTGTTTGTGTGGTGGTATTTGGTTTGGGAATAGGACTATGATACTGATATTACTGTAATTGAGTGTGGCTGATTCCTTTGGGTGATAGAATCAACAGGGAATGTGGCACTATGTAGTGTCCTGCAGTATGTTTGGCAACTGTGCACTCTAGCATGGAGCTCAGACCTCTCATTGCACACATGAGCAAGTGGACTTCCTGACAACTGCAAACATTTTGGTGCTCATTTCACAAGTGAGCAGAGGCTGAGTGTGTGGTACATGACACACAAGAAGGCAGCTAAAGCTTAAAATACCACAGCCATGTGTTACAGTTCTTAACTGCCACAAATGTGTTTGACATGGACTGAATAGAGTTAGAAATGATCTTGTTGATCACTCTAAGTTCACACTAAAATTTTATGTTTCGTAGCAAAATGTAACCCTTCGCTTTTCCTGTTACTTATAAGGAGTATTGTGGACAGAGCAGATAACTTCTAGATTGTGTTTTTCCAAAACTGTCACTGATTTGGGTCCTGGCTCCACTGTGACCAGTCTATTGGAGTTACATCATAGACTCTCCATCGGGGGATCACATATGGGTTTCAGGAAGTTGTGACCATCCTACCCTTCTAATATTGCTAGATAGAGAAAGTTGAGAGCCACTGAATTATAGCAATATAGTGCCAGGTGCAGTTCAAACAATGTTTGGTCTCTCCAGTACAGATGGGACCAAACTGGGTCTTAATGCTGTCACTAAATATCATGGTGGCCCTGCAGAGTCCAAGGTTGTTACACAACTCAGGAATATTTTAGGGCTGAATCCCACCTGTGCAGATGATGCTTAGTCACATAAGACAATTCTTTTGTAACCAGGTCCCCCAACGTGGTGGATTCCCATAAGGTTGATGAGACCTGGCAAGTCATTTAGGCAAAAGTTTTCAAACTTAAGTGCCTCTAGAAGAGGACTCAGCACAGGTGTCCTTCTCATTGCTGAATGTGGCTTAGCAGCTTTCCTCTCTAGCATCCCCTGATGACCTTTGCTCTGGTGCTGGGTGGTCTTCCTTTTCCCATGACTTGATCCTCCAGCCCAGTCATGTCAAAGTCCACATAAAACAATACCCAAAATTCCAGTCTCTTCTGCCCCCTTTTCTTGGTGTTATTAAGACCCATGGGTCCTCACCCCCTGACATTCAATGTATACCACTCAAAGAAATCCTTACTCAAGTAAGTGTTAACACACTCAACTCCCAGTACTTTACTGAACCTGTCTTGGGTTCACCACAGTGAGAACCCCTCCTCTCCCAACCTCTTGGTAGGTCTCAGTTCTATATTGAGCCCCCTTTCAGGCCTGTTGCAGTGAGAATCACCATTTCCTGTAGCCTTTGCCTTTTAACTGTCTGTGCCTAGGATTTTCCCTGCCTCTAGCAGCCTTCCTTGCCATCCTCAGCTTCCCAAGCTTCCTCTCTAGATCCCATTTCTCCTCTTCATCAGAGCTTCTCACTTAATGTCTCAAGCTCAGCTTAATATCTGCAAAAGTTCTTTCTTACTCATTTCATAGCATGGCTTCTTCCTGGCTCCTCTAGCTCTGGCTCCAAACTTCAGGCTTCTCTTAGCCTTTAGCCCGAGGGAGAACTCCCAGCTATCTCTCATTAAGATCTCCTTTCTGAGCCACTTCCACTGCCTTTTACTCCTGCCTCTATGAAGACCCAGCTGGGTTAGATTACCAGTTATGCCTGATACCCCTCCAAGTGCCACTCAATGGCCTAATTGGGCTCAAGCTCCTGTTAATCCCTGGTTAATCACTGTGCAGGGTTTACACACTCCATTACAGTGCCTCATGTTAGGCAGCTATATGCTCACCTAACTGATGAGATAACACCCACAGCTCTTGCTAACTCTGAAAATCAGGCCACTTTTATTGAGGATGCTAAATGTGGCCTTAGCCTCTCTGTGGCTCAGTTAACCTTCTCATAAAATAAAGATATCTTCCTTGCAGGGATGCTAAATGGTCTAATGTTGGGATGCCATGTTATCCTAAAATTAAAAGGCACAGTGTACAGTCAAAGTATTAATATTACTGCAAGATATTACAGAGTGTTTATACTCTCTGAATCCCATTAAAGGATTTATATCCTCATTTATCAGTGATCTTCTTTCCCACAGTTGTGGAAGTCTGGCTGGCCATCTTCCATGTTGTTCCGACCACTCAGACTATGTTGACCGTTGAGGACTTTAAGGGAAATCTCCCACCATCCGGTGTAGGTCTAGATGACCCAATGGTAAAAATGCAGGCTCTCACTGTGGGCTAGCACTAGTGGAACTGCACCAATGTTACTATAGTGCGGGAGGCTCAGACTTCCTTAAAATCCTTCAAGGCTATGATAGCTGGGGGGAGGGGAGAAATATTCCTGGAAATTCCCATTGTAAACTTTTGATAAAAGTTCCTTATGCCCCTGAAGCTAATGGTCAGAACAAGAACAACTCTTCTTTTTTGTTGTACTGTATTTGAAGGGAATTTGGCTGAAAGGTAAAAGTTACATTTCAATGTAATTAAATAGAGTATATTTGGCTACAAAGGGTAATCAGCTGAGCAGCCAATGGAAAAATGTCTGAAATGGAAGATAATCAGAGAGACCAGGTTCAAACATGAAAAACAATGCCATGATTCCAGACCTATTTAATGAGCAGTTAACAATGTGTGTCTGAGATAGAGTGTATCTGAGGTGAGTTCAAGAGGACAAAGAGATCATCTCATCCACTGGAAACTTGAGGGACATGCTATGTATTCCCACTCGACAGAGTTCAGGCCAGCACATATACACAAGATCCCATCAGTAACCTTTTTTGGCTTGCACAATTAGTGTTCTCCAATTTTCATCCATCGTTGTTTTGTTTAAAGAACTCAAGTCATGCAAACTAAGAAGTAAAATGTTGAAGTATGATTGGAAGAGTTTTGCTGAACTTTTCCAAATGTGTGTTTTATTTAGGGGGAAAATGGCAATCAGGCTCCGATCCAGTGCCACTGAAGGCAGGGTCAGGCCTTTAGAAGCCATCAGTTATAGTGTTCAGAAATTCCAAGTTTAACATTTGTGACTGAACTTGGTTAAAATCTACTTTTCATAGGGCTTTGTTGGTCAGCAGGCTGGGGTCAACTCATTACTAGATTTTGATTTTAAAATCAGCTTCAGTCCAGGTAGTGATCCAAACTACAGCACTTAAGCACAACTATTCACATATCTGGAGTTGCGTAACTTAGGTCGACGTAACCCCGTAGTGTAAACCTGCCCTCAGTATGAGGCGATGGAAACAGCCACAAGCATGGTTGAGACAGAGCTCTTTTTATTCAGAATATCACCAGGCTGAATAATCACTGGGTTTCACAATCTGTTACCATCCAATTTAAGTTCTCAGCCATTTTGACTTTACAAATTACACCTATGAGACATACAGCTAGAGTGAGTCATGTGTCTGCGCCATGCCAATAGTTTTAGACCATTGGTCATTTAGACCTCTGATTTCACTCTTACTCTACAGAGAATTTGCATACAACAAGTGTCATTGATTGTAAGAGAGACTGCACAAAGGGTGGGTTACTTGGCTCAATTGCCCCAGTTCTTCAAAGCCACCCAAAGCAAGACAAATCACCCTGTACCCTCCCTCAAACAGTGGAAATGCCCTCCCTCTCTTGTTTGATGGGGCTCACAGTCTCTACAATGATTGGGAACTTCCTGAGCAGGAGATGGAAAGGAAGATAGGGCCCTCTGACTGTTCAGGCTGCCAGTGCTCTGGCTATTGCTCTGGCTGCTGCTGGTACATGTGGGGTGAACCCCTGAAGAACAATGCTCTATGCTGTTACATATGCCTAAAACCACCACTGACTGTTCACGGATTAGCTAGGAGGGGTATATAGTTATGTACACTACTGGCTGTTCAATAGCTCACAGCCATTTTAGAGTGGGAAGTAAAGAAAAACACTTGAGTTTGCAGGGGTGGGATTCAGTATGGCCAAGTGTAATTAAAAATTGAAGTCGAGCCAGGACACTGAATTTAACACACCCCTACAGAAAGATTAAGTGTGGGGTGTGGGAGGAGACTGGCAAAAGTTCAACATCTGTACTTTGCTACAATAAAAACTTGCCATAATAAAATAAAAAAAAACAAAAAACCAACCTTGTAGCTTCATTGCCTGTTGGCCTACACAATGATAAATTGGGCATGAGAGGTGTGCCGGTGTTTAATCTGCAAGTGAGACAAAAAACTGGGGCACTGTGCAGTCTGTGAATGATACTCAGCACTCTGGGGTTCTGTCCAATAAACCATTTATACCTGCATATTCACATATGATGCCAGAAGGGGGGGAGTTTGAGCGTTGGTCTACTAAACCCAGGGTTGTGAGTTCAATCCTTGAGGGGGCCATTTAGGGATCTGTGGCAAAAAAAAAAAAAAAAAAAAAAAAAATCTGTCTGGGGAGTGGGCTTGCTTTGAGCAGGGGTTGGACTGAATGATCTCCTGAGGTCCAACCCTGATATTCTATGAAATGCACAGACTGCACTAGCAGCAAACAAATTGAACTATTTTTAGAAGAACCCAACTTAGCCAAGCACCGTTGCTGGCAGGGATCAGCAGCCCTGCAGCTGCAAGAGTAAATATGAAAGGAATGGGAGAGGTTAGGAAGGGGAGGAAAAGGAGGCAAAAAGGTATTTTGGGGGCTCTGCAGGACATTTAAAGTGAAATCTTTGGGATTCAGGTGCGTGGGGGAGCAGGGTTACCTTCTACTTGTACCTAATTACAAAGGCAGTTAGGGAATTTTTAATTAACTTTAACTGCAAATGATTTGACGTGAGTTGGAGGGAACGTTTTTTGGAACTCATCTTACTGTAACCAAGTTAAGAAACTTGATTGTGTCTAGAAAGCACAAACTTAAATCAACAGCATAAGACATCTAAAAAAGTTCCTTTCAAGTCTGCCAGTTATTCAGTACCTTAAGTACCTCTGCCAGTTATTCAGATTTTTATACCCATTTTAGTGTTTGATAACTAGGTACATTTTAAAAGCATCCATTTTATCAAGCACTCTAAAGACTGTGCTAATTATTTTCAGGTGGATTTTTAAAAAAAAAAACAAACATTTAAGAACTTCTGCCTTTTAGTAGCTGGGCTCCCTATAATGCTCCATATTCCCCAACCAAACACTCCCTAACCCAAGAGAATAAACTAGAAATCACAGCCACTGCTCCTGCCAGAAAATTTTTGCACACCACTTTAAAACTTTAGGTCCATAGAGTAATAGAGGTAGAAGACATTAAAATGAGAAAATATCCTTGAAATTTTACTCATGTCCTATAACTTATATACAGAGACAGCTTATCCAGCATCTATATTGTACCTTATAAACAATTTTAGGACTAGCAGCCTGACTTACATTTGCTTTTGATCATGTCTCTGCAAAACAGTGCTAGAGAGCAGGACCTCTGCTTGCTCCCATTTTTGCTTACTGTTGAACACAAATTCTGCTGTTAGAGGAAAATACCTAACCATCTCATGAACTGGATCGAAGGGAGTCTATTCCCTGTGAAATATGCTCATGTAATGCCTATTAATCTATGAAGGGGCAGGTAGTCTACTTGATCCTGACTTGTTATTTACCAACTTTAAAGGACGTACCTGAAAGGGAGCAGATGCCTGGCTAGTGTCCCATTGTAAGAATGTTATGACCATTATTTGCAGGCCTTTGCAGCCTATACCAGCCATCAGCAGTAGAAGATGAGTGGCTAGGGCCTCCTTATCTGCCTAGCTATTTTTATATGGTGCCTATCACCTTAGGATTCAAGTAGCATAAACGCAGAGAGGGGCCCCTGATCTTACAAACTATTCTACATGGGGCCTGTGTGTACCTGGAGCCACACCCTGCTTGGGCGCAGGGTTTTTTCCCTTGCAGAGCAGTATGGACAACCGGGGCTTAAAGACAGACAAGTTTTAGGTTGATATTAGTCCAGAGGATTGGAAAAAGTTATCAACATGTTCACAAGGGCGCGCTAGCCTCACAGCTGCTCCTCCCTTTGGCAGGCACGTTCAGTTTAACAGAGCCCTGGAAATGCACAGGTTTTTGGGAAATAAGTGTTCTTGGTCTCCTTTTTCTTATTGCCTGTAAAATGGCAGGAGACTTTCAAAGCAACACCAAATCCTGTTTAGTTTTTAATGTTCTTTTTTAAAGAAAAGTTACTTGTCTAGATCCAGCCCTTTTCACTTTAACTTTCCATCACACCACATAAAACTCCTGTATATTTTGGCACTCAACAAGAAATAATTTTTTTCCCTCCTTTTCTTTTTCGAACATAAAACAGGAGCTCGCGTGCTCTCTCTCTCTCTCAGCTTTGGAATGTAATTCTGCACAAACACGGAATGTGCAAATAATGGAGCAAGAAAACAGCATTAAATTTTGTAGACAATGAAATGTATTCTATACACAGCAGCTAGTTTCTCTTGCCCTCTGCAGAAGTAAAAGATTTACTAGTGTTCTGGGAAGGAATAAAGAATCAAACACCTCCCTACAAAATCCAGCACAAACAGCTTGGAAATGGCCCTGTGCTACATCACCTTCTGAAAATGTCAATTTCACTCCTACAGGCAAATTGATAGGCCCCAAATGAATCTACCCAGAGAATTCAATGTAAGGGTACTGGATTTTTGTGATCACAGGGTTGGGCGAATGCACGAGCATGTGCCCAGGAAGGTATGCCTCTATTCTTATGAATCATCTAATCAAAGGCCCTATCTGCATAAAGGAATTGTTACCTAACTACAATCAATGTAGTTAAATTCCATAATGTAGGCAGGGCCTGAGGCATTTCTTAAGCTCCCATCACCATAGTATATTGGCATCAGGTAAGCCGTTTATGTCAATTAAATTCTTGTTTGTAGTCCCATTGATGTAGTATTTGATAGGAATGGAATGGAGGCACACTGTGACATGCACATCTCACACAGGCCCGTGGCTGCAAAAAACCGTGTGTTTGGGTTGATTGGTGGTGGGTTGTCTCCCTGCTGAGAGCTGGGATTTCAGTCTGACTTTGAAAGAAGATTGTTCTTTTAAATCTCTCTCAAACAAAGATCAGATTCCCTTTTAAAGCAGGTTAATTTTGGGGTGTAGCAGCCTTGATAGTGTTTTCTGCAGTCCTAAGAACAATAGTAAGAAGCTATTGCAAAGTAGCATGTAGAACTGTGATGTGTATATGGACCATGTCAGCAGGGAAAATGTGTCTCTCCTTTCCTGCAGAGACGTCTGGTTCAAAGCCTATGATGCTTTGGCATCCCAGAGGGAAGAAGATAAAAAACACACAAGAATTTAAGAGCAAGGGGAATCTACCTGCAAAGGGAATGGGTACTATTGAAAATAAGGAAGCAAGGATTAAAAAAACAAAAAAATCCATACCTTCTTACGGAACGTGCACACACAGTGACCCTATTGGCTTTGCTTGCCCATCTTCAGGCTCCTCTGTTAGGTCCTTGCACCCTGATTGATAATATATTGTATGTAATGTTCCAAGCACAGTGAATATTGCCGTTCCATTACGGCACAGTTTTTAATGAGGCACAACGTTTACATCCCAAGGAAGCTTCCTGGAACCTAACCTTATTCTCCTCCCTTCCTCTTAGCCTCCCTCCCTCAAAGATTGTTGCCTCCAGCAAGAAGGGTTTGATTGGGCTCCCTTTGGAGCTCATTAGCATTGTTGTTTCAGCCAGGCAATAGGACTAATAGAGAAAATGTGCAGCATTCGCTCCCTACCTAGGACTCAGCCTGCTGCTCAGGTAGTGAACACCCAACCTAAGGTGTCCTGCATAGCCATACACTAGACAGCCAGCCCTAAACACAACGCTTACATGCAAGACATGACATACAGTGCCTACTACTGATTTTTATGGACCCCTAAATGTCCCAGTGTGTAGGCAGGATGTCAAACTTAATGGAACAGTAGTAGCTAGGATGGCTTTGCATTTATGTAATGCTTGCAAACACTTATGAAGCTCCACAATATCCCAGTGAAGTAGGTGGTGTTATCCCCATTTTTACAGATGAGGAAACTGAGGCACAAAGTAATTAGTTTTCTCATAGTCACTACTGCAGCCGGGAACCAGAATCCAGGCATCCTGACTTCTAGTTCCCTCTAACACCTAAACTCACTCTTGTAAAAAGAGGGCATCTCACTAGCTGGGCTGGAGTTTCCACCACAGGGTTGACGGTTGGCCTAGTACAAGCCACAGACTCTTAGTCCTGGTAGCGGCTCCACCCTTGTGGCCCTGCTTACTTTACTTCAGGGGAAGGGAGAGCAAACAAAAGTTCAGGTCAACACAAACTAAACCCCTCCTGGGGTCGATAACCAGGCCAAATAAAAAAATGCCTGAGGCACCACCTTGTTTCCGGTGTGCCTGGGTAGCAGCTTTGTTGGAGTTTTTGGGTAGCTGTGTCAGCCCCTCCCTACCTTACCCTGGGATAGTTGAACTCTTCCTAGAGCTGGCAGGCTTCTAGCAGGAAGTATCCTCCTGCTGTTCCAGGACCTAATCTAGCTGCTCCCTTCTCAGTGTTTCCTGTCTTGGGTACTGCAGCTTCCTCCTTTTAAAACCTGCCTTCCTACCATGCCTGACTGACAGGCCAGGGGGTGGGGTGCACACAGCCTCCCAGCCTCTTAGGGTGGCATTTGTACACCCCATCACAGCTCTTATACTGAAATAATTGTCACAGGAATTGGGTAAGGTAGGCAACTGAAGAAGTCTTCTTCCAGCTGTTTAACTCCTTAAGCAAATACATTCTAATGTCCACATCTCTTGTTCAGGCAGAAAGAGTGTGTGTGTCTGAGACTGGCTGCTTAAAAGCTAGTACATTTTCCGCCCCCTGCAGTAAGGGTATTTTCTATTTAAAATGTCAGAGAGAAAACATCACCAAATTTGTTTCTTCTTGCAGCAAGTGGCATCCACTGATGGGTCCTTACTATGTGATAGCTGAATTCATACCTGAATCCCAATCCTGTGTCCATTTGTCTAAAAGACCCTAGATAGAGTGCCAAAACTCCCATAGGACCATGTTCTTTGGAGTTAATTGCACCAGCTCAGTATTTAGCCTGTTATTAACCAAGGATCCCATCCTGATATATAGGGTATATGAACTAGGCACTCAACTGCACTCTTGAAAGTGCCCATGAGAATTAGTCATTCCTATATTTGGTGCTAAGTAAAATCTGTTGTGTCCTGTTACATAGAATAAAAACTGGAATCTCTGAGCATGAGGATTGTTCAGAAGCATAAAAGAAAGACTTAAAACTGTCACTCTCAGGTGTAAATGGCTCATTAAAGCCTTTCTTTGGAGTGCAATGATGAGGGGGAATTGCTCTTCTCTGATGAGAGATTGTGTTTTCTTCTCTAGGCGAATGCTGCTCTCTTCCTCCCCCCAATTTAATAATACACTAAATTGGTGGGCCTCTTAGCAAGTGATTCTAGTCAACTTCAATATCTATTTGCAATCACATGTGCTTGGAGAAGCTCACTTATGCCGCTATTTGAGAGACCAGGGGAAAGTTAGAAGAAATGAATGTATTACCGCACCCCATTAGCACTCTAGAAAACCCATTGAAATGAATCCCTGGTGGCTGAATGTACAAGATTTATATAATGAAATACCATTTTTTAAAAAAAGTCAGGGCTCTCATTCAAGCAAAGTTGCTCAGGCTAAGTGTACAACCTGTACTCTACCCTCAACTAAATTACTCTCTTAGCAATTGAGGATAGGGATTGGGAATGTATCCAGGGATAGGAGGGTGGAGGAGAGCTAGGGCAATAGCAGATGGTGGTTTCCCACATGAAAAGGAGGAAGAGGGAATGCTTGGTTGTGCCCCAGACAAGGCAGAGATCAAAGATGAGACAGCCAGATTCCCCAAGATTTGACATTTTCTGCAGAGGGTTCAGTAATTTGTGCTTTCCAATCTGAAGTTCTGGAGCTGATGCCATAATCACCATGCATTATTGCAATTATTTTGCACCCCACCCCCTTCCCCCCAAAAAAGAGAACTGGGGTGTCCAAACTGGCCTTGGGAAAATGGTTACCAGATGCTGAGCACACTTTGTTTTTATTTATTCTGTCTAGCATATGAAATCTACAGAAAGGCAATAATTAGTCAAAACATTGCACATAAGAGCTATCTTATTCTCTTTACAGAAATAAGGGGAGCCAGGTAGGGGAAAAAGAAGGAAAAGTGCAAAAGCAGACCATTTGGAAAGATTAGGGCAAGTGGCCTGTTGTTCCTCCTTGTGCTACAATCCCATGTAATTTCATCAGCTAAGCAGTGTGGGTCTGTTTCAGTATTTACAGAGGAGATCTGCAAGGAGCACTATCGCTATGCTGTAGAAAGTGGTGGTGGTGGTGGTGACTCAGCAGCATGTACTCTTCCCTCTGATTTGCTGTTGAACCAGTGACCCAGCATGGAGTCTCTCTCTCTCTCTCTGCTTCTCTCTGAAGTCCTGGTCATGAATGTGTAAGGCCAGGGGTTCTCAAACTGGGGGTCGGGACCCTTCAGGGGGTTGCAAGCTGTCAACCTCCACCGCAAACCCCACTTTGCCTCCAGCATTTCTAATGGTGTTAAATATATAAAAAGAGTTTTTAATTTATAAACGGTGGGGGGGTCACCAGAGGCTTGCTATGTGAAAGGGTCACCAGTAAAAAAGTTTGAGAGCCACTGGTGTAGCGCTTTTTATCAGGTGGTGGTGGTGGAGCTTGTCGTTGGTGACCTGGCCAGATTTCTTCTTGGGATAATGTCCTTCTGCTTAGCTAAAATACACCCAGCAGTTTCAGCTGGATACAATGGGTTTTTTTTCCTTCACTCCCTGTCTCAAAACTGTTGCATAGTGTAAAGATCAATCCAACAACTTCTGTATGTCAGAGTGTGCTGAAATGTACTCTCCATATCCCTTCCCTATCTCACAGGGTGTTGTGAGACTCTTAAAATTAAATCATGGATGGAAAGGTGGTGGAATCTCCATCCTTCGAGGTTTTTAAGGCCCAGCTTGACAAAGCCCTGGCTGGGATGATTTAGTTGGTGTTGGTCTTGCTTTGAGCAGAAGGTTGGACTGGATGAGCTCCTGAGATCTCTTCCAACCCTTATCTTCTATGATTCTATGAAAACCCGATAGAAGTGGGAAGTATTAACACTTGTTCCCTACTTCATAGACATTTATGATGCAGTTCTGTGTTGTCAGGAGGCATAGGGCCTAATTTAAAGTGTGCTGCACTTTGGCTACTCTGCTGCTAAAGTAGATGCAGAAGCAGACTAAGGGCTCCATTCAAATCAAAATTAGTTTTCTGGTCATGGTACCTCTTTGGCACTTCCTGTTCAGGAGCCAGAGCTTGTAGGGTACTGTTCCCACAGAGACAAGGCCTTTAGCAAAACTTCGTGACTGGTGCAGAGTAAGAAGTCAAAGTCTTACACATATACACACACACACAAACATATATTCACACACATCCTGGTGATGTAAGAGAATGCAACTGAGCATATTCAGAGAAGAAGTCAATATTTATACATGGGGGAGAATCCTCAGAAGCAGATTGGTGGTTAAATTGGTGCTGGATTAACCTCTTTTTTAAAAAAAATATGACTGGCTTCTACAGTGCTCATCATTTGGCTGCCTGAAGTTTGGCGATGTGTACAAAAAGGAGGGAGGGAAAAAATCATGCTGTTCATCTCTGTGCAAGATAGGATCAGCCACACCACTAACTAGTCCAGCCCTCCGACCCTAAATGTGTGGTGCAGCCAAGTCATTTGCAGACTGCACCTGAAGAATATCATTTATAGATTCATAGACTTTAATGTCAGAAGAGACTGTTGTGATCATCTAGTCTGACCTCCTGCACATTCCAGGCCACAGAACCTCACCCACCCATAGGCCCATAACCGCTGGCTGAGTTACTGAAGTCCTCAAATCATGGTTTAAAGATTTAAAGTGACAGAGAATTCACCATTTACACTAGTTTAAATGTGCAAGCGACCCGTGCCCCATGCTGCAAAGGAAGGTTGAAAAAAACTCCAGAGTCTCTGCCAATCTGACCCAGAGGGAAATTCCTTACCAGCCCCCAAAATGGCGGTCAGTTAGACCCTGAGCATGTGGGCAAGACGTGCCTGGCAGATACCTGGGAAAGAACTATCTGTAGTAACTCAGAGCCCTCCCGAACCTATGTCCCATCTCCGTCCATTGGGGATTTTGCTACTGGCAGTTGCCGATGGGCCACATGCCATTGTAGGCAGTCCCATCATACCATCCCCTCTATAAACTTATAAAGCTTAGTCTTGAAGCCAGATATGTCTTTTGCCTTCACTGCTCCCCTTGGAAGTCTGTTCCAGAACCTCACTTCTTTGATGGTTAGAAATCTTCACCTAATTTTGAGCCTAAACTTGTTGATGGCCAGTTTATATCAATTTTTTATTGTGTCTACATTGACACTTAACTTAAATAATTCCCCTCCTTCCCTGGTATTTATCCCTCTGATGTATTTATAGAGAGTAATCAATCTTCTTTTGGGTAGGTTCAACAAGACAAGCTCTTTGGCTGTCATAAAGTAGGTTTTCCATTCCTTGCATCATTCTAGTAGCCTTTCTCTGCACCTTTCAGTTTGAATTCATCTTTCTTAAATGCTGGACACCAGAACTGCACACAGTATTCCAGATGAGGTCTCATCAGTGCCTTGGATAATGGTACTAATTCTTCCCTGTCACTAATGGAAATACCTTGCCTGATGCATCCTAGGACTGCATTAGTCTATTTCATGGCACATCACATTGACAGCTCATAGTCATCCTGAAACCAATAGACCCAGGTCTTTTCCTCCTCTGTCCATTCCAACCAATAAGTCCCTAGCTTATAGCAAAAATTCTTGTTGTTAGTTTCTAAATGCATGACCTTGCACTTTGCATTATTAGATTTCATCCTCTCTCTATTCCTCCAGTTTACAAGGTCATCCAGATCTTCTTGATGATATTCCGGTCCTCCTCTGTATTGGCAATACCTCCCAACTTTTTGTCACAAGCACATTAGCACAATCCCACTTTTTGTGCCAAGATCAATAATAAAAATGTTAAATAATATTGCTCCCAAGACCGATCCCTGAGGAACTCCGCTAGTAACCTCCCTCAAGCCTGACAGTTCACCTTTCAGCATGAACTGTTGTAGTCTTCCCTTTAACCAGTTCCTTAACCACCTTTCACTTCTCATATTAATCCCCAGCTTCTCCAATTTAACTAATGATTTCCCATGTGGAACTGTGGCAAATGCCTTACTGAAATCCAGGTTGATTAGATCTACTGCATTTCCTTTGTCTATTTCTGCACCACTTAATTTTTGTGCCTAGAATCCTAAAGCCCTGATTCTCTAGAGCTTCAGCACAGGCCCTTATTTTTGTGCCCATAAGTAATTGTTGGTGCATTTTATAGTACTTGGACATCGATCTGATCTACAGACAAAATCAGGTATTTAAACACTGTCTGGGCTCTAAAATGCCTGCAGTTATTTGTGGATATAAGAATTGGAGGCCTTCTGGAAAATAGGTTTGGATTTTTTAAAATACTCCTCCTTTTCTTTTAAATGGAAACTCCCCCCTGCGGGAACACTTCCCCATATTCACATGCTCGAAAGGAGGCCAAACACTTGTTAGAGACCTGCAACCTGGGTAAAATGGCTGTACACAAAAGTTTTGCCAGAGGGAAAAGTGTTCATTGGAGTGAGTAATTAGTTTGTCAGACAGTACAATGGCTTTCCCCTTCTGTAAATACACAGCATTCACTAAGGTGGGTGGCTGCTTTTTTTTTTTTTCAATAGTATGGAAAAGTCTGTCTAAGTCCAGTAATGTTAGAGGTCTCACCTGTAGAGACTGGCTTATACAGTAGCAGCATGAGGGAAACGGTAGTTATTTGACAGGGCTTCTCAAGGCTAAAACACAGCAGATTGCAGCTGCCTTTGTCACCTTTAATATGAAGATCTCAGCATGCGTTTCTCACTCTGATCTACACAAAAGTTGCTCAGCTCAAGATAGGGGCTTGTTGTGTCCGTGGTAACATGTATCTCTATTAAAGATGAGGGTCACAGGAGACAGAGCATTGCCTGATGAGACCTGTAGTCTCAGAGAGCCACACCTAAATTCTAAACGTGTGAGTAGAACTCCACATGCAAACAAGCCTCATGCTGGACAACCTGTTTGGCAGTTTTTGCACAGAGTTATAGTCATTGTTTGCCTCTTCTCTCCTAAATTCCTAATCTCTCTGTTCTCCTCCAGTATATTCCATCAAGTGTTTCTAATATCTAATTGCATGTGACTGATGAGCCTGAACTACACGACAGTGTTGCCAAGAACCACTTTTTAGAGCCTGCTCAGCCAGTCATAACACACTGCATGACTGTTAAGAGTTTATAGTTTGTGTACATAACACCCTCTGAGTACTGGAGCGTGGTTTATCCAAACAGAAAAGAATGGAGATGAATGAATGAAGGAATGACTTTTGGCCAGGAAATACTTTAATTTTAATTAGAAGAAAGGGGGTGAGAGGGGCATGTGGAGTCTTTCTTCTCTCACAAAAGACAAGACTAATGTTTACAGCTGTGGGCTCGACCTCAGAGCATCCCACATAATGCTAGCGCTGAAATGTTTTGATTTATTAGGAGTGTGATGTTAGACCTGATAACCTTACATTAAAAACAGTGAAATAAAAGGAAACATCTGACTAGGGAGGAATCCATTTTTTTCTTTGTTTATCCCCTCCCCCCTTCCCTTTCAGTTGCCTTCATAGAGAAACAAGTTCAGACAGCTGCCCATTCACACAGGCCCCATCTCTTTGAAGAAAGGTTGGTCTATTACTGTAGCTTTCCTGCATCACCATAGCTTTCGCTCACCTCTCCATTGAGTGCCCATTTTAGGAAATAAGCGATGCAGCCAATTGAGCACCACCACTGCTATTAAAATGGGGGACACTCAGTCCTGAGAATCACATTAAGGGACCCATATCCCACTGTGAATGAGGACTTGTCAGATCTAGGCATTTTGTTCAATAGCCTGTTTGTGCAAGAGCACTCCCATCGCCATTAAGAAAGCGATAATCATTGTTCAGAAATGATGATTTCTCCCTCCGCAGGGCAACAAAATATTTAAATCTTTATTGCCATCTGTGTTATTCCTGATCAGTCTCAGTAAATCGGGTCTGTAGAGAGAGGATGTTTTGAGAAAGACTGACGCAAAATAGGCATTAAACACCCCAGCCTTCTTGATGTCACTGGTTCTTTCCTGTTAAGTAACGAACATATACATTCCTTCATCTTTCTCTTATTAGTAATGTATTTATAGAACCTCTTCTTATTGCCTATTGTCTTGTACTCCTGCTTAGCAATTTGTCCAGGTTTCCACTTTTGATAGTATTCCTTTTTGATTTTCAGGTATTTAAAGAGCTCCTCTTACTGTTCTGCCTATCTTTTCTTGGCATTGGGATAGTTTAAAGTTGTACCTTTTAATATAGTCTCTTTGAGAAAGTGCTAGTTCTTCTGAACTCTTTTTTCCCTTGGGTTTTCTTTCCATGGGACCTTACCTACCAGTTCTCTGAGTTGCTTAAACTTGGTTTTTTTTTGAAGCCCATTGTCCTTATTCCGCTGCTTTCACTCTTTTCTTTCCTTAGAATAATGAAATATATCATTTCATGATCACTTTCTCGAGTGGCATTCTATCTTCTCATTCACAACTAATTCCTCCTTGTTAGTCTGAATCAAGTCTAAAATGGTTGCCTCCCTCAAATTACTTCCTTCTCTTTCTGCAACAAGAATTTGTCCCCAATACATTCCAACAACTTATTGAACATTTTGTGTTTCACTGTATTACTTTTCCAACAGAGGTCTGAGTAGTTAAGTCCCCCATTACTATCAAGTCTTGTGTTTGGGATAGTTCTTGTTTGTTCTATAAATGCCTCATCCACCTCCTCTTCCTGATTTGGTGGTCCATAATAGACCTTTATGATGAAATTGCCCCTTTTTATTTTTACCCAGTGACTTTCAACTGATCTGCTTCTCACCTTCTGGACCTCAAATGTATAAATTCTTGGCATATGATGCAACACCTCCTCCCTTTTCAACGTGTCCTTCCTGAACAAGTTATACCCTTCAATATCTATATTCTAGACATGAGATTTATCCCAAGTCTCTGTGATGCCAATAACAACATTTTACATGTGTACTAAGCCATCCAGTTCTTCCTGCTTATTTCCCACACTCCTTGCATTTATTTATCGAGATCTAATATATTGAATAGATTCCCCCACTGTTTTCCTTTGTTTCTCCTATGCCCTTATTGACATTTTCCTTCCCCCGCCTCCAAAGTCTTGACTTTGGTGTAGGTCACCTTCTTTTATACTTACCTGTGGGCTTTTGTCACCTGACCTCTTTGAACCTAATTTGAAGTCCTCCTCTCTAGGTTGGAGAGTCAGGGTCCTAAGATGCTCTCCCCCTTGTCAAGTGGACTGCCATCTCGTCCCACCAGTTCTCCCTCACAAAACAGCATCTTTGGTCTCACCACTCAGATTTTGAAGCTCTCCTTTTACAGTGTGAAGTTGTTCTGAGCCACTGTGGCTGTTAAGCCAGTTTCCCACTCTGGTGATCAACACCAACGGGCCTGCTGAGTCGACAGCCAGCCAGGCTGAAACAATAGAGCAAGTTAATGGAGCAAAATAACCATCAGTGTTTCCCATTAAAAGTAAATTTTTTATATAGTGACTGTAATTTTCTCCCAGCTCACTCAAACACCTCACAGAATAAACAGTTTCTGTATTATCCCCTTGTAAATGAGACCACAGGATCATAAATTTTAATTTGTTGCTTTTGGCTGCTCTCAGGTTTGGCAGACAATTAAACCAATTCATTAGTGAGTTCAGAGGCACATTTTTGGCCATGCCTTGCTTCAAGGGCTATGTGAGGTAATCCAATGAGCTCATCCACTGCAGGGTGCAAAAAATGTCCAGTATCTTTATCACAATGCTTCAATACTGTAAATTTCCTAGGTGCATTCTGGGTGGCTTTTTTTGCCCTTCACGTTGGTTTGCAACATCCAGAAGATGTGTCACTGTTGGAGGCTGGGTAGCCCACTGGCCTGATGTGTTGGACAAAGTCTATGTTGATCAGTAGGATGAATATCACTTGTGATGGGGCTTAAGGCTTACATTTAGGGAATGGGCCAATAAACTGCCCCAGAACACTTCACAGCTGAGTTTTGGGGAATTCTCATTTGTATATGAGCTTTAGAGCTCTCCCCACAAGATGTAAATAATTCATCAGCAATTCCTTGGATGTCCAAACCAATTTCAGAATCCCCAGTTCCAGCTGGAGAATCAAGGCTAGACTGTCAACTCAGCTAGATTGCCTCTCTGATTTTAACCTTTTGTTGCTATCAGTTTAATATATAACGAGGATAGAGGTTGCTTTTAAAACAAAAGACTTAATATTATTTTTATGACGGCAATAGGGCCCGGATCTGACCAGTCTTAAAACTGCAACCTGTTGGGGATGCGCTCTGGATATTTTTAATTTCTCAGAAACTGTAGTGTTTTTTTAAATTAGCTCCTAGTTTTGTAACCCCTACAAACGCCTCATAGTTTTGTTCTTCCTCCTCCTGACTGTAGCTGCATTTTACTTTTCTCAGAGCAGTGATGTCCATCAGCATTCTCATTAGTTTAAGAAGGCAGATGATCTCTTTAGTAGTCTCAGGGGTAAGTATGAACATTTATGAGGGGAGAAACCTCTTTGATTGTCTCTCTCATATTTCTTTGCTGACACAGAGAGAGACTATTGCACGGCTTCCTGTATCTGACTGGATTAATTCATTTAGGACAAGTGCATGCTTCATTTGTCCCAGGGCTCAGCCCTGGCACCTCTAGGGGCTTGGCAGTTCATAGCCCCAGCACCTCTGGGCTTGCCGCATCAGTTATGAAAGTAAAAGGAATTGCTTGAGTCCCAGCACCTAATTGTTTGAGCCCTGGCACCACTTTCATTATAAATTACGCACTGGTCAAGTGCTAGCTGTGGTAGCCCTTACACAAGGTGTTGGATACATTCTTAGATGCAGGTGTGGCATTATTAGCAGATGGTAAATACTTGGGGAGAAGGGAAATAATCTTACTTTCAGGAAGGGACCTGAAATGCTTTAGGTCAGTTTTCCTCCAATTTTCCTTCTACAAATGAGATGCTCTTAAACATCATCTTCCGCCCCCTCCGAGAAGTATAATGCCTCACTGCCTGGTTCTCTAACCCAACAAATCACCAAGAAAGGTTTTGTGGTCTACAGCCCCTAGGCTGAGATCCACTCTAGAAGAAGGTATCTTATGTGATGTGTGTTGTAGCATGAGGTCAACTCCTTTTTCATGCCTAACAGAAAAAGGTTCCAGGATCTCAACTCCCATCTAGTCATAAAGAAAGGGGATCATGCCCCCCTGAGACCTGATCATAGCTCACCCAGCTCCCAGAATGCATGGCTCCTTTGCTGAGATCTTTTATGCCCATTTCTCTCCCAAGGCAAGATTTTTTTGTGTGCAAAGTCTTCTCTGAGGATAGCTCTTAAGAAAAGAGTTTCCGAGGGAAAATAAAATTGCACCCAATATAAACACCATGAACAAAATGTTTTGAGCAGTGAAACCAAACAGCATCTAAAACTCCATTTTTCTGATTGGTGTCTTAAGCTTGTACTGGCTTGGCATACAAACATTTTTCCTTTAATTTTTCCTTTAAGTGAACAGGCTGTCAAGAGCAAAGCTGGGAAATGTCCCTCAGGAGTTGGCGCTCCAGCTGTCTCTCTCTCAGCTTGTAATCCTTGTGACATTTATCAGAAGGCTGCTCACCACCACGGTAACATGGATCCCACAGGGTGGAGAGGGAGATCCAAGCCCTTCTCTGTCATCTACTTGAAACTGCTGACAAAGCAAAAGTTTCAAGTAGCAAAGCAAAAACCAAGAAGCCTTGTTTGTAGAGAGTGAGCGCTCTCAGTTTTGAGCACAACTAGTGCAATCAAAAACATGTCCCATCATTCTCATTAAGAAGCAAAGTAAACAGACATGACAGGTGTGGGTGAAGATCCTCTCTTTCACTGGTTATGTAAACACTGAGATACAACCTGGGCTATTCTCATGTGAACACCTCAGGTGGCTCACAATTGAGAAGAGAGGACCTAACCTCTGTCGTGTGTGGCAGGGGATGTGTAAATAAACAAAGTACCTTTCTCATTTTAGGAAAAGAATGAGGGTTTTGTGGATAAAACGCAGACCTGTGCCAGGGGAAATCTGGGTTCAATTTCTTGTGCTGCAACTGCCTTCCTGTATGACCCTGGGCAAGTCACCTTGCTTCAAATTTTCCAGCTAGGGTGCCTAACAGTGAACGAATAGAAGTGGCCTCATTTCTGAACTGATTTCAGTGGGCATTCAACACCTGAAAATCTGGCAACCTATTAGATGCCTACATTTGTTTTTCCCAGCTGCAAAATGGGGATATTTACTTCATAAAGTGCTTAGAGATCTAGGAAAGAAAAATGCTACATAGAGCTAGATATTGCTATAAGGGTAACTTTACATTATTTGCTTATCGTCAGAGGCTCCAGTTTGAAAATGTTCTTGATCTCAGTGCGTAACAGTGTTCCTGGTATTTGTAAAATGCAGATGAGATGGCCAGGCTCCTGCTTCCAGATGGAAAAACCTAATGAAGGGATAGGGGGTGAGAGGAGGGAAAAGTGCATTTTTTCTCACAGTTATTCTTTTGGGGGCAGGTGAAAAGAGTATAGGGGAAGACACCTTCTCCCATCCTGAAACCCTGCAGGTGCTCTGTGGTGCCTGATCAGCTGTGGAGCTCCCTAGCCTCCATGCAGCTCCATTATCTTTGCTGAGAGAAAGCAGCCTTTCTCCAAAGTTGCATGGCTTTGGCCTGGCTTTTCTAAAGTTCTCTTGCAGCCTAACCCCTTGAAGGAATGCATGAAAACGACAGGGTGGTCAAGTGCATGTATGAATAGAGGATCTATCTCCGGACCGGTCACATGTTGACACCCAACCTTCTTCAAAACTCTTAGTAAGCGCCCCTTACTTCCACCCCAGTCCTTGTACATGCAGGGAACAGCTAGTTCATTTGGATCCACAGGTGGATAGCAGGTGTGGGGAGGGACATTGATGGAGAAGAGTGGGGCATGCATTTTTTTCCATCTTACCTACCTGTGCACCCTTTTCTGATGCCTACCAAAGGCAGACCATAGCTGTCTGTGCCAGGTGACTGGCTACCCCGTCTGAATGGTTAAGCTCTGTAAATCATGCCAGCTAACTTCAAGTGTAAGAATGAGTACACTTCCCCTGCTGAAAGAGACTGTATCCTGGGACTTGTTTTTTAATGGCCATTTAGTGGGACAATCCTTCATATCACTGTTTTGACACAAGAAAGCAGAGGGTGGTTGATGATAAATAGGGTAATTAGGGACGATTAATGGAGTAGAAGGGTCTTTCAAGAAGACAAAGAAATTGCTTTGCCAACATCTGCAAAGAGGTGTCTTAGTCACTTCTGCGCAGATTGCTCTAAATACTCTTTCAACGGCAGGGATCAGAGGCAATGAAGGATAACCCCTTTTCTTCTGCTGCAGGTTGCCGTGAAAGGTTTTTGGGGGAAATCCTGTGGATTATGCTCAAACCACTGTTTGGCTTTTCATTATGTTCAGCAATGGAAGTCTGTAATTTAGGCCTGTAAATTAGTCTTGTAAATCTGTAATTTATAGCGTCCTCTGGGCCTCAGGCTTTTATTTTTTCTATTTCACGTAATACAGTGTTACCAGAAATAGACATCAATATTTTGTCTGGAAGATGCCGTGGCATCTAAGTAGGGATGACGACACTTCAGTGCTCTAATGTCTTTCAGGAGTGGCAGGAAGGAGCGAACTCAGTATGGAGTGTCACCTTGGCATTCAAGAACTCTAAAAAGCAGAATCCATCACCTACCATATTGTTCCTTAGGAGGGAGGTAGATGTTGATGCTATTTGAGAGCTAATATCAGGGCTAATAGCTCCAGAAAACTTGTATGTATCTGATAAAAACACTTGCCAAAATCTGACTTACCTTTATTTCCCAGGTTAAACGCCTCACGACCCACAAAGAGAAATCTGCCTTTAAGACCTCAGGTAAGTGAGGTGATAGTGCAAAGGGATAATCAATTTCACCTAAGAAATTTGGATATTTGATCTTGATTCATGGGTGGGCCAGCATCAAGCACTATTGAGATCCCATGCACAATAGTAAGGAATAACAATACAGCAATCAAAAATCCTCATTGCCGGTGCCCCATGCATTCTGCTGAGAATTCAAAGCAAGTGTCCTATCAGCAGCTCTTTCTGTGAAGCATTGAAAATGATATAACATCTGTCACAAAGCAAGAGGTTGCTTTCCAAATCAGGGGCTCGAATTAGGTGCGTGAATTTATTGAAGATCATGGGAATGTCAAGTATTTCCTTTTGTATTAAGCTTCACTCTTGCAAGGGGAAGGATAACTCTACTTCCAGCAGGTGAGTCTTGGGGGAGGCTCATGTAGCTATTTCTGGCTCAAGAGAATATACAATTTGTCCCTCTCTTTGAGGGCAGTCGAGAGTAAAAAGGGATTGCTTCCTTCCATGAGTGGCTGCAAAGCCTCTCAAAATTAATGCAAAAGATAGATTCTACATAGTTGCCACCCCTCCCTCAAAGTTACATGTATTTTTAAGTTTTATTACTGGATCTGCCCAGGCATAAGTAACAGTATTAAAAAAATTAAGTGACAATGTGCTTAGTCCTGCATGAGTTAAAATTTATGGAGCTGCCAATCTAAATGGCACATACAGCAAGGTAGATAAGAGAAGCTGCACTCAGAGACCCAGAAGGTGGTGTGTGTTATCTTAGGTCTCCTTTATTTTAATCTTGTTTTATTGGCATAGAGGCATCAGCTTGATATGGGCTAGTGTTTGTGTGCCCTGTGGAAGGTGAGAGGTTAGGAGGGATTTAAATGAGGAGAGGGTCTGAGCCTGGTACATTAGGAGTGGGAGGTGGCAGCATGCACAGGGGACAAGGAAGAAGGCACCTAGAAGGGACAGGAGAAGGAAACAAGGGTGGCAGAAAACATTGCGATGGTGGCAGAGTGAAGAGGGAGCTTAAGAAATAAGATGCAAGGCTGGAATTAAACAGGTCCTTTGATGGCAATGATGGGCAGTATGGATTTGAGATGAGGGCATGGGATGAGGAGTCATTGGGGGATGAAAGTTGTAGGCAGGGGATGGACGAATCACTTGATGATTACCTGTTCTGTTCGTTCCCTCTAAAGCACCTGGCATTGGCTACTGTTGGAAGACAGGATACTGGGCTAGATGGACCATTGGTCTGACCCAGAATGGCTGTTCTTATGTTCTTAAGTACCAACTGCTAGATGAGCCAGGGAGATAGCTTTAGTGTTCTGGATGGAAGGCAAGTGAATAAAGGAAGGGGATAACTAGAGGATGGACCAGTGCTTTTTTTAATGTTTACTTCATTATTTCAGTAGTTGGCACAAAGGAAGAGCCAGATTTTTAAAATGTGAAAAGTGGTTTCAAGCTTTGAAGAGAGTCTCGGTATCTGGGCCAAAGAGAAAATACAAAACATGATCCCAAGTGTCAGAGCCTAAGTTATGGTTATGGGAATAAAATGGTGGTGTGTGCAGCTAAGGAGAGAGGAAGAATTAAAGTGCTTCATTAGGTCATGGTTGTAGTCAGCCAGCCATCCAGGCTGACCTCGCAGAGAGAGAGAGCTGGATATGTGGCATTGCACAGAGACAGAGTTAAGACATCTGAGCCATCATCAGAAAGTTGATAGTTGTATCCATGTGAATGGAGGTAGTTCCTTAGGAATAAGGGGTGACGGAAGGAAGAACAGACCCCTTTCACAAATGCATTAATTCCTAGAAGAAATAGTGTGTGTGAGATTATGTATTTGCTGGCTACACCTGAATGCATTAGAAACCTCAAGGCCAGCACAACAGACTATATAATTAGTCTATTTTGGGTTTAGCTAAAGGTTCCACCCGAGTGCCAGCTACTTCTCAGGAAAGCTATTACAACTAATTGACTTTATCGGAACGTTTTAAGTTTCCCTACCCTTTGCTCAATAGAATTCTACAGGCCAAGTCTGCTACGGAGATTATTTTCCCTGAGAACTTAGAAGCTAATGTGGTCTGATTCAGCCAAACTACCTAGATGGGAATGTCTGAATTCACATGCTCTCTAGTAGTGGAATAGGGGTGGGTTCATACAGTATTGAAACATCTATAGTCTTGTGGCTTTGGCAAGATGAACTTTTCTAAAGGAGCTATCAGAGTTCCTCTGTTTTTTTTTTGTTCAGTGTAAGTTGATGAAAATGTGCTCGATTTCCCTTTGTCCCTTTTTTTCCCTAGAATAGGCATCCGCTTTTGTCTAACTCAAGGAGTCATAATTTGTTCATTTCCCCCCTGCTGGTTCAGACATGAGGTTGACCTAAGAGATGGATGTAAGACTGATCAAAAGCCTGACATGATTCTTGAGTGCTGGGGTCTCCCTTTCCTTCTGAAACAGTTGGGACATTCCATTTCTGCTTATTTTGGCTTCTCTAATTTATTTCCTTTGCTCCTTCTGTAAACTAATTAATAATAATGAGGCCCAAAGATGATGTGCATATTCAAAATCTGAGAATTCCTGCTGTGACAGCCTGGACAACTGTGGAGTCCTAGAGGGTGTAGCTACACTAGACTTTTTTTGTTTTAATCTTTTAAGTTAATATGGATGAGACCCAGATGTTTGTTTTTTAGGTGGGGAATCAGCAGATTTGCCTTATTGTCAAATTCTTTAATGCTTATTTTTTTGCCATGTAAATTTGAGGATTCCTACAATCCCCTATTGTTTCAGGAATTAGCTTTAGCCTATAATCCACTGTCTCCACCCAATCAGTCAGATGGATATTCAGCACAGTATTTGATCGTTCAATTAAAAAAAGATTCCTGTAACTGTTTATGAACAGAAGATAGTATACTCATAATTATAAAACTCATGCCAGAAAGCCAACTGTATTCCAATCGGTACATAAACACTCCAGGTGTCTCAGAAGAGCCTATTTCCCTCTCCTTGTTCTTTCTGTACATAGACCTTCCAGTGAAAGCAATGAGATTGCTGCATTCCATGCACTTCCTTCAGCAGCTGCCAATACCACTGCTATTTTTCCACTAAGTCCCACCTCTACCAGCAAGTGAGGAAAAATCTCCCAGATGATGGCTGGAAATGGAAGAATCAAAAGTGGGGGTGGGAAACTGAAAGAGCATAAATGAAGCGGAAGTTCTTAACAACCAAAAAGATCTGTGTAGTACTCCCCTCTTAGTAAGAGAAGGCTCAGCTGGGGTAGCTAAAGGAATAAAGCTGAGTTAATTTCTCTGTTTAGTGTAATAACATGATTAATCATGATGAACTGTTTTGCTATGGAAGTTGATGAACAGTACTGTGTAATTCCATAGGAATTCCATTGTGGTGCAGTATTAATGAACCATTGCTGTTACACTTCCACATAATGTTCACAATACAGTAAACGGCAAATCATGGACTTCCTATGCTGTTGTGACAGACTGAATACCATTCATGATGAATTCTTCTGGCACTCATATGGGTACAATATGTAATTCTTTAGGAATTCCATTGTAGCTGGCCACTAAATTAATGCCCACTTATTAAGTATTACATGGACTGCTACTGTACAGTAGGCTTTTAACTGGATTGCGTACATACTACAATCTTGTTGACATTTCTGAGCATTCAAAAGATATAGCTATACAATCTTTTTAATGGACACTAACGTTGTAACATGCTGAGTTTGCCTTGGGCTCTGCTGTAAAAGTGTTGTCAAACAAGATGGCCCATTGCACAATGGTGGTGGAGGAGAATTTCAATGCCAACATTATCCATGAGCCAAGATTACGAATAGCTCTTTGTGCTGAGGCCAACACACTTCTCAATTCCACCATGTGTTATACATTTCTCCAATTTCTGGTGGGGTAGCAGGTGCTGATTTTTAATGCCTATTTTATTTTGTCTCCTTTCACATCAGCCTAAAGACCATGCTTTTTTTTTTTTTTTACACTGAGTAATTTAGTCACACACAAACTTAAAAACAGAAGCTGTAACGTGCTGTTAAATCAGTTAGTTATTGATAGGAAGGAGATAAGGGGAATTCAGAGTTAGGCCAGCAGCACTGTTCTTTAAGCAAGCTGTTGCACAGAGGCTACCCATGAAACAACTACATTTTTACTCCCTCCCCTCCCAACTCCGAAAGGTGGCATAATCCTGTATGTGCTACAGAGACGTCTATAACTTGTAGTTACAGGTCTTCTATGAGGCAGTGCCACTCTCTGCACAGGGTAAAACGAGCTGCTTCATACACCATAGCTATTCTAGCAGCTGTCAAAGTTCTTAGTTCTGATACCTTTGATATTGTGTCTGAAGTGCTAAGAGCTAAATCCTTGGCCAATGGGCAAGGTTCTTAGGGTAAGGGGATGCTAATCAAGGTAAGATTTTAAACAAACTCCTCAACCTCTTCATCACAGGGTGGCTGGGCCATCAAAGCATCTGAAGCACTATTGGTATTAAAGGGCTCAGCACATCTGTCGATAAACCATTAGCCTTAAAGTCAAGAGGACTAGCTATGACACACAAACACTCAACTACCTTTTTTCATCCAAAATCAATGTTGTATTTATCTTCATTGATCTACAAGGAAACTGAATGTTTAAAATTACAGGGGCGCAGGGGGGAGGTTGGAAGGGGGAGGGAGGGAAACGAGATACAGAGTCAAGGAAAGAAAATAGTAGCAGATGGCTGAATTAACTAGAGAGTAAAAGCCCAGGAAATATAAAACATGGATACTGAAAAATAAAATAAAGGATGGGGAAATGGTACAGCAAGTAAAACATGGCAAAATTTACATATGAGTGAAAAGTAAAATTTGAAATAAAAATAAAAATCATTCCAAAAAGCCAGTTCAAGGCAGAACCACACTGCAACAAACATTTGCTTATGGTCTTCATGTAATAGAGATAACACATCAGGATTTTTTTTTTAAATCAACCATTAGACTTTTTTGCACTCCTAAAATTCTACTTTGTCTTGTATACAGATTCCAATAAGAACACTGCACAATTAGCACAAGGGGTCCACGGAAAATTGTCCTTGCTTGCCAGCGAGCCTGCCCACAACATAAAAAAAAAAAAAAAAAAGAAAAAAAAGGAAGAAAAAAGAAAAAAAAAGGAAAAAAGAAAAAAAAATAAAGAAAGGGTCTGCCGCATGGGTACTGTGCCAGTTCCATCTGTTTTTGCCATCTTGAAAAGTAGGAAACCAAAATCTCCTCCCAGGAGCGTCTCTTCCTTGGTGAACTGTCCCTTGTGTTTGTACAAAAAAAATGCAGTCTTTTTTTTTTTTGTTAAACACAAGCATCCTTCTTTCTGTTCACATGCCATTTCCATTCTGTCTCCAGAGTTGCAAGTTGTTTTCTTTTTTTGGGGTTTTTATTTTTTTTTTTAAATCTTCCTCCCCCTAACATCCAGTAAGACCTGCCTCCAAGTTCTTGCATAGTTGAAGTATATATGCTGCACTGAGTGTGTATTTCTGACTGTGACAAGAATGAGTTGTAACCATGTTAACAAATAACCAGAGTGGTTCTAGAAACCTGTTTTTTTTTTTTTTTTTTATAAAGTCTACCTATGTTAAGAATTTAATATTGGTGTACATTTATATTAACAGAATATTTACAGTTTGTTTTCTTTGTTTGTTTTGTTTAAAACAAGAAGTCAAAAAAAATTCCTCTTAAATTTCTGCATAATATTATAAGGCAAAAACCAAACAGTTTTGTACATTATTATTATTAATAATAATATTTTAATATATATCTGTAACTTCGGTTCCAAAGTACCAAGATAAGTGATCAATTGGCCTCAGTTAGGGAACCTCACAGTGGACTGTAAGAAACTACAGTATTTCCATAAATAATACTTTAAGAAACCCTGGGTCATTTTCTTAAGGATCTGAGGCATTTTAAATGCAAATTTAACTAAAAGCAAAATTTCTCTTCTTTTAAGTGAATAAAGAGCACAAAATTAAAAAAATTACAAATCCATTAAAAATGTTTCTCACATTTGGGAAAAAATGTACAAACTTGATATTTTTAACTAATTTTAGCACAGAAACAAAAAAAATCAATACCTATATATATTAAATTCCCATTCTTAGCAACCTTCTTGTTGGAAAGTTTGAAACCCCATACCCCATTATTTATGGAACTGTGCTTAACTTCTATAAATTTTACATTAAAAAAAAAAAGGTTACAGCAGTGCATTTTGTAAAAGATTTTTGTTGTTCTATATACAGCCAAGTTTAAAATTCACCCTGTTGGGGACTATCGTGCCTCTACTTCTTTGGGGTTCCTAGAGGGGGAATAGTCCCTGGACTCTGAGTTTGTGAGTGGGGTAGTCCTGCGTGGGGAGGCAGGTCTAGTACTGCTTGCTGGTACCAAAGGGGGCGGGGCACTCAATGCTGCGGTTGGTGGGTTCCTATTTAAAATTCCATTGTGCATGGCAGTGGATGGACTGAGTCTGGGGTAATGCATCCCGCTTAAGTGAGGCATGAACGATGGCATGTGTGCCAGATGACTTTCGATAGGGGATGAGTGCAGGTGGTGCATTCTGGCACGTTCAAGTTCTTCCCGTAAGTGCAAGCGCTCCCTCTCCTCCACTTGCCGCAACCGCTCCTGCTCTCGGCGGGCTTCAAGAAGGTTTTCATGGTTATAGTCGTGCGGTTCTCTGTCTCTGTAAGAACGCTCATGGTCATAAAATCCAGAAGTGGTAGGGAACCTGTGGATGGGATCTGTCCGGAGCTGGAAGTCCATTCGACGATGCAAGTCTAAGCTCCGGTAGGCATCTCTCAGTGGGTCCCTCACTGGGTCCCAAGAAAATCCAGGATGTGGCAATCTCTCCCTTCCTGACAAAGGATTCATGCCCATGAGAGGGGTCATCATTCTGCTGCGGTCTAGAACATTCATGTTGTTCATCTGGTGAACGCTACTCATGGAGAGAGGCATTGTGGCGGCCATAGAATGGGGCAATGGTAATCCATGCAAAGAAGGTGGTGGCGGATGTTCCACTGTTCTGGAATGCTGTGAAGGTTCAGATCCCACCACCAGCACATCACTGTCCTCCTTGCGCTCCTCTTTGACCTTGATGTCATTCTTAATCTTCTGGAGGTCACTTGGAAGCTCTGACTTTCTCTCTATATCTTTGTTCATTAAATTGCTAAGTTTCAAGCTCTCACTTAGTGCAGGTTTGCTGTAGGGAGATACAGACTGAATTACTGGCTTCGTGTTGTCCTCGGAGGGTCTCTTATCATGGCTTGGAGTTTCCTTCCCGGGGGAACGGCTCTCTTTTATCTTGTGTTCTGTTATGGGCGGCTCTCTCAGCCGGTCAGGGTGCTCTCTCTCTGGTTCTTTGGACCTGTCCCTTTCACCAATGCTAACTTGCCTGATGGGATCGCTGGAGGTCTGAGCGTTGTTGCGGATGAGGTTGCTGATCTGATGGGTCACAGGAGCTGATGCCGGTGAGGATCTATTTGAATGTCTGTTTTTATCCATGAGATCCCTGTGTAAACAGAAAATAGCTTACTGTTGGTGTGTGCTTGTTTACACCAAACACCTACCCCAACAATGAACAGAACTATATTCTAGTCAATAAAGTATATGTTACTATTAAAACTGTGAGCCAACATAGACCTTCTGAAAATGAGAGACTGACAGCTTTGGCGAGCAGCAGGCATAGTAGTGTTAAATGCTGAGCACTATCTTGCAGCCAGCTACTCCAGCTATGGCTGCTCATGAGCACTTGTTTGGTGACTTGCAAAATGGAACATGAATATGAGAACCCAAGTCACCTTTCACAAGTGACCTTATCTCAATTTAAACTTTAGTCTCCTTAAGAGACAGGCTAGTGGAAGGCCAAAAGGATCAGTAGATTATTTAAAAAATATTTTTCTAGACTGTGCCAGCCAAGGAAGTAATCATTATGCTATCAATCAATAAATACAATTTATTACCTAGGGATATTAGCCATTAATTTTCTAAGATCTGCTTGAGTTACCTTGATAGCTGCACTGATGCCATGTATCCAAGACAAAGAAACTGCATCCGTTGGCAGCTTAGTCTTGAGTTCTATGCACATTTACACTAAATTCTTCATAAAACAAATCCATCTTAAACTCTCCTATCTAGGGGCTTGAGCAGCCTGGACACGAGACAACATTTTTCCTAGTTTTCCTAGGCAGCAGCAGATCTGCTTTTTAGTTCAGTTTAGCTGAGCTCAGTGCTGCAATTTCAGCAGTTATATAAGCTGATAAGAAAAAAATGCCAGGCACGGGAGATATATGCACATGACACTGATTGATCAGACTGCCTTTCAAGAAGGGCTGCTGTGAGGCAGACAGTTTAATGCACTGATGCTGACTAAATGAGGCAGGTCTCTCACACAAGCAGGGATGATATTCAATGTTTAGGAGTGGGAATGGGAGGCATGAGAGTGGGGTTGTATTCCCAGCTGTGCCACCGATGTGTTTTGACCTTGGACAAATCAATTAACCTCACTGTGCCTCAGTTACTCCCATCTCTAAAAGGGGAGGAAGGTAAGTAATGTTCACCCTTTTCAAAGCACTTTGTGATCTTTGGGTAAAAGGTGCGCTAACCACAAAGTACGGGACAACTGAGAAATTTAATGATGCTCAAACTTTCTGTTGGGTTACTGTCATGAGCTGAATTACTTTTGGTGAAAACTAATAGGTGCTCTTGGAGTTTTATGAATATTTATCTTCTTTTGTTTATTTTTCAGGGCACTGAATTTTGGCAAACCTTTGGTTTTAGTTCAGCAAAAGGTATTAGATGCTGTGGTAGACAGACCTGGTGATGTTTTTCGGTCAGTTAAGCTGATTTACTAATGGCCTGCCTACATTACGGACCCTATGGCATACTTCCATAGTGTAGACATAGCCTACACTGACAGACAGAGCTTTTCTATTGGAGTAGGAATACAGTCTCCCCAAATGATGGTAGCTACATTGACACAAACATTCTTTAACAATATAGCAGCCTCTGCAGCGGGGATTAGGTTGGTTCAGCTGTGTCTATCATGGGTGTGTTTCTTTCATACCTCTGACCAACATAGTTGTTGGCCTAATTTTAAAGTTTAAGCAATTTAAAGTTTAAGCAAATTAAACCTCTTTCTGGATGGTCTCACTCTGAAGTAAAGTAGTCTTTGTTTGCTTTAGTGAAATGAATTAAGCTAACGTGACCTAATGCCACTTTACTTTGAAATGAATGTCCAGATAGGGGTTTAATGCGCTTTAACTAATGCACTTTGAAATTCATACCTTTAGTTATTTTGTCTTAATTTCTTCCCATGCAGACAAACTCTAAGTTTATATGCAAATAGATTCTTCTTCCCCCTTACAAAAATGTGTGTCCGTAAATTGTATCAGAGACTATAACTCTATGCTATTTAGGATTCTGGGACAATTACTCCTATACAATCTTCCTGACTTTGGTGCATGGGAGTAAGAGGTCAGAATTTACCCTCGCCACTGGTGAGACAGACTGCATAAATACTTCATTACAAATGCCTTGAGCCAGATTTTCATCTCCAACTCACCAGGTCAAATCCGGTCTAGGGTGGTAATATCAGAGTTGTCAGCTGAAGTACCAGCAATACCCTCCCAGCTCAAAAATGTTCCAAGTAAACAGAAAGGCCCTGAAGGTCAACAAAATCTGACTGTGTGTAGAACAAGTGAAGGTGGAAAAGCAATTTCCAGAGTGGAGGGCCTTCTGTAGAATGTGCTCGCATCAGGCATACAACTCTAGGAGTAGTTGGCTAGTATCAACGGCCAAGGTAAAACACACATACTGAGTTAGCCACTCAGATAACCTAAGACACAAAGGGCGTGTTAGATCAAAATCATACACCTAGAAGACGAAGCACTAAGTGGAGTACAGGTGAAATATTCCACTCATCACTTTAAAAGGTTTTACCTACACTAGTACTGTTTTAAAACTCAAATTAATGGATTGCCCCTTAACATGAGTTCACTAATACTCTTGCACACGCTCTGCAGACATTTGCATTTACCTGGTTAGTATTGTGGGACAAACATTTGTGAAGTATCCAGACTAGCATGTGTAAACGTTAGTGGACTCAAGTTAGTGGGCAGTGCTAGCTGAAATTGTTTACAAGCATTCATCTCATAAAACTATCACCTCATTTTTGGAGCAGTTGGTACGCTTGGGCTCTCTGGTGAGATTGCTAACAGGATCCGAATGGGCCATGGAGCCTGAGCTCCACACCCTGGTCCCTCTGAGTCAGGGAAAGGAGCACAGAGGAGGGTTCCAGGCTATAAGGGACCTCTTCTGTGGATAAATGGAGTGTATTTGTCTGCAGATCGGTTCTCTTGATTCTACAGTTGACTATTTCCCTTGCAAGCCTCATGAGAGAGATACTGATCTGGTTTAGTTCTTTTAAATTTCTTTTTCACTGGGCCACTTTTTCACAGGAGTTGAAAACTGCCTGCCACGGATAATTTCATCTCTGAGCATGTTTCTAACAGAATTAAAATTGATGACTTATTGTTCACCTCTTAGTTTATGCATTAGCATCTTTGCACTAGGCCAGCAACAGCTAAAGAGGAATCCCACATAGGCTTTTTCTTTTCTGGATCCTGCCAAATCAATCTCTTTTGGTTTCTCAGC
Source organism: Gopherus flavomarginatus (assembly GCF_025201925.1). Taxonomy (NCBI): domain Eukaryota; kingdom Metazoa; phylum Chordata; order Testudines; family Testudinidae; genus Gopherus; species Gopherus flavomarginatus. The sequence goes on from NC_066631.1 coordinate 18,087,722, forward strand.
AACAGAATTGTTTGGGATTTATTTGAGATACCTGGCTAGACTGGAGAGGCATTGCCCTTAGCTCAGTGTATGGGAGTGAGAGAGATCAGATCACAGTATCACAATGCAGTTTGCAAACCTTTGCTTACCTGAGATGTTTTGAAAGACAGAAAACACCGTAGCCCACAGCAGCTCTCATTCACCATGCCTGTGTATTAAGAGCTGTCTAACGAGAGACACTTTGGGAATAGAGTCTGCCTGACAAATGGCCTAGTGGCAAGAAAGGACGGACTTGTTCACCATGTTGCCACAGAGAGTGACATTCAAGGATGGTCTGTTTGTTTCTGTCTTGCCAAAACATGCCTATGGCAGTGCTGAGTGGAGGAGGCGGCCTGTTGACAGCTTCAGAGAGAATTTGCTCACCTCATTCAGCAGCAGATTTACAATTATACCAAAATCAAGGCCATTGGAAGGGGAGTTGAAGATTAAGGGGTACAAGAAAGTGCCCAAAGTGTTCCTGCCACGTACCTCTCTTTCTCTCTGTCGTCTTTATTCAGTGAAAGATCCCTCTTCTCTGACTCCCGCTCCCGGTCTCTGTCATGGTTGGTTACTGAAGAGCTCCGTTCGGAATCCCCCGGCTTAGGCCACTGTGGAGGTGTCGGGAAGGAAGGTGGGGTTCGATGGAGTCTGTTCCATGGCTCGTGGGGATTATTAAAGCTCTGTAGGTTTGGACCGTCTTTGTGAGCAAAAATGCTGTTGTGAGCTAGAATAGTGGAGGGCAAAAGGGAACAGATTTTTTTCCTTCTTTTGAACAAGAGTTAAAAAATAATTCACACCACATTATCCCAAATAAATTCTGTAAAGTGCCAATTATAACCATAACTATCCTTTCAAGGCTTCTCATTTTGGGGTCAGGGAAAGCTCTTAGCAGGAAGTTTCAACCACCTCTGATATCTGGTGAAAGACACAGCAGCTCTTAAGACTGTTTGCGGGGGAAGCTTTAACTACAGATCTGAGTAACTCCTGTAAGGTAATGAGACCATTAACACCACGAGAGATGATTCAGAATTGCCCAGCTTCTCTTTCTCTCCCTGCCACCATGGGATCCATCACAACCAGTACTCACTAGCTCCTGTGGCTGACCTAAACTAAAAGGTTGCAGGTAGTTACAGCAAATCAGCTGCCTGCAGTGAGGACTCAGGGCCCTATTTGTTAAGGAAAGCATAGGTGATGTGTAGTTGTAATTTTTTTTTTTTTTTTTTTTTAAAACAGAGCTTGCCGTGGTCACAGGCTCCTTTTAGTATGAACAGTCACTTGATTTTTGTCCACCAATCCAGAATTCATCTCGTTCTGCATGAGATGCACATGCATGCTCCCCTACGTGTGTCTGCCAAGCATGCCTCACCTGCCAGTAATGTACTTTTAAAGGAAAATCCTTCTATATGTGGAACTTAAAATTCAGACCATGGGCACTGGCAGGAGGGGGAAAGCCTGCACAGCAATTTAGGAGAGAGATCAATGGCTGTTCTACTGCAAGTCTTCGCCGTTGAAGGGTGTCACTTTACATGCCAGTAGGGTAGTAGAGCTCAGTGGAGTTTCACGGCTCTGGCACCTCTAATAGCACACAAGGCAACAATCTTGAGCAGTGAAGAGATGCAGAAGCACAGCTACTGATAACACGTGACATGCAGAAAAGCTCCCACCGCAGAGACCTGGAAATCTTAGGTGCAGTGTTTTCAGATAGGATAATGGAGGTTAGGAAATAACTTTTTTAAAAACTACCACCAGCTGCTGTAAATATTAGCATGTGGCTTTTTTGGAAGGGATGTTTGTCTGCAGTAACCCAGCCAGTACTTACTCAGAGCATGACTGCCTAATCCTCCAAAGGCATTGCTGCCTAAGTTCCCAAGGCCGCTGAAGGTGCTTGACCTGCTAAATGGATCTGGAAAGGCAAACAGGGATTTAGCAGGCATTTAGCCAAGAATGTTGGAGAATGAAACGCACCCCTCCCCTTTTGAATGCTCTGAATCCAAGTAGGATTAGGTCAGACTTTAAGCTGATCCTCCTTATTGCGAGGTTTTTTGCACGGAAAATTCCCAGCATGTTAAAAAATGGAGAAGGGATTCAGTGCTTACTACACAAACAGATGCTGTCAATGTTTGTATGCCAGTCAGAGGGGAGCCAGAAGTTAAGTTCTAATAGCTGAAACTGGGGTGGCAGCTACAAAGCTACATGTGGCAATGAAGAGCTATAAACCATGTTCTGGCATGAGTGGGCCTTGCAATAACCTTGGGAGGACATAAGACGACTTCGATACACTTTTTGCTCTCCAGCTCCTTTCGGAGCCTACTCTGGGTTCTGTGCCATGTCACAGCGTAGACATCAATATAAAATAAAGCTCTGACAAAACCCAGCAGCCTTGGTATAGGATAACAAAAGGCTCCTGCATTAGTAACCCTACACCTGAGAAAGAGTGAGGCAAGACACAAATACCACAATGCTGCTAGCTGATATTTCGGCAGCATTAGACAGTTAGTGGAGGAACTAAACACAAAACCATTCTAGCAGGCAGGGGGTTGACGACTTATTATGACAATGCTTTTTGATACAGATGAACTTTCTTTGCTCACTACTATTATATTTCAGTTGCCTTGAAACAGGAACTGCAGGAACTTTGGTCATCTTGTTTCACTATCGCTTTTGTATGCACCTCTGTGTTGTCTGCTGCGTAACCTTTTCACAGACATAATCCTAAGCGAATCACTACGGACATCCATCCCTATAGCAAGAGGAGCGGTGCCAGGGTTTTTGGTGCCTTAGGCGAGGGTCCTTCCGCACTCCCGGTTGTTGGCGGCAATTCTGCGGTGGGGGGGTCCTTCCGCGCTCCCGGTCTTCGGGGCACTTTGGCGGCAGGTCCCGTAGAGAGTGAAGGACCCGCTGCAGAATTGCCGCTGACAACCCAGAGCGCGGAAGGACCCCTCGCCGCGGAATTGCCGCTGGGGGCGGCAAAATGCCGCCCTCCCAAATCCTGGTGCCCTAGGCGACTGCCTAGGTCGCCTAAATGGAAGAGCTGGCCTGTATAGCAACTATACACCTGGGCCTTTTGCACTAAAATTCCTTGTACAGAGCCACTAGTCGCAGTGAAACTGGGAGGGCTAGTGTAGACTAGGGGCTATTGTGTGTCAGCCACCTGGCGTTTTAGACCTGCTCTGAGTCAAGTTAGATGAGCGGTTGGCTAAAATGCCAGAGAAGGGTCTGCACTACCGCTACAACTAGGCTGGTAACCATAGTTGAGAAATGTTAGGGGAAAAGTGCTGCTGTAGAGTCAGCCTCAGAGGATTGTTTATCCTCACTCACTAGTGTGAAAGTAGACCACAGTCGTAAGGCCTTGCTAAGTCAGAGCACTAAGTTCCCTCACCATAGGTGCTGACTTTCCCTCTGCTCCGTGGGTGCTCAAACCCCATGCCTCGGCTCTGCCCCACCCTCGTCCCAATTCCAACCCCTTCCAAGTCCTCACTTCCTCCCCCGAGCATGCTGCATCCCCACTCCTCCCCCACCCTCCCAGAAAGTCCTAAGCGCCGCCAAACACCTGTAAGGCGGAAGGCAGGAAGCGCTGGGAGGCGGAGGAGCAGGGACATGGCACGCTTGGGGGAGGAGGAGGCAAGGAGGAGTTGGAGGTGGGGGAGCTTGGCTGCCGGTGGGTGCGGAGCACTTGCTAATTTTTCCCTGTGGGTGCTGCAGCCCCACAGTACCCATGGAGTCAGCGCCTATGTCCCCCACTACACTGCTACCATTAAATTCTGACCAGATGTAAAACATCTTAAATAACATACAAGAGCTGGGTGAACATTACAGAGGTTTCCACAAATACATCAATTAGAATTTTTACACTACTTGACTCCGTGTTTGCACCCTACTCTTGTACTGAATATTAGAGTGACTCGTTTCCAGAAATAGTGAATTTTAATTGAGTGTTGGAGAAAATTCAAAGAAAACAGGTTACCATGGGGTTTTTGCCCTGGAAATTGAATTCAAACAGGTCATCATAGGGCATATTCTGTTCACTGACTGGATGAGAGTAAGGGCTTGAGAACACATAAAAAGTTAGTACAGAATAAGGTAGGATGTGAATTTAAAGTGGAATGGACATTCCTGAATAACTCTGATTCTGAAATACAAATGCCTCTTTTCCTCAAATTATCTTAATCCACTTTGGAAGTGGATTACGCAAAAAACAGAAAGACACACTTATTCCTGAATAACTCCATGTGTAGAAAAACCCTTATTATCAAAACTAACCAACACAGCTTGAACTTTGAGTGATATAATGAACTGCTCACGAGCACTATGTCGAACAAGAAAAACTAATTTTGTGTATAATTTAGAATGAAGAAATTTTAGAAAATCAGGGTCTGCTTACAGCCAATTAGGGAACAGAAAAGCAAGCAAAATATATTGGATAACCGTTCATCCAGCTCTAATAAAAAACCCAGCCAAGAACTTAATAGGTGGGAAGGGATGTGGGAGAAACACATTTTAAATTATGCTTTGTTTGAGATATATTTTGCCAATGATTGGAAGTGCTAAATTATCCTTTTTCTTTTGATCACCTTTTGATAAGCCTCCTAATTTCTAATTATTTATCCATCTAATAGCACAAATTCTTATTGTTTCTTTGAGCCCACCACACACACATTTAACTGCAGACTGGAATAAACCTTTACATCTAAGATGTAAGTGAGCATGCACAGTGGCTTATCATGGAGTTCCACCTTTCTGAGACTCTCCATCCATTGGCAGTGGAGGCGTCTACTAAGCCTGCTGACCTTAGGAAGTAATTTGGAGGTGGAAAAACAAACGGTATGTTGGGGGAATATTCCTACATAGCTTCTGTTTCCTGTGGGGAGTTAAGTCCCCCTAGTGCTACAGTATCTCAGACACTGCTGATCCATGGAGTCAGGGGATGAATTAAATAGAACAATAAATGTGAAAGCAGTGTTTACTTACACTTACCTGCCAAATGGCTAGTAGGCAGGAAGCTGCTGTGATGAGGCGAGGGTCCAAATGGGGTGGTGGCTGGATGTGCAGCACCTGTGACAAGGGAGTGATATGTTTTTAATCCAGCGATGCGTAAGTGTTTAATATGAAAAGCCAAAGCTCCTGTCCATCAAGTCCATTAGGTAGATACAAAGGCACGCGACATACTTAAACACCACAGAGGTAGTATTTGAAACCTAGTAACGGGTAGAATTTCTTTCCCTCTTCCCTAAATCAGGGCAAGAGAAAGGGTGAATGTAAGATCTTGCATCAAAATTTACTAATTCTCTGTAAAACTCTGATCTTGATGCCTTTTTATAAAAGATTCATGTAGCATGGTCATTTATTTCATTGTATGGATCACCCAAGGTCATCACTGGGCTGGGTCACCCAAGGTCACAGAGCAAGACAGAGACCATTCTGAAGTGGGACAGCTGATGGAAGGATGCATGTGAAGCAGCACAACACCAGTCATCCCTATCCCAGGGTATTTGCCTTGAGGTTCCCTGAATGCATGGCGTGTTACATTTTGAGACTGGCATTAAATCACATGAGGTTCCCCTGACCATTTATTGTCGAGTTTGGTGATGTTGTCCACTGCCAGCTGTGGAGCATCACGCCAGACTTTGCTGAGTTGCTGGGATTCAAGGTTTCTGGGACCTTGTCTATGGTAGAAAGTCTTTCCTAAAATTTCCCATCATGGCTAACGGTTAATTCAGCTCAACTGGTGGTCTCAGTGGTGGGAGACCTAGCTTATATAAAGGCCCAGGCAGCTGCCATCATTTTAAACACTAGGTTGAGTAGGCCAGCTCCATGCAGGGTTAGATGACACGCTGTTTAAAATGCTAGTGACCACTTGGAGGCCCTGCCTGTGCTAATATTCCCACTATTGCAGTTGAAATGCTGGGAGATTTTTAAGACAATCGTTTAATGTAAATATACCCTCCTGCCTTGCTCAAAGGAAACAAAAACATATCTACCCCTAAAACCAAGCTGTTTTCCACATTTTATTATGAACTAATGGGACTCCACTAGGCACTGACAGAACCGGCACTTTCTTGAGACCAGGCTTAGCTGTGCCCAAAATTGACCAAGAACTTAGTACCGCCTTCAGGTGCAGCGCTTTATTGCTTACTTTTCTCAAGTTGTACTGTAAATGCAGTCAGTAAAAAGTTAACTTTCCCACCTCCATTAAGACTGGAATAAGAAATAGGGTCTGTCTACAGCACTTGGTACCCACAGGGATATGACACTACTAACAGTTACAGTGGGGAGTAATTAAGACTTCAGAGCAGAAACTGCTACCCAAACATGGCCAATCCCCACCTCCCTAAAGTGAATACAACTTAGTCCAAACCAGGACATGGATGTACCTATACATTATCTGTGGCAGGAACTGGTGCACAGAAGATCATTGTTAAAACAGAGTGATGTCCCATGAACATGAGCAGACTTTAAAGCCCCAGAGACAGACATGCGAGTCCCACACCAACTTGGGCACTGCAAACCTAAGCAGCCAGAAAATGAATTAAGGAAACTTAAGAGAGACCACAGCAACGAAACCTGAGGTTATCTATAAACATTCCAACTGCTCCACTGCTTCAAGATGGATGGAGACTGTCATCTATCTAATCCTTTAAGATTTCAGAAGATGTATAACGGATGGGAGATTTCTTCAAAGGAGATGGCTTACAAACTCAACTACATGGGCTGATAATAAAAAATCCTCTAGAGAAAGCCAGGAGCAGCACTGTGGGCTGTCAGGTAGTTATTAAATATAACGTCTGCCAGGCAGCTGAACATTCGTCCTGAAGACAGGTGGCCCTAAGATAACTTATGTCTCCCACAGTAACAAGGCAATGCCGCAGAACCAATGATTCACACCAACTACGCACTTGTTCAGTCAGGTGAAAAGAATGCTTCAGATACTGTAGAGTAAAAGATTTATTTATTCTTATATTACTGCTGCAATGTTTGTTCACTCTGCTGTTCTCTGATAGCACACTTTACCTAGATTTACGGTTTGATGGCTGTTGTGATTAATATACTCACAGACTAGTTGGTCTAAGTTATTTATCTCCAGTTGAAGTAAAGGATTCTATTAATTTGCCTTCTTTAAACAAATCTATTCTATGCTACTTCTCTTCTTGCTTTCGTTAAGAGATAAGCTTGTCGTTATTAAATCATTAGAGATCTAGATACTTCTCAGGCACGTCTGCTTCCTTTAAAGAAATGTCAAACATACTAACTGGACAGCACTTTTGCTGCAACAGACCATTTCTGTTTATGACCACAAACTGTACTATGATACAGACCTTGCGGCAAAACCAGAGCTCATGTGGGCATCTTTAAAAACAACAAGGGTTTGATTTGAAGATAATGGGAGGAAGAGCAGCTCCCACAGTTAAACTAATCACTATGTATACACATTCACACATAAAGACATCACCATAGTATCTGGGCACCTGTACCAGACACATACCTATGCAGCGTGCATCATACAGCATAAAAATTTTATGATGGGCACATTGCTTATGTTTGGTGAGGTCACCAGTCACTCCCCCTTTGTAATTCACATCCACAAATCATTGCAGACAGATAAACAGGTCCCAGTTATGCAGGCTGAAGGCTACCTAAAGCCGGTGTTTGAATCTTAACTTGATGCTGGATTAGTTTTCTTTTTAGGATTTGGGCAAAAAGTCATGCTTCTTTTAACTACATGAATTTTAATGGGGTTACACTGGGAATAAATTTGATTAAGTTGGTCACAAATATACACAAGTGATACTGCAATCCTTTGCTCTTGATGGGAATTCTGTGCCAAAAAATTACTTTTTCTGCAAATTCTGCAAATTTTTACATATTTGATTTGTCAAAATAAAGCAATATAATCACACCAGTTTCAATTATTTTGGTAATTTATTTCAAAATACCTGTCAGCAAGTATGTCTGCAACAATACAGACAATAAAAAAAACTCCACCAGAAGTAGAGATAAAGACACCTCTACCACAACCCAGTTCCTGTTTCTCTGTTATGCTTTTGCTGGGTGCCTCGCTCTGAGTGCGTCACCTGTACCAGCTGGACATATCTTGAGGGAAAACTACCCCACAGCCCCCAGACAGCCCCGAGCCCAGAAACTCACACCCCCCAGAGATCCAGATTGAGGAACAGCCTAATGCTGGGTCCTGGGCTTGTATGCAGTTTCCTGCACGCTGCCTCCTTCCTTCAGTATGTGCTGGGAACCCCAGCTACCCGGAACTCTCCAGCTCCCACTCCCTCCTCCCCCACCCCAGGCAGTGTCCTGTATTTGTGAGCTAGACAGCCAGGCTCTGCTGGGTCCAGCAGTCCCTAGTGGTGGCCAGCAGCTCTGCAGCACCAATTCTGCAGGGAAAAATTAAATTCTGCACAGAACATTAATTCTGCACAAATTTTGCATTGTGCAGTGGCATAGAATTCCCCCAAGAGTAATCCTAAAAATAGAGTAAGGTGAGGAAAGAAAAACACCATGTAAATTACCCACTAGTTAATTATATAAACTAAAATTATATTCTGTCATCCTATCCAAGTGCACAGCTTTCACTGACTTCAGCTAGAAACTGCATGCCTAGCTCTGAGGGCAGACTTAGATATATAACAAACGGAAATAGTCAGAAGCGGGTTGGGGGAAAGAAGGACCATAGAGGGAGAAGAGAGAGAGTATTCTGCAGCAGGAAATATTCCTGAATATAAAACAATAACCATACACAGTAGAACATCAGAGTTGTAGACTGTTTCAATCAGAGCTAGTGGGAAGAATTCAATGTGGATTATATGATTGTAGATTATATGGTGTTTTGGTTTAGGGGAAAAATATATTTTAATGAAAAATTGTCAACACTGAATTTTTTTGTTTTCTGTGATTTTTTTAATCAAATGTTACTGAAACTTTCTGTTCTTAGAAAACCATGTTTTTAATAGACAAAAAACAAAAATGTGGGGGAGTATAATACAGCATGGACAATTTAAATAAAACAACAGAAAATGGATCCATTTTAAACCCTCTGTAATGGAAACAACTGAATTTTTTTGCAAAATCATTTTTTGACCAGCTCCATATAGCATGTTAATCTGGCATGTGGAAAACTAAACTAAAAGCTAGTTAGATAGACCCAAATTCAAGAAGCAATTCCTATCATCTCTTGTCTTGTGGGGTAACATGTATTTCCATCTGTATTAAAATAGGAAGACCCAGAAGAACAAATGGATCTGTTCTAAAAGTACAGTTTACCAATATTCTCTAATATTTTCAAACCATTATGCAGACTAACATTGTACTGCTTTAATTTTTGATACATAATAGTGAAAGGGGAAAACATGAAATCCATTGAGTGCTTGACATTTCTGCAAAAATGATAATTCTCTCCTTACCTGTTGTGGAAAACAGAGGCCTGGCAAGGTCTTGTGGGTAATGGAATCCTGGAAAAATTCCAGGGGCAGGAGGTCTGCTGAACAGGTCAAGTTTACCGCCTATGTCTAGCTTGTGGGGATCCAGCTGCATCTGCTGTCAAAGGATACAAGAACAATCTCATTATATATTTCCCTTCCTTATGGGGAGAAGAGAGAGTTCAGGCTCACTGCTGCTTAGTACTGCCAGGGCGAGTCAGTGAGTGTGACGGCAGTGTCTCTGGTCAGATACCGTAGTCATAGTCTGACAACATCTATAAGGCCATTTCACTCCACAGCTTCTCAGCTGCCTGCCTCATTCACATGAATAAGGTCTGAAGTGAGCTCTTAGCCCCACAGCATACACAGCAGAGCATGCTACATGATACACTAAGTGCACTGCACCCTAGGATCAGTCTGCAGTCTTGACCTGACAAAAAACATTCCACAGGCCGAAAGCTACAGAAAGAACCAGAAGCCTTAAGAGTTGACGACAGAGTTCTGTGCTTTGTTGCTCCAGTCCAGAGACAGCGAGAGAGAGAGAGAGAGACTTTCTCAGACTATTCCTTTTCTACAGCTAGTAAGCACCAAATGAAAGGGCTAGGAAGAGAGAAGAGATGTGGAGGAATGAAGAAAACTGCTTCTGAGACGCCGGATGAGATTTTTAATCTTCTCCTCGAGTATGCAAGGCTACTAGCAAAGAGCCAGACTGATACATTGACAAACTTCACCTATGCTGAGAAAATAAGTCTTTTTCTAAATGTACAGCTGAAATGATACTTTCACGTACTAAAATTTACATTTGCCATTTTAATGGCATTAATTAAAAAGCCCCAAGTGAAAGCAGTATATATTCATTAACAACTGGATAAAAACTAACTGTGGAGCCATGACAAAAAAAATCACTACAGAGATTGTTTTACTGTGGTATCTGCTATTCTAAGTGTAGGCACCTGGCATGGGGAATGTTGAGTTTGTAATGGCACCCAATGTACCTAAGCTTGTTACCTCGTCAGTTTTTAAATTCCCTCCCATCCCCCCACAGAATCAAAGAAAACCCATCCACCTCTAACACAGTAACTATCATTCTACTCGCCTGCTCTATGTTTTGTAAAATGTCCTTCACCGTATCGGTCATTTCATTCTGAATAGGATAATACTCCATATTCCACAGGAGGTACTAGTGCAGAAGGGAAATGATATTAAACATGTATGCTTCGTAAAAAGCTGGATCTTGGGCAAAATTACCCTCCCCCTCCCACTCTTCCGAACTTCCTCTGGCTTCATACTTAATATCTGCTGTGTGTTTTTGCTACCATTCAACCCAATTTCCGTGCCCTCAGACAAACTTAACAGTTTCTGCCACAGATGTTAAAAGTTTGAAAGCCTTAGTTAATCTATACATCATAAGCTGAAGCATCATCACTAGTATTCTTTATCCTGCTCATTAGTCACTAGAATTTAGCCTATAAGAAGCCAGAAGACATGGCTTCATTGAATAAACTGGCTCTGTTACCTTTATCTTCTGCTGGTGATGGTAGATCTGCCAGGCAATCTGTACGTGAACTGCACACCACTTCCCAGGTTTCTGCAATTGAAAGGATAAGAATATAGCTTACTTTAGCGCTTACGCTCTACGAATATCTGATTCAACCACTTACTTCCCTTTCTTTAAAACCGTTAAAAATGAGAGAGATTAAGTTGGCAGAGGGAGGTGATCAACATTTTTTGGTGACCTGAAATTGATTAAATGTCTTTTTTTTTTTAAATAAAGGGGGATTGAGAAGCAAGGTGTAATATTTTTCTAGTTTCACTACCACTCCTATTGGGAGTGGTGGACATCAGCATTCAGGGTTGACACCCTGGGCTCCAAGAGCCATGCTTTGTTCTTTCTGACTTACGTATCGCCACCCTAAAAAGCCACAATAAATGGCATGAAGAATATTATTACGTCTATTAACTATAAGTTTCACTTTATCATAGTTCCATGCAAAACAAGACTGGGTTTTAACCTGAATGATATTCCTCAGATGCAGCTGAGAGCTAACTATTACATGTTTCTTCAAGTAAGGGATGAACATAAGACTTATGCTGTACATGTTAAGTTTCAAAAGGATGTGAACTGTACTTAATAAAAACGTACAACCTCCCCCTAACCCTTACTTACTCTTACTGGAGGTCTATAGGGGTCAGACACCTATGAAGAAAGCAGAAATAAAAATCAGAGATTTTTCTGAAGCTGACCAATATATGGTAGGGTAGGGAACTTCCTTCTTCTGAACAAACATAAAGGAAGGCATTGTTCTAGACAAGTCACTTGTGGTATAGCAAACCCCAAAAGGCTTAAGAGAGGAGTTTTATTAAAACTTGTGTCTTTCATTTCTTGCACCAAACACAATAGGATTTTATGATAGATAAAGCAGTTGCATGCCAGCAACCAAACAGTGCCAAGGTTTTTCAGAACCAAGTAATCCTCCTACAATGGAGTGCATTAAAAACTGCTTCTCTCTAAACAAGGCAAAGAGGAAAGAGCTTAAAGGGTTTCCCACTCCACTTCCGGTGGATTTTGTTTAAAGGAGTCTGTAAATCCCCTTGCATTCATGAACTCTTGGAGGTTATTGCCATAACAGCAAATTCAATTTGCAAAGGCTGTTCTCTCTTTATTATAAACAAACAAACTGTTCACTGGAATTAAAAGAAGAGTAAAAGAAAGGTTGCAAATTGTTGCTTTACCCCCGGAGTCTTCTGCAGAAGAGTGTGGTGGACTGTGCCAGGTCTACCTGCTACATCAATTGGATTTGAAGTCTAAAAGAAAAGAAAATAGCATGAGTGACACTGTACTGTACCAGCAGCACACTTAATATTTCTAGCTATAGTAAATGGCATTAATTAGTCAATGTTTGTACTGTGCTTTGACATGCATATTGCTATATTAGTGCTAAATGTTCTCTCTCATTGGCTCTCAACCAACCATGTCATCTATTAGTGTTTATTTTATTGTTTCCCCAAGGAGGATTAAACACTTGGGAGTGCAGAATCCCAGTTACTACTCCTCCATGCTGCCATTTGGATTTTCTTGGTTCTAGACTAGCTCACAGAACCTGCCCTTGGCTGTCTGCAAGAGAGGCCCAAGACCTGGAATTATACGTAAACAATCAGTCTTTGACTCCCCAAACAACTTCACCTGTTGCCCCCAAAAAGCTAATTCCCTGGCTGGCTGTTTTACTCAGAATTTAGGTCATGTGACTGTAGATTCCAAACAGCCAGATTTTAGGAGCAATCAGTAAAAAGAGGGGTTTTTTTTGGTTTGTTTGTTTAGTTTAATTTTCTCAGGTCAAGTTGTTAAAACTATAATATTTATTTAAGACAATTCTGAATTGTCTAAGTGATGAAGCACTCCCCTGACAGACCTGCGTTCAAAGGGCTCCTAGGGTCTCTGTCAGCTGAGGTTTAGGGAGAAAACAAAAGTCACAGCTGTGATACAGTCAAGAGTCTTGGGATCACAACACATTAATGATGGAGTGTCATTCTGTCCTCCTTTCCCCTGAGGACAGATGTGAATGCTTCTCCCAGCAAAGGAAATTGAATACTTTTGACCTTTTCAAGTCCTTAGCTTGTGAGAATGGCTTTTGGGAAACTCACTCAGAAGTTTATAGTCAGTCTGGATTTATGTGAGTGGCTTCATACACCCGGCCTAAGGCAAGTGACATGGGAGGGATGGGGGGAGAAACATGGACAAAAGCAAACCCTTTGCTTTGTAGGACAGGGAATGCTGAATTCATTGTGCCAGAATCAAGTCACTGGTCTGTCCTAATTATCTAGAATTTAATCAAATAGCTTGGGAGGAAGGGGGAGGGGGAGAAGGTGACAGTATCTTGTGTGGCTTCACCCAGAGGCTCAGCTCCGTCTCCTCTAGGGAACTGGAAGAGAATGTGACAAGTTGTGGATCAATTTTTCATCTCGTTCATGTCCCTCCAGATGTTAGCTTCCCTGTAAATATAGCACTGTCCAGTGCCCACACCATGTTCCTGATTAACCATTGCAGCAGACTGTGATTTTGCGCGGTTTAACCTTGAACCAGTGAGTGTTCTATGTATTTCTCTCTAAAATAAATTAAAATCTAGTTACATAGTACTTGGAACTGCTTAGAAATGTGAAAGACCTGTGCTCACTCCTTCCTTCTTATTGCAGAACAGTTTCTCCTGTAGTCTCATGGTATTTTACAACAAGATGGTATTATACAGTTTGGTAATGAAGATGGAAACCAGAAGCGCACACTATCAGTGTATCAGAGGTTGTCTCATTACAGGCAGCCTTGTAGGAAAACTGTACTATCTTCTGATGTCACTACAACAGTGATAGTTCCACAGGGTTTGTGCATCTTTTTCAGATGAGATGTACAACTGAGGACCTGACCACTTGTTGTCATCAGTGATCCTTTGGAGTTCTTCGCAAGAATAGGAACTTTAACCATGGTGTTCTGGCCAAATTCCAAGCTAGGTCATTACAGAATTCCTTCCTAAATTCCACCCCCTGCCCACCCTTCCACCTGGATTCAACTGGAGAACTTATTCTTCCATTCCTGTACTTAATTTGCGTAATCTTCTAGTTGAGATAGTGTAGAATCCATAACAAATGACCTATTTACAAAAGAAGGCTCACAGAGGCTTGATAAACCACTGAAAAGTTCCTTTAGCTTCCATTAAACTATCTTGTGAAGTCCTTAATCATAGTGGTAAGTAGTTATTCACTTCCATCGACTTCATGTGAGTGACTGCTCATGTGAATAACTGCTCACCAGTGCGAGTAAATGCACACCCTGGCCCCATGTTTCTTGCTGGTCTGTTGCAAAACTGATCTTCCAAAATGCAAACAGTGCATAACTGACACAGCGCTGGTTCCTGAAGCCCTTTAATAAACAGTGATTCCGCAGATCATTTCTTATCTCTCTGCAGAGATGTGTTTAGAAATGACAGGAGATCTATAAAACCACGTCACTTAGGAAGTTATAAACATGCTTTATCACAACAAGACCGAGTGTCACTTTTATAAGAATGTCATCAATAATCTCTGTGTACTATGGATTTTTTCTGTTGGAATGGATGTAAACGTTTTCAGTATACTTTCTAAATTTAAAAAAAGAACGTTAAGTTTGAAAAAAGTATGTGCCATGGAGTTTTTTTTAAAAGTTAAAATGGCAAAATTTGCAAGTTTGCAATCTGCACTAGTTATAATAATACTTTGCAGCTGTACTCTGTCTTTCATCCAAGCATCTGAAAGCACTTTACAGACATAAAATAAACCTCACAAAACCACTGCATGGTAAGTATGTAATTATCCTCATTTTATAGACGAAGAGGCTGAGGTGCAGAGGGGTAAGTGACTTGCTGGAGGTCAGAAGGCAAATCAGTGGCAGCACTGGGAACTGAACGCCTCACTCCTGCTCTAACCACTACAAAGCATTCCTCTCTATGGTTCCTGTGCTTTGATAGTCAGTTCCATCCCCACAGCTGGCTGCTATCTAGCTAGGGGAGTGACCCCTGTCTATCTGTCTGTTTAATCTGCAAATTGCTTTGGGATTCATCAGTCTGTATTAGAACTAAATAATTTATTTGACCCTGAGCTTCTGCTTAGCTGGCTTTGACTTAGGGCATATCTACACTACAAAATTACGTTGACTTAAGTTATGTTGTCATACAGCTGCCGCAGTAATTAAATCACTTTTGCGAGTCCACACTATGCTCCTTGTGTCAGCGGTGTGTGTCCTCACCAACAGCGCTTGTACAGATTGTACTGTCAGCACTGGGCACTGGGGGATGGCTTCTGAAAGCCAGTAACAGTCGACGTAAGCAACGCAGTGTTAGTGTCGATCTCACTACATTGACATTGACTCTATGCCTCTCACACAGGTTGCATTATTAAGTCGCCGTAGCGGGACAGTTATGTCGACAGGAGTGAAATTTTAGTGTAGACACGTACATAGTTAGGCTGATGTAAGCTACCTTGCATCGATCTAACTTTGTACTGTAGACCAGGCCTTAGACTTCCACGTGAACAACTGCACTCCTCTCTAAAGAACAACCCCTGGGCCCCAAAAGCATCTGAGCTAGTCAAAAAGGTCATTCATATAATCATCGGAAGTACAATTCTGATTACCCATTGAAGAACAAAGCCTGTGCTAATACACCAACAATACATTTGTACCTTGGGTTGAAATGCTCCCTGAAGTGACCCAAAAGGTCCTGAGTGTGGAAGCATCGGTGGCATTCCAGGCATTGCCGGAGGATAGGTTGGAAAGAACTACAAAAAAAAGAAGACAAAATGAACAACAGCCGAGGCAGGAGCTAAGCCTGTCAACCACTGTTACAAAATTTTTAAAAGCCAAAATAAAACGTGAAAATTTGCAGATCTGATGCATTTTATTGTTAATTTTGAACATGTTGGACTATACAATTTGCTGTATTTTTGAAACAGACAAAGGATCCCTCCACCTCATTCTCTAGAAATGGAAAAATATTGTTTCGCTTGACTATTTTTGAATAGAAGCAGTAAATCTGTAATTAATCAATCCTATTTAGAAATGTGTGAAATCGCTTCATTCTACAAAGCAAATATGAACCCTGGATATTTACTCTGCTATTACAGACTAACTGCACAACATGTACATAGCCTGGTGAACTGTATTAAGATTTGCTTGGGCCTCTCCTGAACGCAGACTGTACACTAAGTACCAAAAATGTATGCAGTTTTGGTGCTGTGGAGAAATGGGGAGCAGGATGAAGCCACTTGTCCCACTTTGGATATGTCTACACTGCAATAAAAAACTCACAGTACTGAGTCTCAGAGTCTGGTTCAATTGATTCGGGTTCACGGGGCTCGGGCTGCTGGACTAAAAATTTGCAGTGCAGACATTTGGGTTTGGGCTGGAGGCTGAGCTTTGATACTCACCCTCCTTGCAGGATCCTAGATCCCAGGCTCCAGCCTGAGCCCGAACATCTACACAGCAATTTTTAGCCCTGCAGCCTGAGCCCTAAGAGCACGAGTCAGCTGACCTGGGCCAGCCACTGCTGTGCCATGGGTCTTTCATTTTCATGTAGATGTACCCTTTGTCTTGTGAAAGGACCGTGCTCTCTGTGGCACTGCATTGTGTGAAGCTCTGATTGCACCGGGGCTGCAGTAATCCACACTATGAGAAATCTCTGTGCACTCCCAACATTCCCAGGCACAGCAATTTAAAGTGAAAGTAAAGAAGATGCAGAAGACAAAAGTTGAAAAGTACAAGATTTACATTTACAAAAAATTCAAACGAGAATAGGAAAACTTTATGGATGGATGAATCGAAACCGCCATCTGTATCAATTAAAGACATTTAAGCAATGCACTAGCAAGCGGAAGCATAAAGAGTGGAACTGTCTCGAAACATCATCACTCACGTTGGAATGTCGAAAGTAAGGGTTGTCCAATTTGGGAGCGTACTTGTCAAACTGGAAGTAAAAGAGAAAAGAAAAGTTGAGTTTGCATTCCACAACACATAATGAACCCAGATTTCTCATACATATGTGAATCATGACCCCTTTGTACAGCATTTAACAGAACATGGGAGACTGACTATCCACACTCATTCAGGAGGGAGTGACCGGTTCTCCCAAAGCTGTTGATTAGTAGCGGTAAAGTTATAGCACCTGGTTGTTCACTAGCCCCCAAAGTACCTCTCTGAGTAACAAACTTTGCACAAATTGGTCCCCTCCTTATTATCGAGAGACACCTCTGAATCGGAACACTCACTCCATCAAAAAAAAAAAAGTAGGGAAGTTGTTCCCAGATCCAAATCTGGCATCTCTAGCTATGAGCTGAATTGCAGCGCTAAGTTAGAATGCTGGGGAAGTTCAGATTCTAATCCAGATCTTACTTCTGCAACTCTGGCCCAGCTCTAATTGTCAGGCTAAGACAAAAACAAAATATCTAGTGCCGCCAGCAATTTCCCCTTCCTCGTTGTATGGGCAATGCCAATATGGCTAAGATAGCTTTTTGGAAAGGGCCCCAGGCATAGAAATCATTGTATTAATCCCCCCTACTCCCAAAAAAGGAGAGGTTCAGTGCTCATGGGAGAAAGCCTGACTCTGAACACGCCCAGCCTGCCAGCACAGGGCTTTAACACCTCCACGCATGTGATCTGGGTCCCATATTTATTTTCACCAGCATTGGTCCTGAACATCTTTTGAAGAAAATAATGCATGTGTTTCATCTTTGAACAATAAGTATTCTGGTGGGGACCAGGGAGGGCAAGGGACAGTGAGCAAGGACCCCCCCAGAATGCTGTTCATTCGGCAAGTCAGCTGCTGTTACACGCTATCCTACGTGCAGGAGAGCAGATTTGTAATTTCATTAATTACAGTTATTACTGGAGCCATGTACCCACCAGTGTAAATAGCATAAATTACTAAACACATGCAGCTGGAGATTTCAACACTCCTCTCTGGCATTAGGGTTAATAAACCTTATTTAGTGAAATATAAGAAGATGTGAGTAAAATACAACAAAAGAGCCTTGCAAACTGTTTTCACTAGAAAGTCTGACATCAACAGGGCGTGGGTGGGCAGGGAGGGAGCTGTCAGCGGGATCAGATATCAGGGTTCTCAAATAACACACCAGGTTTCAAGGAATGTTTAGAGGGTTGTTTTACACAGCAGAAGAAAAGAGAAGAAGGTATTTGCACACAGCTATGCTGTGCAAGCACCTGGGGCCCAATCTGGGGTGGGAGATATTACTTCCATTGTTCTGTCGCTAAGTGGATTATCACTGAACAATGGCATCATGTAACTCATACCAGGAAAGAAAAGCGAGAAATATTATTTCCCATGAATCCTTGGAAGTTTTCTCCAAATGTTGCCTTTCATGGTTATTGCTCAGTTTTGCCGGTCCTAGTAGAAAAGGACTCTGTAAGTTTTAGAGGTGGCATGCAACTGAGGAAGAAAAAGCTGAATCTTGCCTTTTCAACCTAATAAAATAATAATTGCCAGGGACGTATGGAGAGCGTGCTTAAAAGAACTGACAAAGCTGGTTTATGCCAGATACTCTTAGATTTTGTTAGCAGCAGCAGCAGAAAGCACTGTTACAAGCACTGTCAGTGACAAAATGACAAAGCTTATTCGATGGCCACAAGGTTTTGTCCCGTAAGAGCCAGCCACATATAAATTAGTGTTTGCTGACCAAATCAAATAATAAATACCCAAATTGCCTTCTAGACACAGTATGGGGAAGTAGAAAATAAAACAGACAGGACAACACTGAACTCAAACAGTGCAAGTACTGTGTTACAGTAAGAACAGCAAGCAGACCTGCATTATATGCTCCAGTATAGAGAGCCAAATATATTGTTCCACAAAACCTTTCTTGACATTTTATATTAGAAACCTCTATTCTTCTGGCATCTCTGTGCATGTGTGTTAAGGAGCTGAGCCAGCTGATGCAGCTTCAAGGATGGGTTGTTAATCTAAACAAAAGTACAGAGCTGACAGTTTACCATGAAGGAGAGATAAAGAGGCCTGAGAACCACACAGTGTATCTGTTTATTGGTAGGAGCACAAGGGAAACGGGATGATAAATGTTCTTGGTTCTGAATGGAAAGGAGAACATCCTTCAAGAATGGAGGGGCTTAATTAAGTCAGGAGCAGGGCTTCTTGGGGGATAGGAGAGAGAGAAGCTGGTCTGAAATAAAGAGGACTGATTTTGGTACGGTGGGTTACGCTTTTGCCCCAAGATTCTTTACTTATCCTCACATTTTGGGCTGGGGTACGCACCATGGGAGGTGCAGAGGGTGGCATGACCGGCGTCTGGGGTAAGCTGGATGGAAAAGGAGTGAATGTGTGTTGGTGGGTGTGCTGGTGCTGGTGGGTGTGTTGGTGCTGGTGAAACTCCGCCCTCAGTAATGGCACCGGGCCAAGAGAGGCACTGGCCCGGTCCGAACTCTGAACCAGAAACCGGTTGTTCAGCTCTTGCCTGAGCAGCTCATGATCTAAAGGAGAGAGAGAGAGAGAAAAAAAAAAAAAAAAAGACACAAAGGCCCATTGGCCTGTGAGTTTCACAAAGATGTAGAAGAGAGTCAGATATTCACCTGGCATTCCCTGTTTCTGCAGGTCATGCTGTGGTGGTTTTCTACGTGAGGACTCATTGGTGGAGGTAAGAGAGATGCCTGTGACAAAGTACCAATCAGAATCCCCGAATGAGGCTGGCAATACATGATT
The DNA here is from genome assembly GCF_025201925.1 of Gopherus flavomarginatus. Classification (NCBI taxonomy): domain Eukaryota; kingdom Metazoa; phylum Chordata; order Testudines; family Testudinidae; genus Gopherus; species Gopherus flavomarginatus. Next base: position 18,107,406 of record NC_066631.1, read on the forward strand.
GGTTGGTTGAATGATATCAACAGGCTGGTATCTAAAGACAAGAGAGAACACCATGAGTCATCACAGCAGAAAACACAGTGGGGCTTCATAAAGCATAAACAAGCTTGCCCCTCCCCGCTCCCCCAACCCAGCCATGAATACTGAGGTTAGGACACTTTAAAAGGGACATTATCAAATTAAAAAACAAAACTGGAATGACTCACTTTCCTCCCAACCCACAACAGACTCTCCTTCCCTAGTCTACAACCCCACTTTACATTATCAACACTGGAAGAATTATAAACATCTCCCCTTTTTCTGTTTTGGTGCATTAGCCTCATCTGTGACAGTGAAAATAAACTAGTCAGTCTCACATCCAGCTTTTTCCCGCACTAGAAAAAGGCTGCAATATTTGTGTTGGGAGCAGTGCAGAGGAGTATTGGATGGTTTTAAAATAAACAAGAGAAACCTGTTCCCACTGAAATTAAAAAAAAAGGTTGGGGAACATTTGCATTGGTCTTAAGTTTGTTATATTCTCTTTTTTGGCCACATTTGACTTGTCGGTGTCCCTTTGAAAAAGGCACTTTAAAAACCACAGCAAAGGTGATGGGATGGAGAAATGACAGCGTATAAACTTCACTATCCCTCCAAGGAAAACAATGGTTAATTCACAGAGATACACAAACGGTCTAGCATGACTGGGTTCTCTCTGTGTGTGAAGCAGCCAGGTTAGTGCCTGATAACAGGATAGCATTTTTAAGTGTCTCTTTTTGCCAGGAGGCAACTCCGCAGGCCTCACTTCAGCTGGCAGGATTTGATCCACAGTACAGTGAGCCTCAAACTCTGGGTTGTGACTGAGTTTGCTGCCTTCACTTTACTCCCTGGCCTGGGAGGTGAAAAACAAAGCTAGGAATCAAGCTGGGGCATACCAGGTGACTAATGGTAACCATTAACCAACCAAGATGGGCTGAAAATACCACAAAATTTACACACTTCATTGATTGATTTGTATTTAAGCACGTGGGCCTGTGAGTTCAGGCTGATGTTCCATAGTAGCGCCCACTGGCTTGGCCATGCTCTCCTCCTTTTGATATAACCAGTGGGGGAAGCATGCACTGTGCACCCGAGAACACTTGGGCTGAGGACTCTGAAGCCTCAGATACCTGTTCCAAATAATGTACCAATTCCGGGAGAGGTTCAACACCTTTAATACTATATTTCTAAACATGCCATCTTTTCAGATAGTAATTGGAATTTCTCTCTCCTCTGCCTCCAATTTATTTTCCCATGTGAAAACTGGGGGCGGGGAGCAGAGGGGGAGAAGGAGAAGACACATTTAATTTCACTGGGTCAAGATCTGAAAAAGGTTGCAGCTGCTATAAAAAGAAAAATATTCTATCATATGATGCAGGGTCTCCCTTCGGTATCAATATGGGACGGTAACTGACCCTTGGCCCCCAGATGGGGACAGATTTTCAACAGCGCTAAGCACTCTATGTGCTGAGCTCTTCTGAAAATCAGGCCCTTAGCCCAACATGCATATTTTTTTGTTCAGTGTAATAGCTGTCTCTCCCTTTCTTAGCTAGCACCACTTTTGCAAAGAGACCCTGACATAGTGACTGACCCGTGAGGCACAGAGTACCGTCCGCTCCCATTCATTCCAACACAAGGAGCCTAGGGCACTCTGCATTTTGCAGGATCAGGCCCATAATAAGAAAGACAACATTAGTTACAAAAAGGCCCCCTCCTAGACTGGAATAAATGTTTAGAGCTTTTAACTTGCACTGAAAAACTAGTTTCTGGATAAAGCACCTTAAGTGACACCTTAGCTAGGTGTCTGATGTTTCTTAGTTGTAATTACTTTGGGCCATGCACAGGTCATGAGCTAGATTTTTTGTTATTGAGACACTGTGGGTGAAACTCACAAGGTCTATGGCATGCTTATGTCCCCTGAAATCTTCAATGCCGGATTAACATGGCCCTCTGCAAAGGAATGAATTTCACCCACTATGAAAATTTCAGTAGTTTACCCTGAAATAGTTGAGGTGGTCTGGATATGGGTGGGAGGTAATAGGGAGTGGAATCAGTTTTAGCAGATTTGTCTTTCTTCATTTCCTGTGAAGTTTCTTTATGCATTTGAAACATGCTTCCTTTTCCATGATGTGTATGAGATATTAGCATTATCCCAAATGTTTAACTTCTGCATCTGAAAAGCCTATGAAGTGGTTTCCATGGAACAAATGGCTTTAGATGAAATAGGTTCAACAATACTCAATTTGTAATGAATAACTCAATTAAACCTTCATCTTTTTGTTTTTGGAAGGGGGAATGAACAGGATTCATTTCAGATTTTAAATCAGATTTACCATTAATCCAGGAGATTCCTGATTATTTCTTATTTAAATGTTGTCTAGAATTGTAGAGAGCAGGTGGGGAGATAATACCTTTTATTGGACCAACACCTTTTTGCTGAGAGAGACAAACTTTTGAGCTTACACAGAGCTCTTCTTTGGGTCTTTTAGAATTATGGAAGATACTGAAATGTTATCAATCATCTGCAGTAAATAGAATAATGAGAGCAAGCATCCTCTTCATCTGCCACGTGCTATGGTAGGTATGTCTGACAGGCATACTATAATTATTCATTATTTCCATTGCAGCAGCACCTGACAGCCCCATTTCTGGATCAGGACTCCATTGTGCTAGGTGCACACAGAACAGCTGCTGTCCTAATATCAAGTATGCTGATCTCACACACACACACATGCTGCTGAAGAGACTTGTGTCCTGATGTTCCACTGGTTTCAAGAAAACATCCCATTTAAGATGCAGCAGAATCACAGAGAGGGGAAAATGAACCTTTTGACATTCTAGTTCACCTATAAGGGTCAAATGTTCTACAGTACCCATAGGTGACTTAGGTTCCTAAGTCACTTTTTAAAATGGGACTTAAGAACTAAGCCTCATTGAAAGTCAATGGGAATTTGGCTGTTAAATGCTTAAATAACTTTTGAAAATACGACTTAGAAGCCTAAGTCATTGTAGGATACTTTTAAAAAACTTATCCTAAGAGTCTAGGAGCCAGTGCAATCTCTTTTTAAAGCACTATTTATTTACATACTACAAGAATATTAAATAATAATAATAGATTAACACATGGGCAGAAATGGAGAGAAACCAAATAAAACTACTTGTAATATTCAAGACTTTGGTACTTGAATGCAAAGAGCCTACATTGAGATTTTCTTTGGACGAGCACTAAACTATACTCCAAATAAGTGTAATTAAAATCGAACCTCTTTAAAGACAATGTAGTTTGTTGAAAATAAAATACATTTTTTTTTTAAATCTGGGCATGATTCAAAGAAACTGGATCTCTCTTTTAGCATCAAGATAATCCACTTCATGTTGTTTTTGGAAGGAGGGATAAAAGAGAGCTGGCAGCTATAAGTGCCTCAATATCCAATTTCTTTAAGAGACTTGAAGTCAGTCTGGTGGATCTGTGGCTGGCTCCAGACTTCAGCCCTACACCGCAACTTTGCCTTTATCAGTAAAAGAACAGACACTGAAGAGCCTGGAGGAGGAGCAGGTTGGAACACATTAAGACGCTGTCTAAAAGAGACTATCAGAGTGGGGACACAAGCAGTGTCCCAGTTGCAAATTGGGCTTTAGAGAGTGGCATCAGGACTAGTTATCTGTGCCTATCAGTGATGCCTGTTACAATGGGTTTAGCCACACAATAACACAGCTAGCTATGCAGTCACTTGTATTACCACTAAGTCCCTAGCACCCAATAATTAGTGTCTCCTGTGTGTGAGTACACTTATGGCTGGGACAGGGAGAGAACACTACTAACGGCTGCCATTTTGTTTTGCTAATGTTGTTAGTACCCCCTAAATCTCAAAAGGGAGGCCTAAAAGCCTTGGCTAGCATACATCAGGGTCGGCCATGGAGCTCCTGACCAGCAACTCATGTGGGGGTCACTAGTACATTACCTCCTCAAGCTTTGGGTTTCCAGAGAAAAAGATGCTAGTAGAAGCATATCATTTCCTTGTTACACTGATATGCACAGACCTAACTTATTAGCATCACTGACATATAAATACTGGAAGTCAATGTGAACTCTGCCTCCCTGCCTAGGAACTGGAGCAGAAGACAAAGGGCAGCGGTTACTTTAAATTTAAAGGGACAAAAGCAAGCAGGTTCTTTTCTAGATAGGGAAAAGAAAGAAGAACCCAAAGAGCCCATGTTCCCTCTGAGCGTCTCTTCTAACCTGGTGCTTTTATTCAGTGCACACATGCGACCAAGCAACATGACACCATACTAAGGACAACATAACTGGTAGGAGTTTGAACCTAGCACTCCAGAAGTGATTGGCAAACCCACTGCATCCCTTATTTGTTAGTAGCAGAGCTCTTGTCTTTTGTTAGCAAACTACTATATACAAGCAGGCCACTTCATCTTGCTCTTACTGAAGTCAATAGTGAAAACTCCACTTGAGTTCAGGGGTGGATGCAGGACTAGCCTGTCAGTGACAACATTCTAATTTCCTCCTCTCAGGATCTGTCTGCACTACGGCCAAGATGTCTATCGTTGGGACTCTTAAGTTTCTTTGCCTTAAGCAGGGGAAGAAGAATAAATCCCCACTGCGATTCCCAATGTGTCCCCTGCCATGCGGCTGAAATTCTAGACAGGGCCAGGTCCTTGAAAGCAGGCATCTACTAGGATAGCCCTGGCTGGGATCCAGAATATTTTGGTCTAATGTTGTTTTGAGAGTTCATTTGGGGGTAATTCTCATTTCCACCCCTTCAAAAGAGTAATTCGAAATAATGGGATATTGAGCCCCTGAAAATGAAAGTGGGATGCCAAGTCATCAGAGTTTCTAGCAGTAGATCTTCCATCTCCCTACTCTCATTAACTGGCTATGCAGGAAACAGAAGGGTACATTTTTGTCAGTCCTTGTCCTCATTAATCCCTGTTGAGTTAGTTATAGAGTCAAATGCCGGAACAAAAGGAGACCCAGCAAGTCAGAGTTTCAGGGAAGTCTCCATCTGTCAGGCTCTCCCACAGGAACAGCTACAGGCTAATGGTGGAACTATCAACGGGGCATTTAGAGCAGAAGTGACAATAGGGACGGAAGGGGGAACAAAGGAAATGTCTCAAAAAGGCTGCAAAAATAACAATAAAAAGTCTAACAGCAGAGCTCGGAGACTTTAACACTGGGTAGGGGGGTGTCTCACTTGCCAATCTATTTTATTATTCTGCCGCTCACCAGAAAAATTTTCTTCAAATAAGGTCTAAACTGCAGCTTCTTCTAATGCAGGTGCTGAGTATCAGTCCTTTATTTATTTATTAAATGCATTTATCAAATAAATAAATACATAAATAAATAAATGAAAAGGCACAGCTCAGCATATCTGGCAAAACCCAAGTGATGGTGGAAATGTATCATTGGACAATCTGCTCCCTCTAGAAAGTAACTAATTTTTAGCAAACCATCCTAAAGCTTATTACAAAGAGCACATGCTCCCCTCCCCATACTGGGTAACAAAGGCAGAAGCAAAAACACAAGACTGCAACATGTTTAAATGAGAACATAAATTCAGGCTGGGAGTTTCAAGAGTGCCTAAGGGATTGTGGTATCCAAATCCAGTTGGGAGCCCAACTCCCTTAAACTCCATGGAAAATCCCAGCTTCAATAATAGTTTATACTCAGATTCACTTCCTCTCCCCCTCTTCTTTTTGTCAGAGAATGCGGAATATGCAGTGATTGTCCTGCAGGTTAACCTAGGCCTCAGCATGCAGGGCCAATTCAGTGTCTCTCACCTGTTACAAGACTACTCTTGACTATTTCAGGAGATGTTTGCATTGGGTTTTTTTGCTTATACATCCCCTAGCCCCACTGTAAATACTGTGCATGCACAGAAGCCCAGCCCTGATGAAAAGAGCACCTACCTGCAGGGTGTCCTGGTATCACAAGGCTGTTGGTGGGTAACGCTGGTGGTGGTGGTAGCGTTGGTGGGGTGGCAAACATGGCCGGATGGTGCTGGTGTTGGGTCTGAGATCTGAGAGGGAAGTGTGAGGTAGCAAGATTAGAGATGGAGAGGGGCAGGGCTGGGCCAGAAGAGTGGTGAGGAGGGATCTGGGGGGAGAGGGGAAGGTGTTTGGGCAAGCTGATGCTTGTTGCACTGCTGGCGCTGCTGCTCCTGCTGTGGGGAGAGAAATGTGGAGAAGAGAGAAAAGAATTGTGTTACAATACACCAGTCATAATGGCACAGTGTCAGAGACAGCCAGGCTCTATAACAATGACCTCACCAAGCAGAGGGACATGAAACCACGGCCCTTTCTGCCCATTTCGGGGAGCTGTCCACGTGGGGGTTAAAGATCTCAATAACCTTTCCCAACAGGGCAGGGTATGGCTCGGGTTCTTCTGGGTGACACTCCCTTTCATGACTGAACAGGTGGCAGCTCTCAGAGCTGTGTGTGAGTTGACTGAGATGCTGTAGTGGCAGCTGAATTTATACCTTTATTTAGCCTGTGATGCCCTTCCAATGCCAACACATTCCCTTGTGATCACAAGGCTCGGTGATGGTTACTCTGTATATTCAGAGTGTCATGGTATGAGCTACGGCAATCATATTATGCCTGCCCTGCATTTCGTACAGTGGTATTGCACTTAATCAATATGATATATCAGTATATATTGTATTATTTTAATTCTATTGTTTTAAAAAGATTTTTATTATTTCTGTTGCACAGCACTTTAAGAGCTTTGTTGGGGGTTGTGGAAGGGTAATGTCAATGCAATTATTATTATTAACCATATTCTCCCACAATACCCATGTCTTGCGATTATCTAAGCACTCTGAGATACCTGTGTGTTTGTTTGAATAGTGCCAATGTGATGTTGTTATTAAATATTTATATTGTGGTAGCACCTAAAGGCCAAAACCAGGGAGGGGCCCCACTGTGCGAGGTGCTAGACAAACTGGTTGTAAATGACAGTCCCATATCTTGTTCTTTATGCAGCTAAAAGGTTACGAAACGATGCAAACATTGTTCACTGAATTAATCTAATTCAACAGGCTGATTTGGGGGGAATGGTGTGTTTTCTGCACCAACAAAGGAACTGTTCATGTCCCCGTTTATTCCTGTGCATTGACTCCTCTCTCGCCAGCTCACCCCCATTTTATTTCTACTCAAGAAATATAAATCTTTGCATCTTACCTACTGGATGAAAATTATTTGAAAGACAAACTGAGTCTCATGCTAGCCCTACAGCTATGATGAACGAGTTACTTTGCAATATCTTTTTTGCTCTATACTGAGAGTCATACTCTGAGGCTGCTGTTAGCTGATGCATCCTCAGTTTGAATTGTGCTTCCTGCAAAAAAGTCCAAATGGGATGTGGAATTTGTTTTTTTCCAATAGCCCAATATCCCACTAGCTCTGGTGAACCAATTAAACTGCACCAATGTCATATGAACATATGTGACCATGCCAAATCCAAAGACTGCCTATGGGTTTACAATTGGAATCCACCAGGGGGGAAAAATGGTTTTGTTCAAACTCAAACTGTTTCCCAATTACTAAATCTTCTGCTGACTGGTTCTGATGGAAAAAATTGCAAATGCACTGGAAGCTGGACCTAGAAAGTTTTGCGCCACAGCCACGCAGCCCCTGTTCACTGGGGACGCTCTAGTCACAATCTCTTTCATGCAGCTACCCAACACAGCTGGAAATACATGGCTATGTGGTGTGGGCCGAGAGGAATACAATGCATCTCCCAAGCAGAGCACCTTGCCCAGGAAACGGGAAAGCCTATGGCCTATTCTAGAGAGATTTTAATACTTTTTCAATTAACTGTACCCTGGAAGTAGGGTTTGAGTGTTTCACAAAGAAGCAATGCAAGTACCCCTTCCTCCTACCTGATATTGAGTCCGTTCTGGGCCACCTGGTGATGCACTTGGTAGTTGAGAGGGGGAGGGATGTGACTCTGAGGCTGGGTCCGAAACTCAGGTATGAGCTGAGGCTGAGACTGTGGTCGAGGCTGAGGTTGTGACTGCGGTCGAGGCTGTGGCTGGGGTGTGAGCCTTGGCGGTGCTGGTGCTGAGATCACTGGCTCCTTCTTCAACAGCGGGCTTGCCCTGGCGCTCGACGTGGGTGCAGAAGAAGTGGAAGTCACAACAGCAGCAACTGGCTGGGGGCTGGGAATAGGCAGCACGAAGGGCACGTCGGTGCTCAGTTCCCGGCTGCGCTCTAGCCCTGACACCTTTGGGATGGTCGCTGCTTTAGCTTCAGGTTTGTCATTCAAGGTTGGACCTTACAGAAAAAGAAGAAGAAAAGTGGCATATTGAAGCATCTCTGTTTATTTTCCAATTTTGCAGAATATTTGCCCGGTAAGAAGAAAGTCATATTTAGCTCGCGGGAGTATCATCACAACACGATGGTATGTTCATCTGTCAGTCTGTCCACTACATGGCACTTGTTCGAGTGTGTGTAAAAGATCAAAGTGTTGTCTAGGGGGTGCTTGACGCAAAGAACATATAACCCTTACTACGACTACAGAACACTAAATACAGCAGGAATGCTTCTCAAGTTACTGCTAATGCATTTCCCACCAAATTTAATTTCCTGGAATAGATGATAAATCTCGCAACCGTAAATCTGATCACAAGAGTTTTGGTTCCTTTATTTTCTCAATGGTCTTTCAAGGTAACCTGCCTGGCATATCTTGCCATTCATAGCTATGGGGATGGTAACTAAACATTGACGAGAGCATGCTTTAACACCCATCAGCATGCTTTCTGAGATGAATACTAAGGCCTTTTATGAGAGAGAGGATGGCACAATGATTGTTGATTGGATGCACATTCACATATGAAGATGGAACATAAGCAGCCTAGGAAAACCTACAATGAGCACAGTAGGGCAGCCCTGTTCACCCTAAATGTTCTGTGGATATCAAAGAACATACTAACTGCTGTAACATATGCCAAAATCATAAGTAATATGGTAATGAATGGCTAATAGGTGCCAACCAAAATGAGTTTCTTTAATGTCTTAAATTCCTCTCAGATTTTTTCTGAGTACAATGCTGAGTCTTCATTTTTCCAATGAAGTTTGAAGCTCCAGCCAGTAGAAGGGATTAAATAGCAGCAACAACAAAAAATCAGACCAAGGACTACAAAAAAAAGACCTAAAATAAGAAGAGAAACCACATGCAGCATGCTGAATACTCAATTCCCAAAGATAACTCCCTTCTAACATTATGTACATATCCCTGAAGTGCAGGGATGCTCCATAATTCGACTCAAGAGGAGCCTTCCATTGACTGAGTCTGTCGTTCATTTGCTTCTCCAACACACATGCATCCCATTAGATGTATAAGTGTTAAGTTTACTGTACATGTTTTTATTATATCATAATAATTTTAGAGTTTTATTTATTATAATCTTCAGCCCAACCAAGCTGCCGGAGAGAATATGACAGAGAAACATGTGAGAAAGGAACACGACACCCACCTATGCATGCTCCCAACACTAACATGGACAAATTCCACTTACGAAATTACCTTAACTCTTAACCTTAAAAAGGGCTGGGTAGCACTGAAATATATTCATGATGTATGAAGTGTGGAAACAGCAGCACACAACATGCAGCAATTTCTGCATTACTTATTCTACTCTGTGTCTGATTATCAGCGTCTGGCTTCAGTGACTTCACTGGAGTTACGCTGGCATGAAACCAGAGGGAGGCAGTACTGAATCAAGCTCTCTGCTTCCCTGTAATATGCCAGATCATTTTGTATTTATAAAATATACATCCAATAACAGGGTGATGTCAGATTATTTTCCTTCTTCCTTTCGCAAAATCCAATTTCACACATACACCCACCCACACACCTTCAGAATACAGTGGGAGAAAGGCACTGAAATAAACAAGCTATTTTCATGAGCTTGGGAAGAGTTATGACTGCATAACTCATGAGTGGCAGAAATGAGTGGGAATTCCAAAGAAATTCCAGTGTTTTGGGTGGATCAAATGGTAATTCAACCCCCTGTCAGCTGATCCCCATTTTGAGACAATTACTATATGAAGTACTATACATAGTCAGCTTCACTGTATTTTTCAGATGTGATTTGATTTAGGGACTTAAAGATAATAGTAAATAGATTTTATTGTAGTTAATACATAAAGTGACTGTATTTATTTCTGAAAATTTAATTTTCATTAATCTAACAGTTCACTGATTTTTATTAATGCATCTAAATCCAATGGGTGACATCCTCGCTAAATTTAAGTCAATGGGAGTTTTGCCACTGATTTCAACATGCCACCCAATATGCTTATCAAAGGAAGTATATTCACAATTATAGATCCCATGGTTATCTAGAGGCATCCCATAAAAAACTCAGGTTCCATTCCTGACCACAGGTTTTATGAAATCCTATTAGCTCATTCCATCCAATAGGCCTATTCAGAGTCAAACTTTAGACAGTGTAATTACAGGCAATATAGACTAATGAACACACTGACACCATAAAAGTTAAAGAAGCTGAGTTAAAAAATAAATCAATTGGATCCAAAACAAATCAATGAAGTGTTCTATTAAAAGCAGCTGTCTGACCAGTTTTATATACAACTATTGATTCCCTGTGGTTCCAGTATAAGATCTCGTTTGCAAGTTTCCCCCAACCATTCCCTAATTGAATCTATTTCCCCATGTTAAGTACCCTCACTCCCCCTATGGGTCATCTCGATTATCACTTCAAAAGTTTTTTTCTCCTGCTGATGATAGCTCATCTCAATTGATTGGCCTGTTACAGTTGGTATGGCTACTTCCACCTTTTCATGTTCTCTGTATGCATAAATCTCTTATAGAATTATAGAATATCAGGGTTGTAAGGGACCTCAGGAGGTCATCTAGTCCAACCCCATGCTCAATGCAGGACAAATCCCCATTTTTTTTTAAACCCCAGTTCCCTAAATTGTCCCCTCTAGGATTGAACTCACAACCCTGGGTTTAGCAGGCCAATGCTCAAACCACTGAGCTATTCCTCCCCTCTTCTTGTTGCATGTTCCAGTCCATGCATCCGATGAAGTGAGCTGTAGCCCACAAAAGCTTATTCTGAGATAAATTTGTTAGTCTCTAAGGCGCCACAAGTACTCCTCTTCTAACTAGAATTGGTTATCACCATTCCTATTTTTCAACAACTGCAGTCAGAGGTGAAAGTAAGCCGGTACGGTACGGCACAGTACGGCATACTGGCAAGAGCCAGTACGCTGCGCCGGACTGGACTGGCTTGGCTCCTCCGGCAGTGATTTAAAGGGCCCGGAGCTCCGGCTCCTGCAGGGAGCCCTGGACCCTTTAAAGCACCGCCCGAGACCTGCTGCTGGAGCTCCGGTGGTGATTTAAAGGGCCCGGGGCTCCCCACAGCACTGGGCCCTTAAATCTTGAAAGGCCCCGCCTCTTCCGGTTGAGGCCATGCCCCTGCTCAGGACTCCAGAGTACCGGTAAGTCCTTTAAGTTACTTTCACCGCTGATGCAGTACAGCGTGCTGAAATAAAACCACTTCATGTATTCGATTTACTAGGGAGCGGGAAGGTAGTGCACATAACTAAAACTGAAAGCATAGAGAGAGACAGGTGGTTAGAAGAGAGCAGAGACTGGTCCAAGCATGGGCGGCAGGTAGCATAGGCAGGGGAAAGCTGTGCCATCCCAAACAGCCTTGTGTATCCCCACCTATGCTTTGCCCCAAAGCCCTCTCCTGCCTGCTTCCAGTTCCTTTCTTCTCTTCTGTGGCAGAGAGGCTGAGGCAGGCAGGTTGGGGGCCCGTGCACACAAGGCCCAGGGCTTGGTGCGCGGGGACTGGGGCCACACAACGCTGCCCACCCATCTGCCTGGCCCTGGGGGTGCTCCAGCCGCACTGCCTGCTCAGCACTCTGGGGTTGAGAACACTCTGGCCACACTGCCCGCCCAGTGATCCAAGGCTGGGGGCATGCCGGAGAAGAGGGGAGAAGGAGAGGGAAGGGTTCAAAAAAAAGAACTAGATAAATTCATGGAGGATAGGTGCATCAATGGCTATTAGCCTGGATGGGCAGGGATGGTGTCCCTAGCCTCTGTTTGCCAGAAGCTGGGAATGGGGCGACAAGGGATGGCTCACTTGATGATTATCTGTTCTGTTCATTCCCTCTGGGGCACCTGGCATTGGCCACTGTTGGAAAACAGGATACTGGGCTAGATGGACCTTTGGTCTGAGCCGGTATGGCTGTTCTTATATATTCGTCTTATGAGAGGCCTTGGGCAGAGAGGGAGGGGTCGGGAGCTGGCCTTCCCCAATGGCATGTTCACCAGCTGCCCATGAGTCCAAGCCCAAATATTCAGATATGGGGTGTCTTTGGATCCATGCTTTTGTTTCAGTTTGTTATTGAGATGCAGGAAAGTGTGAAATTTGGATCCAGACCCCAGCTTGGAAGTTGGATTCTAGACCTGCTGAAAAACCAGGGTTGCTCAGATCCAGGGATTTAGTCTCTAGCAGGGAGGACAGAGTCAGGCAAACAAAGGACACTTTTACCCATCTCAGTTTTAGTCATGTGTCTTTGTTAGATTTACAACATACATGTATTTCCACTAGAAAGGTTTACTTGGAGAGAACCCTTCTCACCAGAGATGTACATAGGGCTATGAGTAACCATTAGCTCTGCAGAATAATTTCCCTTGGGTATGCCCCAAACACTGGCTCTACAGGATACACACCAAGTTTAGAGTGAACAGATGTCCCACTTTTCTAGGAATGTCTGTTTTCCTGGGGCATCCAGGCCAATACTATCCAAAACAGTGCCCTTTTCTATTTGGTGCCCCAAACCGATACCTACTTATCACCCGTTAAAACCTTCCTGCATCCTCCCCAGCTACGCACACACAATTCTCCCCACATTTACAGTAAGATGTCCTAGTCACTACGGGCTTGGCTACACTCGAAACTCCAAAGCGCTGCTGTGTGAGTGCTGCCGCGGCAGCGCTCTGAAGTGCAAGTGTGGTCGCGGCGCCAGTGCTGGGAGAGAGCTCTCCCAGCGCTGCAGGTACTCCACCTCCCCGTGGGGATTAGCTTGCAGCGCTGGGAGCCGTGCTCCCAGTGGTGGGGCACTGTTTACACTGGCGCTTTGCAGCGCTGTAAATTGCTGCGCTCAGGGGTGTGTTTTTTTCACACCCCTGAGCGAGAAAGTTGCAATGCTGTAAAACGCCAGTGTAGCCAAGACCTAGCTGGGACATCTTACTATAATCAAACGAACCCTCCAAAATGCTTTACTTTGTTTCTTGACTTATTGATTATTAAGAAAATTCCTGGCTCAAACTCCCCCTTCCATTCTTGATCTACATGTGTGTTCATGTACATTTAGGTGGCACGGTAGAACTAAATCAGCTTTGTTCCAACTTCATTGAGCTCCACCAGAAAACTGGGTTTTTATTCTTTTGAGTGATTTCATTGTCCATCCAGAACAGTATCTAGAACTTCAGAGCTTTCCTCCGCAAAACACCTAAAAGACCTTCCAACTCACACTCTCTTGCTAAGGGATTTTTCACCTATTCTACACAAGTTGCCTTCACTTGATTGGAGATGACTGCTGTTCACATGTGGAATTGTTCCTTGGGCCTCTTATGTCTTCTTTCAGACTTTCTGCACTGGGGTCACATACCTCAGCCCCCTCTGATCATACAGACCTGCATAACCAAGCCTGGCCTCTCATAACAAGACCTGGATTCACCATAGCACACTGGAACATTCTAGCAACAAAAATGTATTTATTTTTACCAAGTCCTAGAGTAGTTAATTTTCATGCTTAATGATAACAGGCTGAGCCAATTTGCCTAAGACTTGACAGTCAGCTCCAATAACTCAAGTTTAATTAAAGCTGAACGCATGTCAGTTCAGCTCTTCCTTTCACAGGAAATCTGACATTTACAATGATTCATGTTTCAGCCATGCTATGTCAAGGCTGGAATGCATCTGCCATTCCCCACCATGCACAACGTTACCCCTTTTCAGTATGCCAATTTTATTTTCTAACCACGCACATGGGACTTCTGCCACCAAGAGAGAGTTTTCTTCTGTTAATAAGACAGTTAAACACACCTTGGTTCTTGTGGGGTGAGTGGAGAAAAAGAGAGGAGGATACGATTGAAACTGGTCTAACAAAGGAAATAAAAATGATCTCATTTTCAGTAAATCTTGTCTGCCTGATCACCTGCAACTGGTACTTGCAATGTTGCAAAATATCAACAGTATGCTACTTCACTATTCAGATTTGACTTGGCTAAGAAAAAAATGTATTTTTAAACAGTAGTGAGGGCGTATGCTACTGCTTTCAGGAAATCTGTGAGCACATACAGTATTATCGATTTAAGATTCAAAAGTCTTAGAGGGACAGTCGAGCAACACAGACAACTGTTTGTAAAGTAAATTCTTGAAGGGTTTATCTGAGCCCAAATGAACCTGTTGCACATACTTGATGTAAAATCTGATTGAATTTAAAATCTGTTATGAGAATAAATTTTTTTAAAAAATTTGCCTCTCCATCCAACCCCACTGGTTAGTATACACCATTACAGACTAAATACGATACAAAAAGTCGCAAACACAAATTAAACCTGTTCTATTACAGGAATTTGCTTTCAAGCTGATTAAGTGTTGCTCAAGTGCAGGGGATTAAATCTGCAAAGTCTGCTTTGAGGACTCCAACAGGTGGCTGCTGTTATACAAACAGTACTCAGGGCAATAGCATTTCCAGACTGGCTGCCCTGCCCCTTGCTCTTTGTGGCTGCACGTTGTTATTGAAGGGAACTTGTCAGCACATATACGATAAGACTGGAAATTATCTCAGCTTGTCTGTGCATCTTTCCTTTGTTTCTTGAAATAAGAAAGTGGTGTCATTTGGACATGCTCTCTAGCCCTCTGCACTTTCTTTCTATGTGTTCGAAATGTAAAGATGGTGGGATAACGTGAGAGAGAAGTCTGCAACCCTCTCCATTCCAGGGCATCCTATAAAACAATCCAACAGCAACCTCTTTTAATCTAACCACACCCCCATCACTCCACTCCCATCATTCCTGTAGAGCACAGACCTAACCCATGCTACTACTAATCCTGAACCATACAAACACCATGGTTACTGTAACTGAAGCAAGCCATATGTAGAAGCAAAGCAACCAGAGTTAATGGGACATAGATATTGAAATGAGTTCATGAGCCACAGAGATGAGCTTTTGAACTCATTGCATTAGGGAATCAGTCAAGTAAAAACAAGATTTTCAGCAACTGGAATGAATAAAGAAAATATCCAAAGGAAGAGCTTATTTAATCGAGCTACACCACAATGTTTAAATAGTGCTTTGTATGTGTGCAGCATTATGTATGGTGGATATGTAACATCATCAGCACAAATATATACTTACAAGTGTGTGGTGGAGCAACGCATTTTGCTTTGGTGTTGGGACACAGTACAGTAGCTGATGTTTGTAAAGTGCATAGAGGGTGAGAAGAGCTATGTAGGTGATGTCACTTCATTATCGTGAGCTTTTTGCTTTTGTTTCTACATTCCACCCCCCCAGGCTACTGAAGACAGCACTAATTCAAATATCAGTCACACCATGGATTAACCTTCTTGGTCTGTATATTTCAGGCTATCAAAGCAAACACATGGAAGTTGCCCAAGATAAACGGCCCTTCATATATATCTAATAACTGCAATTCACTGTTAAGAAAATAAAGACTTGCAACTTATATCTAAAAATACAGATTATTTTCTTAATGGTATGTAAAATGTATTTAATATAGAAATATAGGCAAGGATTATGAGCCAGTAACAGAAAAGTGACCTGAAGGAGGGTAAAACTGCATTACTACTACTCAGGGACTATGTCTATGCAGTAACAAAACATATATGGCCTCGCACCTTGAGATAACATCTCATCTTTTTCATAATATCACTGAGTTTAACTGAGGAAAGGTGTCCTCATGGTTACAGCATAAAGCTATGAGTCAAGAGATCTGGGTGCAGTATGATCAGGGGCGGCTCCAGGCCCCAGCACGCCAAGCGCGTGCTTGGGGCGGCAAGCCGCAGGGGATGCTCTGCCGGCGCTGCGAGGGCAGCAGGCAGGCTGCCTTCGGCGGCTTGCCTGCGGAGGGTCCGCTGGTCCCGCGGCTTCAGAGGACCTCCCGCAGGCACGTGCTTGGGGCGGCAAAATTCCCAGAGCAGCTCGGAGTATGACTAACTTTGTGACTAATTCACTGTGTTACTGTGAGTAACCTCTCTATTCCTCAGGCTCTCCAGCTGTAAAAATGAGGTGATCTTGTTTTACCTCAGTAGGGCCATGCAGATTAATTCATTAATGCTGATCCTTGGATGGGAGGAGCCATAGAATGTGAATTGTTACTATCACGATGCAAAGACTAAATCTCCCCTGTGACTCTAATGATCTGCTCCACAGGCTAGTTGGTGTTATCCCATGCCATTATGCAGAGGAGTGTTGTTCCAAGGTGCATGCTCTTCCAAACATAACAGGCACCGAGTGAACTTTCAACAGATAATAATATGAAAGTCTTTTCTCATAGGGGAAAATGGGCCATATATGAGCACAATCCACACGCCTTGCTTTGAGCTTGCATCACTGGAACGAAGGAGCGAGGGAAGTGTTTTTTGTCATTGTCACTGATTCCCAAAGTTCTTCTCTGGTGAATGAGTTTTGCTGCTGTCTTTCAACAGGAAGTTCCTTTTGCAATCAAGTTGGATTCAGCCCCTATCACTCAGTTCATTTGTACAGAGCTGTCTGTCAAGTCAAATCGTCTTGCAACAATCTAAAACACCCTCAGAACAGCTGCCACTATCAATTACTCTTGCAGACAGCCTTGACTATCACGAAAAGAACTGGAGCGAGCACTTGCCAGTTTTAATAAACTGTGTTGCCCAAGTCATTTAACCTGCTAGATTGCTGTATGCTGGGGCTGTAACAAGCCTTCAGCTTCTCAAACTGGAAGAAAGAAACAGTGGCAAAAAGCCGTCAGCTCAGTCCTCAGAATTAACTTTCAAGCGTATCTTTTTTTCTGAAGCACCCAAGTTTAAAAGCAAGATCATTTAAAGTCATTTGCAGTATGGTATGATAAGCAAAGCATCTCAAAGTCTTAACACAGAGCTGATGACCCACAAGCGTGAGAGTAGCAATTCTCCAACATTTTCATTCAAAACTAGATAGACCACCTCCCTCAGAAGCATAACAATTTTCCTTGCCTACATAGTCACTGCATTACCAGCATGGAAGTACTAACTCAGCAAAGTGGTTTAGGAAATAGTGAATATCATATGCACTATATACACTGCAATCTAGTCTAATTTCCTGATAGGATTTACCTTTTTAACAGTGAACAATTAAATGCCTGTGCATGCTGAATTTATTCCATTAGCATTATCAGATTGCTATGTGAAAGATTTCCTTGAGAAATATTTATATAAAATCAAACCATTTTCTGCTGAATATTTTTGCTTCCTAACCAGCCGTGAGGATTTTGGGAAAAACTTCCAGAACAAAGGATATTTTTTTTTCCTTTTCAGAAATGGTTCCTAACAGCATTAAGATCTATGGACTTGATGCTGATTTGCTGCTTTATGGTTCTTTAATGGGGTGTTTTATTCCTGGAGATTTCAAGCTTGTGGCGTTATATCCAGGCATGTTAGTTGTAAGCATGCATGACGACACTCTGAAACTGCAAAAGCTGCGTGGAAATGGGCACCAAACGTAAGGATTGCGGCCAGGGCATAATGAACAAGGAACATCATTCAAATCCTCAGAAAAGTAAGTCACATTGCAGTTTCATAGTAAAGTTGCTTTTGGCATGCATTCAATGCAAAGCTGAGGCTGTATTTGCAGCCCAGGCACCTACTGCGAATGCTGGAGTTGTAATGAGATTGGAAGTTTCATGCTGTCTTTTAATCCAGGACTATAACACTGGATCAAACACTGCAAGATTAAATCCCTTCAGTCCTGTTCCGGATGCCAGCTAGCTGAAAAGCAATGACGTAAGGGGTATTCTACTGCCCTGACCACAAAACAATATAAGCATTTTGTGTCTACTAGGTAAGGGTTTTTTGCAGCATGTACTGTATTGTACATACAATCTTACTTTGAAGTGGTAGACAAGAAGCAGGATATATAGGTTATTAAGGAGCCTACCAGAAAACCCAAGCAAACACAAATATTCACCTCAAACTCAAGCAAACACAAGCATTCAGCTAAAGTTGAAGCTTTTAAAAAGACAAAAACCCTGCTGTATTGTATATCAAGGAATCTTGTGGTTTTAATTAGTCTAGCAAGTGCAAATAACAAAACTATCAGCGGCTACACTATATGAGAAAACGTACTACTTTTGCTGTTTGAAATCCATATTGATTCCCATCTGGCCCTGTGAGTGAGTTATTAATCACTTCAATTAAATCACGAACACAGGTCTTTACACTGAAATTGAACCCCCACCAATAGATCAATAGCTCAAACCTCCAAGAGGAATTACTGTTCAGCATCATAGAACAGCTTGTTATAGAGAGCTCCTTTCAGGCCTCAGTTCTCTACATTGTATTTTTCATATGCAGTTCGCATGTATATAATGTAAAGTATTATTTTCAAAACAGATATCTGTTTAGGATCACCTAATCTCTCACATCACAGAAGAAAGCAGATTTGCCAAGGTCACATTGGAAACATGATTATGCTTTTTCACAATTTGTTGTTATAGCAAAGCCCTGATGAGATTGAGCTACTGAAGTTCACACTGGTTTAATTTCAAGAGGTTAAATGCCAAATCCTTTTCTTATTGATACAAGAAAAGGATCTGCCAGGTTGTAGAATATCCTGTTCGGGCTAACGCAACAATTTTGTTTCATCTGAACAATCTTACCAAGATTTTGATTTCAAAAAAATGACATCAGAGAACCCTGACTGCACATAGAATCCTTAAAAGTAAATCTGAAAGCTAGATCTCCTCCAAAGTAGTCTGAACGATCTCTCAGACAATCTGGAGTAGAGAAGTTAAATCAATGGTCAGCTGAGGGCAGGTCTACTCTTAGACAGACACTGCATGCGCAGCGAGCACAGGTATAAACAGACGTGTGGGCAGTGAGGCCCTGCCTCGGCAAGCAGAGTAGCATAGCGTGCCCTGAACTCTAAGGTATATATCCTACAAGAGTCTCTCTCTGTATGCCCAACAGCGCCTCCCAGGTCTAAAATATTATTTTTAGCCCCATAGTGTCCCAACTGCCTTCCTACTGCTGGAACCTTTCCCTCTCCACACCGCAGTGAGTGCAGATGCAGCCTGCCTTTCCTTGCAGCGTGTAGTTACACGTACCCTTCATGTCACCGCAAGTGTAGACAAGATCTGAGAAAGAGCACTCGTAGACCAAGAAAAAGAACTCTGTCAAACGGTCTCTTTTGAGCTGGGAATGGAAACCTTCCCCGTATCCAGCCAAACACGCACAGGGTCAAGGCCATTCCGCTTTCTTTGACTGGGAAGATCACTGTCGCTTTTCTTTCCTCTCTGGCACCTCTGACCAAAAGAGGTAACAGTGCTGAAACATACAAACATTCCCTTTTACTCCCTCTACCTGCTCATTATCTTGTATTGCTCCTGATTTGTTATAATTTATCCATGCCACTCTGGTTCCTGTCCAAATCTGGTTTGACAGATCCAAGAGAGAGAGTCCGCAAGGAGGAAGAAAAAGTAATGTGACATTCCTCATTGGCGACAGCCAGCTGTTCGCAGCCTGAAGGTTACTATACAAACTCGTTTTGATTAGTTTCATGGCTTGGGTCCATCGCCACTTAATTAACTGCCAATAGCTTTCCAAATGAAGGATGATAGATTGAACAGTTCAGGGGCCTGCTGGAAGGGATGCGCCAATAAGAATCATGCACCGATGCAGCAATATTGCTCTCACCTGAAAACGGACATGGCAACTAAGTAGTGAGGCACAGCAAAGTGTGTGTCTTAGCATGGATGGTTCCTCTTTTCATGCCATTCAGGGTAAGGGCACTTTTACAAGGGGGAGAGTTTATCCATCTCACTGCCACACAGAGAACTCAAAGAACAAGGCAGGTATCTTTTTCCCCAGAAGGTTGGAGGTGGAAAACAGAGCTGGGAAGATCAAATAAGGCTATTATCTCTTTTCCAGAATGTGGCATGCACTATGCATATGAAATGTCAGTTCAGGCTTCAGCTTATTGTACACACCATCACAGTGTGTATCGTACACATCACCAAAATACTTATGGAAGGGCCCATCCCCTTGTACCTGGGCTGCATTGAGAACAATAGTCATTCATAGGAGCCAAATTTTGTGTTCTGAGATGGCTAATCTATCACTTCTTAAACCCATTAGAAACATACAGCAAAACAGAGGACTTAATATGTAAGGCCAAATTCTGCCTTCAGATGCATGTACATGGCTCCAAATGGGCTTCAATCCAAGGAAAGAGTTTCACCCTACGTAATTAACCAAAATGCCAAAGCAAAGAGCAACCTCTCTCCTTTCCACGCCCGGGTGATCATGAGTTCACCGAATGGGATATTGTTTTATACCGTTCCATTTGGATCTTAAATAGTGAATGAGTTAGCTGTAATACAGTGACTAAGCAGGCAAATTGAGCACCCATTATGCATTCCAGATCACACTCAAGCTAAGGACAAGAACTAGCTATGTGTAGGAAATCAATGTTTTCAGTTTGCAGAAATCTGTAGGAATCTTTTCTTCTGGTGGGGAGTCGAGGGAGGGCTCAACACACTTGAGTTTCAATTTGATACAGATCCAGTGTTCAAAAAGAAACTCAGTTAAAGCAGTACCTACTGCTGGGTTTTGAGTTGATACATGTGAAATCACTGACTTGCATGCAATTTCCACCTGAAATGTAACTGGAGCCAGGTTTGCTTGAAACTGGGTGCAGCGGACCTGGCTTAAATTTTGTTTATCAAAATCTGAAACCGGGGTAAAATGTTCCAAAGCACCTAAATGACAACAGCACCTAAATTCAATTTTCAAAAGGGATTTATGCATGCAGGAGCCTGCTCTTCAGTGAAACGTAGGCCCCTTAAGTCACATAAGTGCTTTGGAAAATTTTACTCAGGGTGAGTTTGACCTGGTTATAGGGTCCTTATTACTAAGAAGATATTCACAGCTCTAATTAGGACAGATCCTTGACCAGGTCACGAGGAATATTTCCTACTTTTTAAAAGAAAATTATACAGAATGCCATGGAATCATTAATTTCTACCTGGTTACTCACCAGAGATGGGCAGAAGGGCTCTCACTTTAAGATCTAACAGGAAAAAAGCTACCAGTGGAGAATCCCAGCTGTCACCAAAATAATGCAGTATTACTTCCCTACTGATTTACCTTCAGTCTGAGTACATGGATATTCAGTATAGGACTTGAGTCCACAAACTCTCCTTTAAAAGCTGCCAGCTTCTCCTGGCTGTTCATGCAGTGATTTCAAAATGCAGCATCTGAGGCTGCAGCATCAGCTCTACAGCAATGAACTGTGACACTGCAAATGCTGGATCACGACATCACTGAATGAACTGGGCAGGAGGCAGCAGCTCGCCCTGCTGGGAAGCAATGACGGGAAAGGAAATACAGGGGAGGGACAAAGCAGTTTAA
Organism: Gopherus flavomarginatus; assembly: GCF_025201925.1. Classification (NCBI taxonomy): domain Eukaryota; kingdom Metazoa; phylum Chordata; order Testudines; family Testudinidae; genus Gopherus; species Gopherus flavomarginatus. The sequence continues at coordinate 18,129,087 of NC_066631.1, forward strand.
AGGGCTTTGGGTAAAATATTCTTCAAATAAACAATACAGGATCACTACCACCCCCTTACAATTCCTTACAGATTTGGATAAATTGTGCCTATATTTATGCTGGACATTTATTTTAAAGTTAAATAACCACCGCCTAATCCTGGACCCCAACATTTCTCCAGGAAAAAAAAAATATACAAGGAGCAAGGCATGTTTGCTCAGCTGTGTAACAGCACCTGAAGCTGAAAGCAGCCTCTGTGCAGTGATCCCCAGTTTACCATTCGTGAGCTGCTTTTATTCTGTAAATGCAAATGTGCGATAGTTAAAAATGAACTGTTTTACACCTTATCAATTGTTCAGCAGAGAGCAAAGTTTTAACAGTTTGTTCTGTAGGGTAAGGACAAGGTCCTGCTCTGGGTGTGCATGCAAAGTGAGCAAAACCAGCTTCTCTCTCCACTGTAAGTGACAGGGCAGGTTCTCTCTTTGATGCACAAGAAAGACATGACTGGAGAGACACCTAGCCAGTACTGCAAACCCCAAGCATGAAAATCATGAGATCTTCTAAGAATATCGTATTTGGGGCTCTTTTTCTTTACTTTATGGTTTCTGAGCCTTTTAGGTTCATCCCGCTCATGTTTACAAAGTTCTATGCAACCATGAAGGCTACAAACTGACTTTCCCTTTAACATGAAAGCAGAGATTCACGTGGCTGCTTTAAGACCACCACCAAACATTGCTGGATTCATGGCGAAATTATGTGAGTTGGCAACATTGCCTTGCTAATGTAGTAACAGTAATACTTAGCTAAGTATATAGCCCTTGATTTTATAAGGAGATGTGGTCTGCCAGCCTGGGGACTTGTCCATCCCTATCCCCATAAGCCTCAACTGGCTAGTGTGTATGCTGCAGTCAGCAACCTGCACTAGCTGGAGGCATGTGTTTGCTTTTAAAGGCAATGCAATGCAACGCGTGCAGGGTACCTCTGTGTAAGCTGAGTGACACCACTGTTTCACTCCATTCTCCACACATGGGTAACTCTAAAACAAGGGTGAGATTCTGCCCTGAATATGTTGCATTCATTTATCATTGCAATGGCTTTAGGCAAGTATTTATTTCTAACCTCACAGCCCACAATGCATTGCCTTAATTAGATCTGATTAATTCAAAATGATTGTGCCTGATTCTATAAATTGCACTGGACCAGGCCTAGATATTTCTTGTGTTTATGCACCATGTGACAGAGCTTTTTTCCAACTAAAATACACAGTAAATTATGAAGGATAAAGCAATTCACGCTGGAGAAAAGGAACAGGCCATTACATGGAGATCACGAATACCCAGAATTATTACAATTAATGTTAACAAAAATGTTGTGGAAGGGATATCAAATCCCACTTCACGACAATCTCCAGCTATTAGAAATCAGGAACAGACCAATTCTGGGGGGCAGATTCTCCCATGTCTGTCTACTATGGGGCTTTTAGTCCTTCCTCTGAAGCATCTTGTGCTGGCCCGTCAGAGATAAGATACTGACTAGATGGATTTGGGGTCTTATCTAGTATGGCAATTCTGTGTACCAAAAAGACACTGTAGAACATTTGGCAATTATTTCTTAAAGAGCCAGTGTCAAAGTTGACAGGCCCCAAATTTAGTCTGCCTTAAAATTCATTTGTTTCAAAACAATCTTCTTGATTAAAAAATGAGACCAGCAATACTGCTGAGCTGCCAACCTTTCAGCTCACCTCAGTAATCCAGTCTGCGTAATCTTGATCTGCGTCCTTTAGCTAATGAGGGTAACATGCATGTCACACATGGAAGACTGATATTCTAAGAGAGTCATTAGTAGAGACTTCTTATGATACTTCACTGTACATAGAGAGGAGGAGATGTTCTGGCAGGGAAAATTTTGCTTAGGGAATGCAAGTGGTTTCAGTTACTAGTTCTATCACTGGTATGTCTAGCTGTTAAGTTTGTCTTTAGCCCAGTGGAAATTCAAATTAAAATGCTCAGTCGTTTCCTGCTGATCCTTAGTTAGCCAACAAGGTTTTGGTACAATTCAGTGGATCTACAGCATTGGGCTACTTGCCCTCCAACCTTAAAACAAGAGCCCATTAAAACCCAACAAAGACCAACAGAAACCAAGAAACTAGTAGGAAGGTTCTAATGGGAATTTTTACCAGGGAGGGTCCTGTATTATGTCATGATACTACTAATCTAACTAAACAATGGCATTCACAGTGACGCTGCCCAAAGTCTGCCTGGGAAAATGGTATTCAAAAAGTGAGCTTACTTCACATAACGAGGAACAGTTCAGAGGGACGTACATAGAGTAAACTTCTGAGTGAACTTTAAGCTTCTGGTATGGGAGACTGCACGCACTAGTGAGGAAAGCTTACCTATGGAGCTGTGATAAGGCTAACAGGCCACATTAATTGGTGATTTCCCATGTGCCTTGTCTCTATCAGAATCCCTGTTCCAGCACATTGCACTTTTGTCTAGGGGGCTCCGTGCTGAACTCTGTAGTTTCTATTCTCAAAGAAAACAAGAGTGAGACAATTGTTTCTAAAGGGTTTAAATCTGAAGTGGTCTTTGTTGGATATCAGGGGATTGCACAAAAAGACCTGTCTTGTGTTTGCATGCTGTCATTGCCAGGGAACTCAGAACAAGACGGCAAAAGGAAGGGAAAGGAAAGGTTTGGAGGGTTTAGGTTTAGGAATCATCTTGATTTGGAAAGAAATAAGCTCAGTAATTTGCCTGACTTCTTAATCAATGATATGCAGGGACTTTGTGGCTTTGGTTATAGGTGGGGTATAGTGAAAATAAGAAACTGTGCTGAAGGCAACTTTCTCTTTGCCAAACAGAAACCAAAAGGAGTGATTTATCAAGTAGAAATTAGCAAAATCCTGTCTTATTTGCTTTCTAAACCAACACTCATGGTTCAATAATTGCTGTCACGTTAGTGCTAATATATTTATAATTTGGGAAAACACTGCTTGAGATTCAGCAGTAGTTGAGAATGACACGTTTCCCTTCCAGAGCTGCCAAGCACACTCACCGTACCCCCATCCCTGCACAGACTCAGTTGCAGCCAAGCTGCATTCAGTCATTCCCCTCACTCAAATTTAGTAAGAGCCACACAATTCTCCTCTCTATATTCAGTAGCAGCCAAATACCATTTGTCTGTCTGTTAACGAATCTGTGACCATCATCTGTCTGTGCCTTCTCTGATGCGGTGGTAGCTGTGCAGTAGCACTATTCCTCTACCTCACATCATATTTGGGGATGTAGATTTTTCTGTGTGAACCAAAACCATAAAATCCTTGCATATCATAACTGCACTGTGATACTCCAGCTATAAACCCGATTGGACTCATGTCTTAAGAAAACTGGGATATTGAGAGAAATAGACTGACTATATACAACATTTCAAGTTGCATCAAGGATAATTAAAATATTTAAGGGACAAGCTGCACATTGTTAATCACGGAGCATTTATTTGAATGGTGTGTGCCCTTTGGATTTGGTCCCTATGGCAACCAAATATTCGCTCCAAAAGGATGTGCTAGAAGGAACATGTCAAGAGCTGCCTCAACATTTTAGTTCACTGAGTAAGCAATGAATAAATGCAGCTATTGACAAGCAGAGCAGAAGCAGAAAAGGTCTGTGAACAGCATTAGGAAGCCACAGATGGCCTTTTGCTATCTAAGTCTGCAACGGGTACATTTTCCCTTTAAATGCATCTGCTACGAAGATCAACAAGATGCTACTGTGTTGTGTGCCGGGTGCTGTGCCACATGTACCGGCTGCAGATAATATGTACTCTGTGGTGCTTGAGCTTATTTTCAGTTTCTAACAGCTAAATCCTGCTGGATTGCAATCACATGCTGGTTGTAGAGCTTCTCCGTGAAAATCTGCCCTTTTCCATTAACTTGTTCCCATCTTTGCTGGCCCTCCAGGAATAGCTTCAAAGCATCCTCATAAAAGGAAGAGGAGTATGGTACAGTGACAAAAAGAGGCACCTATTCTTGGTTTATACCCAGTATTGTGGTAGCACCCAAAGTCTCTCATCATGATCAAAGTCTAGCGCATACATAGGAGACACATTATAGGCAGTTTGGAAAGCTCCTTCCACATGGCCCCTTTTATGCAGGGTGGTGTCCTCAAGGGGCTATGGTAATGCTGAAAATACTGCCACCAGAAAGCAGCACGGTACAAGAGACCCTCTATATTCCACAGCCACGGAGTTATCCCTTGATGCACAGTCACACTCCTGAATCTCGGCTTCCATTAAAAAAAATGTTTCCAGCCTTTATGGTTCTTGAGGAAAACCTCAAAAATGTCAACATAACTGAAGCCCTGAAGCCGGCCTGAATCTACAGAGAGCCTGAAACAGTAACTCTAAGAGCAGCGAACTGACTCATTTATCTCAAATACGCTCTTCTCCACGCTAATCTCTGCTGTCTGGCCTTGAGGCCAGATTCCATAGTAGCAGGGATCTCTGGACTGCAACTTCTACAGGAATTGCTGGTTTGGGATTGATTCCTATTCTGAGGGGTACTCAAAAGCATCTGGAGGATCTCTGTGCTGTTTGTGTGGATGAGGAGCATTTGTTTTCTAACCACTGATAACGACCCGCTGGGGTCATTAAACGGAATAGTCTGGCTGAACCCCGGACTTATTTGGCTTTTCTTTTCAACGGCTTTTGCCGGAATGCACAGAACTGTACAATTTCCCCCAACCAGTCCCTGAAATTAGCAAGCGGCAGTCTTAAAAATGTCAGTAATCTCTCTCTTCTTTCAAGCTACACATTCTGAACTGTAATTAGGCAGGAGCTCTGATGATACTAACAGGGTTCCCAACTGGTAAACCAAGTAAAAATACAGTACATTAGTGAACACTGTAAATAGAGGTTTCTAGCTAAAGTATAATCATAGCGAGCACTTCAACTTAAATTGATGCATAGTTATTTATTTCATTTTGGGTGAAAGGAAGGAACAGGAAACCAGTTGTTTTGGCCCCTTAAGCTTTTTCCAAGATAATAATTTCAGAGTAATTTGAATGTTTGCTCTCAGTTGTCTGCCCTGTGAACGAAGAGACTATTTATTTATTTACTGGTATAAACCCTGCCACTGTCGCACGCATTTTTTCCTAACAAAAACTTAGATGGTCTCATGGTAGGCAGCTGCTCTGATCTGAACAAGGATGCTGCATCCTGGAGTCTTGCACACTGTGAGAAAATGAATGGAGTCACTGTCAGCACCTGCTTACTAGTGTTGGATGCTCAATGTGTGTCAGTTTAAGGTCCCTTTCTGTCTTAGTATTAGGCATCTACTCTGCCTCCTACCTTCATTTTATAAAATACCAGCACAGACGTTTAAATGTTCAAGGGTAATTTGAATGCAGCATTCATGCCTTGGGCATTTTTACGCTCTACAAGCAAAGAAACAAAAGGGCCTCATTTAATATCTCTCTATAGTATTCTTTGTTCTTGCTCTTCCCTCATGAATCCAAGACACCAATCCTTATTGGTATAATGCACTGCATCTCCTTTCTTTCTTTGTAAGACCAAGACTGGCTTTTCAAACAAACCTCACTGAGCAATTGGAACAGGTGGAAGAGTCCTTTAAAGGACAGAAAAATCATCTTTAATAAAAAAGGGGGGGAAATTCTCATTCCTTCAGCTCTATTAAGAACCAGGGGGAGTAATTCTGGACGCTAGGCACATCTGCTGCTTCTATGTGCTTCAGCAAACCCTCAGTGCAGGAGCTGTGAAGCTGCAGGGCTGAGAGAATAAACTCTCTTCATGCAGCTGCACACTCTGCTTCTCAGAGTCATCTCAGCTTGCACACTGATGGGGAGTTTTATGAACTCAGTATCAGCCCCAAATCTTGATCGTCTATGGATTGTCCCCATCTTCTCCAATAGGTCCTCTGTCCAGAAGGCCTGAGATTCAATTTAACAGAAGCCTCAGAAATTTCTAGGGGCCTGTCCACATACAAAAGCAGTGTCGCTTTAACTATACTGGTACACTTTTGTCAACATAGCTTTGTCTTTGCTGGGGGTTAGGTTGGCAAAGTTATGTTGGTCAGGGGTGTACTTTTTCTCACCCTGACCGATGTTGCTATGCCAACATACATTTTCAGCATTAACAAGGCTTAAGAACCGTGAGTAGGCCAGGCCTCAGAAACATTTCTTGGGGGTTTATTTTATTGCTTTAAAAAAAATCTCTCTCTGCTTTTCTGGTCCTCCTTTCAGGAGAGAAGCTAGTATAATCTATAGCATTATGATTAACATGTGGAGACGTTTAATTAGGAAATAACCTCTGAGGCACAGCTGCAGCAAGCTGGGTTTGCTATGACGAACTTCAAGACTGAATGTTTCCTAAAGATTGGAAGAGAACTGTCACATTTTAATAGGCTAGCCCCAACTCCTTCCCCAAGCTATAGTTATGGTTCAGAGGTATCTCTCTTCTTTACTGCCAATGCAGCACTTCAAAGAAGAGAAAGAAGACAAGAGGGAAAGAAATGGCCAAGATCAAAGATCAAGAACTAAAAGGATTCCTGCCAAACCCAAAACAATGTTTTATGATCCTTCTATGCATGGAGCAAGAATATGTTCCCTATCCTAGCCAAGCGTGAGGGCGCCCAAGCCTCTGCTAGGAATACCTGAGAGAATCCAGGTTGTTGTCCAGCTCCTGGGCCAAGAGCAAATGTTAGAATGCAGACTTATCTGAATGTGATCTCCTATGATGTGGCCACTGTAGTTGTTTGTTTAAGAGTTAAAAGGAAGCAATATTTCCTCCTATGAAATGAAACCTGGAAAGGACTCCAGTCTCTCCCCTTTTTCATGATGGGTTTCTCTCCACAGGGGAGGGATTTGAATTTCCTCCAAATGCAACTTCCTTTTCCTGCAGAGGTAATTCATAAAGAAAAGGGTTTGAAGGAAACTGCCACACATAGCTTCCAGGCCTTTTGGAAATATCATAGAATATCAGGGTTGGAAGGGACCTCAGGAGATCATCTAGTCCTCCTCTCCCCTAGCTCAAAGCAGGACCAATCCCCAGACAGATTTTTGCCCCAGATCCCTAAATGGCCCCCTCAAGGACCGAACTCACAACCTTGGGTTTAGTAGGCCAGTGCTCAAACCATTGAGCTATCTCTCTCCCCCCACCTATGTAACATTTCTCAAGCGTTTCTTTTTTTGCCCCACTGCAGCCTGCCATGAAGTGATTCAACACACACGCACAAATGCCAATTGCTCCATTACTCTGACATGCTGCTGATAAGCACCTTTCAGGATCCAGCCCTAAATTAGCATCACTATAATCCAGAAACAAAAGGAAGTCAATTTACAGAGGAAGGGTAGAAAATCTGTGGCATGTTCTTACCCAATGGTCTGATATTTCATGTCAATAATTTCCCCGAGAGAAGCCCAGAACTATAGTGACACAAACCCACTTCATTAACTTAAGGTTAAGACTACAGAGTAAATAAGTCTCAATCTCATGTATGCTTGGTGTATTTATCATCCTGGAGCTGAATGAAATTTGTCTCTGGGGCAGAATTTCAGAGCTGCTTAGCACCCAAAGCTGGGACTAGACATTCAAAAGGGCTCAGCTCTCATTCAGGCACCCAAATGAAGTGGCCCCACTTTTAAATGTGCTCAGAGCCCCCAGCAGCTCCCATTGTTTCAATAAACATAAATAATACCGTTTGGTGCAATTCGGGGCTCTATTTTATTAATCCTTGGCTGTGATCTAGTGAAGTACCAATTTAACATCTGATCTGTCTTCTCTTGAGGGGGATAAAGCTTAAAATATCTAATGGGCCTTTTTCCATTTCTTTTACTACTGTTGTCCTATGACAACAGAAATATTAACAGGTGAAGGTACTGGAAACAAATACAACATATTCTGCGACATCTGCCAATCCAAAACTTTTACGGAACACAAGGCTGAAGGCAGAATGGTGTAGGAATGGTCACGGAACAGTGAAATGGTGTCATAGCATTCTCTCTCAGATCTGAACTTTAGAATTCAGAAAATGAGATACTAGCACCTGAATCTTCTAAGCTTAATTATCAGCTTAGATCTGATAGCACTGCCACCACCCAAAAATATAGTGTTTTGGGGCACTCTGACCTCCCCAACCTTCCCTGAGGACCCCAAGAACCCAGATCCCTTGGGTTCTTAAAACAAGGAGAAATAAACCATTCCCCCACCTTTCCCCCTCCCAGAATTTCCCTCCCTGGGCTATCCTGAGAGATACTGATCCAACCTCTTAAATCACCATGCAGAGAAGCATCTCCCTTCCCTTCCACAAAGAGGCAACCAGATTCAAGGAAAACAAAGAGAGATTCTCTCTCTCCTCCTCCCGGCTCCCCCCCACCCGTCCTGGTGAGTTATCCCAATCCCCTGGAATAACACAAGGGAAACAAGAAAAAAAAATCAATCAGGTTCTCTAAAAAGAAACCTTTTAATAAAAGAAAGGAAAAAGTAAAGAATTATCTCTGTAACTTCAAGATGTAAATATTACAGGGTCCTATAGCTTACAGACACCAGAAAGAGACTTTCCCCCCAGTACCAATACAAATCAGAATATTCCCAGCAACTACACACGTAAAAGTTAACCAGCCAGATCCACAATCGCATATAGAGTAAAAACAATCAAAAAGCCTAAACCGCCTGTTTTTACTTACTATATGAAAAGAAACTTAGAGAGCCTGTAGTAATGTCTGGTCTCTCTCAGACCCTCCGAGAGAAGAGCCCACAACGGACAAAGAACACACACAAAAGCTTCCCTCCGCCCAAATTTAAAAGTATCGTGTCTTCTGATTGGTCTTCTGGTCAGGTGTCCCATTCCCCGCTTGTAACCCTTTACAGGTACAAGAAACATTAACCCTTAACAATCTGTTTATGACAAATGGGAATCAGAAAATCTGGCTTCCCCACTCCCCTAAGATCAAAAACAAGTTGCAGCCTGTTTCCCCATCTGAAAAATGCAGATTCTAAGCCTTACTGACCTTTCTAAAGTGCTCTGAGATGCTCAGGTGCTGTAAGTGCCAAGTATTGTTAATCAGTGAGATTTTCAAAGGCACAAAGGGCAGTTAGTTGCCCAACTCAGGCCACGTGTTTAAACCAAATTTAGCAGTGTTAAACTGATTTAACCTTGCACCCATCCACACAACGAGGCCCTTTATATCGATATAAAGGGCTCTTTAAACCGGTTTCTGTACTCCTCCCCGACGAGAGGAGTAGTGCTGAAATCGGTATTGCCATGTTGGATTAGGGTTAGTGTGGCCGCAAATCGACGGTATTGGCCTCCGGGCGGTATCCCACAGTGCACCACTGTGACCGCTCTGGAAAACCATCTGAACTCTGATGCACTGGCCAGGTAGACAGGAAAAGCCTCGCGAACTTTTGAATTTCATTTCCTGTTTGGCCAGCGTGGAGAGCTCACCAGCACAGGTGACCATGCAGAGCTCATCAGCACAGGTAACAATGCAGTCTCCTGAGAATCGGAAAAGAGCTCCAGCATAGACCGCACGGGAGGTACTGGATCTGATGGCTATATGGGGAGAGGATTCCGTGCTAACAGAACTCCGTTCCAAAAGACGAAATGAAAAAACATTTGAAAAAATTTCCAAGGCCATAATGCAGAGAGGCCACTCCAGGGACTCAACACAGTGCCATGTGAAAGTTAAGGAGCTCTGACAAGCCTACCAGAAAACCAAAGAAGCAAACGGAAGGTCCGGGGCAGGGCCGAAAACATGCCGCTTCTACGCTGAGCTGCATGCAATTCTAGGGGGGTCCACCACCACTACCCCACCTCTGTCCCTGGATTCCGAGGTGGGGGTGGTAATCTCAGCCATGGCTGAGGATTCTGCGGACGGGGAAGATGAGGAGGAGGAGGAGGAAGAGGAGGACGAGCTTGCAGAGAGCACACAGCACTCCGTTCTCCCCTACAGCCAGGAGCTTTTTCTCACCCTGACGGAATAACCCTCCCAGCCCTCCCAAGCCACTAGCCCAGACAATGAAGCCATGGAAGGGACCTCTGGTGAGTGTACCTTTGTAAATATAAAACATGGTTTAAAAGCAAGCATTTTTTAATGATTAAATTTGCCCTGAGAACTTTGGATGCATTCGCGGCCAGTACAGTTATTGGAAAAGTCTGTTAACACGTCTGGGGATGGAGCAGAAATCCTCCAGGGACATCTCCATGAAGCTCTCCTGAAGGTACTCCAAAAGCCTTTGCAGAAGGTTTCTGGGCAGGCATTTGACCACGCCATGCATGTAGCAAGTAATCTGGTATCACTGCATGACAAAGCCTAGCTGCGTATGATCCCAGTGATTGCTGGCATTCAAGCAACATCCGTTCTTTATCTTGCTGTTTTATCCTCAGGAGAGTGATATTGTTCATGGTAACCTAGTTGAAATTCAGGAATTTAATTAAGGGGACAGACATGGCCATTCCTACTGGGCTGTTTGCCTGTTGCTTAAAAGAAATCCTTCCTTGCAGGTAGCCAAGCAGGGGCGGGGATTGGCGCTGAGCTTTTTCGCATTTGGCTAGCAGTGATCTTCCATGATACCAGCCATGCGGTGGGGGGAGGGGTAAAGCGATCATCCCAGAGAATTGGATGGGGGGAGGGTGGTTTCTGCTGCTGCATGTTAAAAGGAAAGAAGCAGCACTGAACGGGATTTGCTTGGTATTTGGAAAAGGAAGGCACTGTGTCTATGAAGGCTGCAGTATCCGAAAGACAATGGCTTACCATGGACACATGCAAGCTGAATTCTGCTGCCCGGACCTGTGTCTGTGAGATCTCTAACACCAGAGCCGCAGGCACTCAATAGTAAGATGCAAAATGCGACCTTGTAGTGAAATCACATGTGCTATGTAAGATGAATAGTGTTGTTCACCGTGAAAGAGTATAACCATTGTTCTGTAAAATGTATCTTTTTAAATACTTCTCTCCCTTTTTTCCCTCCCTCATGCAGCTGCAAATTTTTCAAGCCTCCCTACTCCATCCCGAAGGCTATCTCAGATAAGGCGGCGGAAAAAAAAAAGACGCAAGACGAAACGTTCTCGGACATCATGGAAGTGACCCGTAATAGAAGAGCTCATCTGAATGAGTGGAAGGACGTGGTATCAAATTACAGGAAAGATGCCAGTGAACGTGAGGACAGGAGGGATGCTCGAGATGAGAGGTGGCGGCAGGAAGATCAGCGGTGGCGAGATGCAACGCTGGAGCTGCTGCGTGATCAAACTGACATCCTCTGACGTCTGGTGGAGCTTCAGGAACAGCAGCAGGATCACAGAGTGCTGCTGCAGCCCCTGTGTAACCACCCTCACCATGTTCCATATCCTCCTCACCCAGACGTGTAAAAATGCATGGGGGAAGGCTTTGTGCACCCGCCCACTCCACCCCCGTGGACAGCCCAACCAAAAGGCTGTCATTACTTTGAAGTTTTTTTAATGGCCTTTTCCTTCCCTTCTATCCTCCTCCCATACCACACCCGGGCTACCTTGTCAATTCTCGCCCTCTTTTTATAATGAATTAATAAAGAATACATGATTTTTAAAAGATAGTGACTTTATTTCCTTAGAAAGCAAGCTGGAATCGAAGCGGGAAGGTGGGTTGCTTACAGGGAATGAGTCAATCAAGGCGGGGGGGTGTTCATCAAGGAGAAACAAACACAGCAGTCAGACCGTACCCTGGCCCGTGATGAAACTCGTTTTCAAAGCTTCTCTGATGCGTACCACTTCCAGGTGTGCTCTTCTAATCGTCCTTGTGTCTGGCTGTGCATAATCAGTGGCTAGGTGATTTGCCTCAGCCTCCCACCCCGCCATAAAGGTCTCCCCCTTACTCTCACAGAGATTGTGGAGCATACAGCAAGCAGCAATAACAATGGGGACATTGGTTTGGCTGAGGTCTGACCGAGTCAGTAATGTGCGCCAGCGCACCTTTAAACAGCCAAATGCACATTCTACCACCATTCTGCACTTGCTCAGCCTGTAGCTGAACAACTCCTGACTACTGTCCAGGCTGCCTGTGTATGGCTTAATAAGCCATGGCATCAAGGGGTAGGCTGGGTCCCCCAGGATAACTACAGGCATTTCAATATCCCCAACTGTTATTTTCTGGTCTGGGAAGTAATTCCCTTGCTGGAGCCGTTTAAACACAGAGTAGTGTTCCTGAAGACGCAAGTGTCATGAACCCTTCCCGGCCATCCCACGTGGATGTTGGTGAAACGTCCCTTGTGATCCACCAGTGCTTGCAGCACCATTGAAAAGTACCCCTTGCGGTTTATGTACTGGGTGCCCTAGTCCCAAGATAGGGATATGGGTTTCATCTATCGCCCCTCCACAGTTAGGGAATCCCATTGCAGAAAAGCCATCCACTATGAACTGCACATTTCCCAGAGTCACTACTTTTCGTAGCAGCAGCTTAATGACTGCTTTGGCAACTTGCATCACAGCAGCCCCCACACTGGATTTTCCCACTCCAAATTGATTCCCGACTGACCGGTAGCTGTCTGGCATTGCAAGCTTCCAGAGGGCTATCGCCACTTGCTTCTCAAGTGTGAGGGCTGCTCTCATCTTGGTATTCTGGCGTTTCAGGGCAGGGGAAAGCAAGTCACAAAGTTCCATGAAAGTGCCCTTACGCATGTGAAAGTTTCGCAGCCACCGGGGATCGTCCCAAACCTGCAAAACTATGCGGTCCCACCAGTCTGTGCTTGTTTCCCGGGCCCAAAATCGGTGTTCAATGGCTAGAACCTGCCCCATTACCAGCAGGATCTCCAAAGCGCAGGGGCCAGCGGTTTGAGAGAATTCTGTGTCCATGTCCTCATCACTCTCGTCGCCGTGCCGCCATAGCCACTTCCTCTTCGCCTGACTTTGCAGGTTCTGATTCAGCATAGACTGCACGAGAATGCGTGAGGTGTTTACAACATCCACGATTGCGGTCTTGAGCTGAGCAGGGTCCATGCATGCTGTGCTATGGCGTTTGCACAGTTCACCCAGGAAAAAAGGCGCAAAATGGTTGTCTGCTGCTTTCACGGAGGGATGGGTGAGACTGTACCCAGAACCACCTGCGACAATGTTTTTTGCCCCATCAGGCACTGGGATCTCAACCCAGAATTCCAAGGGGCGGGGGAGACTGCGGAAACTATGGGATAGCTATGGGATAGCTACCCACAGTGCAACGCTTTGGAAATCGACACTAGTGTCGATACATGGATGCATACCGCTGAATTAATGTGCTTAGTGTGGCCGCATGCACTCGACTTTATACAATCTGTTTTAAAAAAATGGTTTCTGTAAAATCAGAATAATCTCGTAGTGTAGACATACCCTCATACTGAAAAGTCAGGGGTAGCTGGGTACCTGACTTTTATTTGGGCTTTGGAAAATCTCCCACATAAAGTTGAAGAGATAGGCTTAGCCCTGTTGTACAAACAAGCAAGGGAACTCCATTCACTTCACTGTAATCTTCATCAGTGTACCCTGGGAGCTTTTCATAAGCAGATGCAGGGATGACAAGCATTTGTTGTTTGATTGAATATGCCCCATTAGTATGCTGGAAAGTAATCAGCTATACCCATTACTGGCTTGTTCAGTCTCTTACGACTTCTTGTACCCCAGGCACATGGCAAGAGGAAAGCCTCTTTAATAGTTTCCCTTTCTCTCCTGCATTTGTCTTTGGCCCAGAGATAATTTCCGGCTTTAAAATGTGATGCATACAAAGAAACAGCACTTCAATGCAACCTGAATGTTAGAATTCACAGATAGAAGAAAATGGAGCTTTACTGGAGGGGGAAGGAGAAGATTGTATTATGTAGAAAACCAAGCCCTGCAATCCCACGTTCCTCTCTGAAATCCAAAGAGAACAGATGAGCAGCATATCTGAAATTAATTACCATAAAATCCAACTGGATTGTCCCCCTCCCCTCCATCTCCTTCACTGAACTTTCTGTGCAGTGTGTATATTTTCTTAAAGTCACCAGGGCCAAAACAGTACAGCTGAAGTCAAAGAAAGTGCAGAGAAATTTGTGTGTGTGGGTACAATAGTTCCTTAAGAGCACACTCTCCCTCTCCCTCCATCTCTAATGAAGGTTTGGTGTCTGTCCACAAAAAACAAACATCAATCAGGCAACAGGCTGTTTCTTTCCCCCTGTTGCTGGTCTGAAATAACAGTCATCCCACCGCTGGGCTCGGAACACCACTTCCCTGTCCAGCACACATACGGAAGAATAGAGGAGGGAAGAAAACTCGCTCTTAGGTGCCAGAATACACTGTGAGCTGTGCTTTTTGGAGCCAGAGAAAACTTTGGCACACAACAGCTTTTGCTTTCCTCCATCCCACTGGGCACATTAATTATTTAATAGTCGGCTTGTGAATGGAGGGGGAGAGGGAGGGACACAAAGCTCTCTCACCTTCTCCCCACCTAGCAGAATGTGTGTATGTGTCTCACTATCAGACAGGATAGAAGGCTGCTTACAGCTTTCTGACAAGGACCCCCTTGTTGGCTTGTGACAACAGCAGCTTTTGACAGCATGCGACAGCATCTGGAGCAAACGAGTTACAGAGCAGGGGAAAAACAACTGCCCTGTGTGTGCTCCCTAAGGAAGCCAACGTTTTCATGCATTATAATTGGAGGGGGACTGGTGTGTTTATTCTGGGTTTCAATGTACTTGGAGTGGAGGTGCAACCCCATGGCTAACCGAGATAGGCTTATGGTTTGCAACAGTGGTCAGCTGCATCAAAAAGTTATTTAACGTGTTTTCCAGCAGTGTAATGTAACATTTTTGGGAGTGTGTGGAGAGGGGATGTAATTAAGTCTAATTTGGACACAGATGACTCGCAGATGTTAAGAATCTTTTGGATCAACAGCTCTGCTGGCACCGTGGAATCCATAACCTTGATTGCTAGCTGAGTAAGAAAGAGCTGGCAGCTCCTGCCTGTGTGTAGGAGAATCATAGCGCTGCCAGTCAATACTTCAGCAACGACAAAATCAGAGCGATCATATTAAAATACGGGACGGGGGAAACTCAAATCAAATCCAAGCCTTTCCCCTTTGCAGAACTTCTAATACTGCCTGATGGGAAAACCCTCCCAAATCACAACCTACCAATTCTGTTTATTTAAAATTAACACACTGTGGTGGGAGAGTCCAGTCATGAGCACGGTAGGGTAAGCCTGCCAGCAGCAACAGAGGCAGACTCAGCGAGAAGCAGCTTGACACAGGGACACCTGGGTGGCATGTTTAGTAAAGGCCCACAGGAAATGATGCAGAAAAAGAAGGTTATCGCAGCTGCCTCCATTCAGTGACGGAAATGTTTGCAGCAGGCGTGGGTTTAAACCAAAAACCTGGATCCAAAGCTCCCGAATTACTGGGGCTGTTGGGGTGTTTCCAAATTCAGATTTTGCAGTATGGGCGGATCTGAAAGCAATATAGGTCCCTGAAGAAAAAGTGAGCAGCACAAACAATCCAGTACATTTAGCTGCACCAGGGCTCACCTCCAGACCTTAGTGTAATTTAAAGCCGCTCTAAATTACTCCTGGCTGCAGTGAACTGCAATGAGGCGCTCTGGTGCTATGGACTGCTGGAGCCATGCTCCTTCTCTTTCCTGAGACACCCTCTCTATGCCACAGAGCTGATACAGGACTGACTGTGCAAGCTTTATGCCAACTGGGGTGTCCCCCTGTGCTGGTTAGGACGGCACAAAGGGGCCAGAGTCTGGGACAGAATCTGGCCTCTAACACAGAAACCTTCCAACCAAAATGTCCAGTGTGCCTACAGAATTGGTTATAAAAAGTATCGAATAATCGACTTTACCATATCGATTCAACCAATCAGTACAGATTTTAACTATCACATTCTAGCTGTCTGTTTCAGGTTTCTATCTGGCTTTAATTGCCGGTTCAATAATAAAAATAACAACAGTCAATGTTCACACAAATGTTAAACTCATTCAATCAGGATGCTTTGTAGAACCTCCACCCCTGGAGCCCATCACTAGTGTCTGGAGAAGGCCAGCCGCATAAAAGGTCAACTGAACAAAGGCCGCCCTTCAATTTGGAAGCCAAGCCCCATAGAGCAGAAAGAGAACTAAAATGCTAACTATTTGCCTGCAGGAGGTTGGCCCTCTCCTATCAACTGTGCTTTGTGCACAGGTTCCCAGGGTGCAGGTTATTTTTTGCAGCTTGGTGTGCAAACCTCAACCCATTGCAAAGCCTGTTGAACTTTAATCTCAGTCTAATTTGGTTGGTGCTGCCTGCTTCTAAATTTCTTCCTCATCTGTCCCAACCCAAGTCACAGGAGAAAGGAATCAAGTGCCAGAACGGACCAGCCATCCTCTTTAGGAGACACTGTTAGGCTGCAGGAAGCATAGTCCCTCAGTACTGGATCATCAGTGAATGCAAACAGATGCATACGCAGTGAGCAGAGACTACAGCAGCAGATGCAGTTTCACGGATGTCTGGCTACCAGCAAAACCATGTTTGTTGAGATCTAAATAGCCTTCCTTATGCAAAATGAAAGAGAGAATGAAACTGAAGGAAACTGGCAATTACATAATTTTACTTCTTTTTCAGCCCACTCACCTGTCATTGGGTGGCTCTGGGCTTGCACATGAAAGATACAAGCAGCAAGGTGCCTACATACACAAAGACGTTTTCATTTAATTAGATAAAAATTACAACATTAATGCCTGGATGGATTAGACAAGCAGAGCCGGCTGTTTTCAGGGGTCCTGGAACATGTAAACTATCACTACACAATATCTTAAAATACAGTTTTTCACCATGCTGAAAACCTCCCCTTAATTCCAGGAGTGCAACTACTACAAACAAGCGGAAAAGAGTTCGGTGGCACCTTATAGACTAACAAACGTATTGGAGTATGAGCTTTCGTGGGCTTTCACCCATAAAAGCTCATGCTCCAATACATTTGTTAGTCTATAAGGTGCCACAGGACTCTTTGCTGCTTTTACCAATCCAGACTAATACGGCTACCCCTCGGATACTACAACTAAGGGCTTGTCTACATCAGAAAGTTGCAGCGCTGGTGAGGGAGTTACAGCGCTGCAACTTAGGAGGTGTACACATCTGCAGGGCACCACCAGCGCTGCAACTCCCTGTTTGCAGCGCTGGCCGTACTCCCGTTTTGTCTCGGGTGTAGAGGATCCAGCGCTGGTGATCCAGCGCTGGTAATCAAGTATAGACACTTACCAGTGCTTTTCTTGACCTCCGTGGAATAAGCAGGTATCCCAGCATACCTGAGGAAGCCTCTGGTAATCAAGCTGGTCTCCTTCCCCGGCTTGCTCTCGCGTTCCCCGAACCCCGAGCAAGCAGGTCTCCTTCCCTGCGGTTTGCTGGGTGGTTCCGGGAACGCGAGAGCAAACCGCGGCGAAGCTGGTCTCCTTCCCCGGTTTGCTCTCTTGTTCCCCGAACCCCCGAGCAAGCAGGTCTCCTTCCCTGCGGTTTGCAGGGTGGTTCGGGGAACGCGAGAGCAAACCGCGGCGAAGCTGGTCTCCTTTCCCGGTTTGCTCTCTCGTTCCCCGAACCCCCGAGCAAGCAGGTCTCCTTCCCTGCGGTTTGCAGGGTGGTTCGGGGAACGCGAGAGCAAACCGCGGCGAAGCTCGTCTCCTTTCCCGGTTTGCTCTCTCGTTCCCCGAACCCCCGAACAAGCAGGTCTCCTTCCCTGCGGTTTGCAGGGTGGTTCGGGGAACGCGAGAGCAAACCGCGGCGAAGCTCGTCTCCTTTCCCGGTTTGCTCTCTCGTTCCCCGAACCCCCGAACAAGCAGGTCTCCTTCCCTGCGGTTTGCAGGGTGGTTCGGGGAACGCGAGAGCAAACCGCGGCGAAGCTGGTCTCCTTTCCCGGTTTGTTCTCACGTTCCCCGAACCCCCCTTGAAGCCGCCCAACAGCGCTGCAGTGTGGCCACATCTAACACCACTTGCAGCGCTGGTTGCTGTAAGTGTGGCCACTCTGCAGCGCTGGCCCTATACAGCTGTACTAATACAGCTGTAACAACCAGCGCTGCAAAATTTTAGATGTAGACATGGCCTCAGATTACTTTCAGCACCGACAGCTAGGGAGGAGTGGGAAAGGGGTTATAAAACCAACAATGGGAGTAATGATATGATGTTTTAAAAATAACATTTCTTTAACCCAACCAAGATGCAGGGACTGTGATGGTGAGGGGCCTGCCATTTAACAATACCAGTAAATGTACTTTTTCTATCTGAGCTTTCTTCGATTTGTAGCTCACCCTGCTGTTAGACGTTTCAACAGAGCAAAAAGTTAATGCCCATTTCACTGGGGAAAGAGATCCACAAGTCTGACTATTACCTTATGGATAAGCCCTATAGAATTTATTAGTGATTAAACCAATAGGTTTCTTCAGAAACATAATAAGGGGTCTATAAAATAAGTCTAAAAACCCTTAAAATTGAATGAAAAATGAGAAACTTTCCACAAGCTTATGGCACAGAATCCCGTAGCAGGAATATGATTCTCTAATAAGCTCTACAGGACAGTTTTTAAAACCCTAAAGTTTATATTCCTATTAACTTCAGTAGGACTTTTACATCACGTGCATTAAAATGAATGGAGTTGGAGATAGACAGTTAAATTCTAAACAGCACAAACACTAGTCAAGTTTAAAAACAGCCATTGTGGAAAAACAGGGCAAAAACAAAAACATACCCATAAAATACCAGTCTCAGCTATGCTCCTATAAATCCAAGTAAGGTCAACGGAATTACTATGGATTTACACTGGAGTAACTGAGAACAGATTGTAGCTCACAGTACACAGGAAAAGTCTGAGCCCTGAGTGGTGGGGAGGGAAGGGAAGGCCTCGTGCTGCATGCAATTCATGTGGCCAGCTCAGGAACAGCATTAAAAGACTCTGCAGGGAAGAGTGTCCAGCCCTTGTTAACCAGAAAGGGGCAGGAGGTGGGGCAGAGAGAGAGAGAGAGAGAGAGAGAGAGTGCGCGCGTGTGTCTAGGATGATTTAAAGGAGAAATAAAGTGGCAGGAACCTTCAAGGCTTGAAGGATGCCTCCTCGATATTGCCTCATTCCCTCGGGAGAGGACAGGCCAGGCTGCTGTTAGTGATTCAGAGATTTACACATTTCAAATGAAGCTAATATGAAAATCAATTACCGAAACATACAGCATGTCAACTCCAGAACTGCTGTGGAGAATGAACTGTTACTGTTTGCCACACAGATTGATCAGGATAGCAAGCATCCTGCTCACCAACCTCATGCCCTGTGCCTCCCCAGATTAGGAGGGGGGGCCTTAAATCTCCTGGGGGGAAGGGGCAAAGCAGCAGCTTGCTAATGGTATTCTCTACTCATGACGGAAGACCCTGTTGCTGGAGGTCGTTGACTCACTGGGAATTACAGACCACACCAGCTTTGTGCACAAAAGAGCAACCAGATCCATTTGCAATTAAAGAACACACTGTGGTCTCATTGATCATTTTCATTGATTGCTCAGAGGGAAATGCAGGATGACCTCAGGGTCAGTTCCAGCTTTCCCCATGCACCCACCTCCTTACCCTCCTGCTGACTTGTCAAATTACTTGCCAATTGTCGGTCTGGCCTCTGCTATGCTAGTGACCTGCATGAAGCACACAGTTACTGTGTCTGCAGGAGTCCCTAATGAGCTATTATACAACCCAGGACAGCTTAATATTGGTCACCTGTCAAACTGCTTCTCCCAAATAGAAGTATGAAGCATAGGGGTGGAGGAGAACAGAGAAAGGAACATCAGAGAGCTATAAAAAGATCACAAACACCTGGTGCAGCCCGCATAGAGAATGCATATGCATTGTATCAAGGCAGTAGAGAAGGATGACACTATTTTACTAGGAACAGATCTGAATTGGATCAGGACTTTCCTCAGAAGGCCAAAAGCATTCATACCCCACACATTGGTTCCAGATAGTCTCACACTGATTAGGCACTAGTTAATTTAAAGGGGCATGGTGGATTTAGACCCAACATTTAGTTTTCTGGTTAACAAAAGCTTTACAAAATTAATACAAACAGTGTTTTCAAAGTTTAAAAAAAAAATCAAGGAAAAAAACTATTAAAATGGATATTGTATTTGGGTGGCGGTGCTTGGATTTAAGCATTAGCATCCTATTAATAGATCAGAATCAGAATGAGAAATCAACTGGGAACAATAGTGGAAACTGACCTGTTTGTTTTTTCATTGCCCCACCAGAGAGAAATGCAGGAAGTAAACAAACAGAGGAAAGGATGCAAAGGATACCTGATTTTTTTAAAAACCTTTTAGCTTCAGTAATGTGTTACTAATAACCAGTAGGAATTTTTTTTTAAATGTATGATTTATAATCTGATGGTCTCTTCAGCTACTTTTACGTGAACTCGGAAAGTTAAAATGTGCCTAGTGAATCACTACAGTTTATGCATGAATATGCCAGTTATATTTTCTTTGCTTTTAAAAGTTCTTTTTATTTTAAATAAAAACTACAATTAAAGAAAATAAACCATCCTTTTCATAACATTGATACATCCAAGACTTAGTTTATTTTATTTTTCTTGGTAAGGCACTGCATGCAGTTAGCTCTCCATAATATTTAACAAAGCTGCATTTAAAATGTAAAATATTTAAGGAAATGAACAAATCCTGTGGAGGAAGGGCAGTCGAGCAAATAGACTTTTACATTACCCTAGGCAATTGTGTGTGCGTGCATGTATATGTGTGTGTGTGTGTGTCTCTCTCTACTCCAAAAATATATTCATGGCTTGTATGCTTTAAATCAAAAAGCAATTTCAGTCTGTAATACTCAAATAAATAATTAAACACGTTTTATCTCTCACAGTATTGCTTCTATTCATTCCAATCCCACTGACAGGAACACAGCTACAGACCCCCATAACCTTAAAACAACAAAACAACACACATGACACCAACCAGAAGGCCTAGAAATGTTTGTAATTCAACTTTTCACCTCTTGGCTGTAGCCTGACAGCACAAAGAAAGCTTTATCCTGGCAGACTACAGTGGAGGTGGTTGTCTTAACTGACCAGGGGCGGGAGTGGGGAGAAATGGTACTAGCAGAATCTGCCTACTTGTGTTAAACAGTAAATTTCTGTCTATATTAAAATCATAAATTGCCCTTCTTTGTAGCCCACTCGCCTGATGACATTTCTGGCTGGTGTAAGTCGAGCTTTACTAAGTTAATTCAACAGTGGCGGTTGGAAAATGGTCTCTTCCATGTTATTGTGACATTTTCCTTGGACCCACTATAGAGAGATGATATGGTGTAGACAGCTATTAAATAAGCCTTACATACCCCCCTACCCTCACGCAGATGCATTTTCAGTTATAAAGAGACTGCAGAGTGCCTTCCAGTGCCTGAGCAATGCAAGGATACCTGTAGAACCCCACTCTTAACGGCTGCTGTTCTTACTCAGTTTTCAAAAAATGTGACTAAGTAGCTCTGACCTGTGGGATTGTCATGGTTACCCAGATGGTTTTTGAAAAAACAAGAGTCCTCCTTCTTTCTAGACCACTATATATTATATATGGATATATGCATACACGTTCAAGGAAGCCCAATAGTAGGGTGACCAGACAGCAAGGGTAAACATTGGGACAGGGATTGGTGGGGGGGGTAATAGGAGCCTATACAAGAAAAAGATCCAAAAATAGGGACTGTGCCTATACAATTGGGACATCTGGTCACCCTACCCGATAGCTAATGTATTAATTAATCCAAGGAGTGGTTAGATTAGATTAGAAATTTTAGAGAAGGAAAGAGGCAGGAGGCCATGGATGGTTCAGGTCCTGGAACTAATTATATCCCAGATCCTGCTGTGTGTCTAGTATTGCCACCCCAAAGCATTCAAAAATTATGAGATGGGCTTAAAAATAATACATATGAAGTTCTTTTTAACTGCCGTCTGGTTTTTGAGTGTTGGTGGAGTGTCACGTTATCAAACTTTTTTTTGTAACCAAGCAAGCTAGAAACTTACTACACCTCTACCTCGATATAACACGAATTCAGATATAATGCAGTAAAGCAGTGCTCCGGGGGGGCGGGGCTGCACATTCTGGTGGATCAAGGCAAGTTCGATATAACGCGGTTTCACCTATAACACAGTAAGATTTTTTGGCTCCCAAGGACAGCGTTATATCGGGGTAGAGGTGTAATTTTAACAATCAAAACAGTGTCTCATGTAATCACATGACTCCAGGAGCTAGGGCTTAAAAAAACACCAAATGTGATTTGTGACAAAAGAGATGAGAATACTGGTGGGGAGGGGCTTTATGAGCAGTCTCACCATCTAGTGCATATTAAGTGATATACTACTAGTAATGCTTCTGTTAAAAGATTTCCCTTCTTGCCTGTGATTAACATGGCCTCTCATTCGCAGATGTGGCTCTAAATCATCACCTTTAAATTCGGGCTGCAAACATCATTGGACTAGGTTTAACAAGCATCACAGAAAAAAATGCTGACTCTGGAATTTCATCAAAGCCTGGGTACATTACAAAATGGGAAACAGGAAGTTGGAGGAATCAGTGGCAGAGCCCTTAGTATCTGTATTGCTGGCTCTTCCATTGAATTGGTGTATGACCATGAACAAGTTTACTACACTTTTCTGGGCCTCAGTTTACACACATACACACACACACACACACACACGATTCTGCCACTTACCTCCCTGAAAAGGGTACTGGGAGACTTGCTTAATGCCTACAGATCACATCAAGATCTTCTGGTGAAAAGCTCTACAGTGTATTAGTACTATTACCTAGTAGCACCTAGAGATTGCCAAGTGAGATTATGACCCCAGTGGAAAGGCTTTATATAATCACATAATGAGAGAGCGTCTCTGTCCCAATGAGTTTACAACAAAAACAGAACAAGAAGTGGGAGCAGAAAGAGATGAAGTGACTTGTCCAAGGTCACACAGCATTATCAATGGCAAATCTGGGACAGAACCCAGGTCTCCCAAGTCCCAGTTCAGTGCCTTATCCATTAGATAACGCCTCACAATGGCGTAAAGCATCTTACTTCAAGAGCTGCCCTGCTAGGGCTGGTTTCCACTTCACTGGCTCACACAGACTCTCTCAGTAAAGAAACCATCTGTTTCCAACCCTTGTCCCTCACCCCACCCCAGTTCCCACCCCCTCTTGCAATAAGCATCAGTTTTTAACAGCATGTTCTACTCTAGCGATTTTGTATTTCTAGCTTTTAAAATGATTTAGTGTGACAGTTTAGTGCAGAAGGAAAAAAAAACAAGAAAAGAAAAGAGAAGAGAAAAAGGAGAGACAGTCCCCTTAAGGCAACAATATTATGCAGCACTGATCTCAGAGGAAAGGGGGTTCTTTCTTCTGGTTCAGATGCACTCGTCAGGACTCTGAGTTGTCTTTTAACAACAAATCTCTCTTGCTGGCCCATGGCACACTTCTGTGGTCAAGAGGACAAAATATAAAAGAAGGAAACTTCAAAGAGTTATAAATTGCATTAATCCACGGGGGCGGGTGGTAGTGATGCATCCCATGGCTGACAATTATGGCCTGCATGCCAAGCAAGCCTGTCTCCCTCTTGTCAAACGGTTAAGACACAGACCGTATGCTTTAGAGCTTTGGGTACATGTACAGTTCACGATGAAAGAGAGCACTTCAGAGCTCTATGCTTATATGTTCAATGAAAAGTAAGAGTGTATCGTAAGCAAAGAATGGAAAAAAGCAACAACAACAAAAACCCAAACCTATTTTCACTTATTATTACAGTGAGAACAATGCTTTACATACTTTACTCCATAAAACCTCTCAACATAGGATCTCAAAGCACTTTATAAACATTAATTAATTAAGCCAACCAACAGCTGGAGTGTCAAGTATTATCCCTCATTTTGTAGATGTGGAGACTGAGGCACAGAGGTTAAGTGATCACCCAGCAAGTATGTAGCACAGCTGGACAAAGATCTTAGGAACATGGATTCCCAGTCAGGTACTCTATGCGTCAGACAACATCGCCTGCCTAATTCAAAGTTTAGGCCCGAGCCCAGCAGATGTTGAGTGCCCACAGCTCATATTGACTTCCTAATCGTCCTTGATGGCTGTTCCAGGCCCTGTCCAAAGTTGTGGTGCTGCGCTCAGTCTGGTTCCTAGTGAATAGGTGGTCATCTTACAAAACCACATCTGGCAACCTTGCTGGAAGCTTTGGAAGAGGTGCCAAGGATTCGGTGGACAATGACACTGAATTCCCATTTCATTTCTACAAGTTATTGCTCCAGGTCAGGACTGAAGCACATTGGGAAGGGTTAGTATGGAGAAACTTGCACTGAAGCTGTCCATGCTCCACTTGCTCTGGGGATAGAGGATTTCACTAACCAGGACCATTTACCTGAAATGTTTCACCAGCATTGAATCCACTGAAGAAACATCTATTTTAAAAAGCCCATTCATACTGCAGTACTCCTGGTGGCTGAGGAAGGAGCTGGGTTCAAGAGAGAACTCGGATCTCCACAAATTTTCTCAGCATTAGGATCTTGGTTTCAAGGCTTATTGGTAATAAAAGCTCTCCTTGTTCCTCTGGCACCTTACTGGTTATCTCACTGAAAGAAACGACACAGGGCTGGCTGGCTGCATGGACTAGCACCACTGGGGATCACCAAGTAGTAGTTAGGATATCTGCACGTAACATAGGGCATAATCATTTCCCTCCAATGAAATGGGAAGAAGGGACTTGCCTAAAAGTGAATCAGTAGCTGCAGTGAGTGCATCAGAATAGCTTTCAAAAACTCAACACCCCTAACGTCAATACACCAGCCAGACTGAGGTCTCTTTGGGTGTTTAATGGGCAAATGTTCCTCTGGCCTGCTGCAGGCTGACGGACAAATTTGAATTTGTGTCAGAAGCTCTTGCTCGTTTTCCTCTTCTCAGTCTCTCCTATCCCTTTGGCTAGCATGGAGCTTTGATCCAGCCTGCCTCTGCACTTTCGTTTTTCAGGTCCCTCCAAGCTCTCCCTCTGCCCTCCCCCCCACCAGTGACTGGCTGGGAGAACCGTGCATGAAAAGAACAGGGTATCAGAACAAATGGGCCTCTATGCTTTTTATTGTTAATTGCTATTTTCTTGTGTGGGGTGTTTAATCTCTCTCTCTCCAGGAAGCTCAAAGTCCTCTAATTCGGTCTATTTCACAGCTGTGACCACTGAGGTCACTTTGGGTCAAGACACCTCCTCTCCCCTGCATAATGGCAAAGGTTCCAGGGAAGCTGACTGCTACATAGTACATCTGTTGTCACACATCAACTTGTGTCAAAAGAGGGGCACAGCAGCAATGGCCTTCTGTTGTAAGGAGGCAAAGACAAATGTAACACAGGGAACAGTAAACAAAAGATTCCGCATCTAAGACCTAAGCAGCATGGTAAAAAGTTACATTTTAAAACTATTCCAGACATGGAAAAGTAAAAGTTGCCCATCTTCATACTTCATTGCACTGTTAATCTGTTGGTAAACTAGAATGACATTAATAAATTTACTGCACCAAATGCATCTTTCATGTAATTGTTCAGAAGTCAATGGTGTTACACCAAGAATGAATCTGGCCTACTGTGTTTAACACCCCAACCCCAAAAAACAACAATCATGTAAAAAAAGGCCAACAATGCAGACAACATAGAACTTGCTAACTAAGAAATTAACCTCTACAGAATTCTGGGTGATCTTCAAGAAGAAAAAATGGAATGATAATATATTAAAATAAAAACCTTACTGAGAATTTACAAGCAGCGAGTGCGTAAAGTGTTCTGAAGAAAGAGGGCGTTCTCCCATAATCTGAGCAGTACAAGCTTTGGCAAAACAATGCTTGAAGTGCACCCCTCAGTGACTTAGCTTGATTTTTAATTTTTGCTTTTCGCTGGGCCTGTAATCCCTTGCAATCCTCCACCCCCACCCCAAACCGAAGCACAGATTTTCAAAGAAGGGCACAATGCGAACGCCTGCAAGAGAAGTGTGCACCCGTTGCACCATATATGTGTACAAATCAGGAAAGTGTACTTTTAACTAATCTTTTGCCTGCACAATTGCTCACACCTTTGAAAACTTAGGACTTAAGTCAATTTTGGTATCTTATTAATGGAGTTTGAAATGTCAGTCCTTGAAGGTCACCTTCTCTCTGCCCATATGGCATCACAAAGGCTTCATCATTTAACAGTGCCTTTAATTTGCATATATGAGAGATAAAACTCTGTTGTAATCACATAGCAGGACTTGTAAAATTAACCAGCATCAGAATTTAGTGCCGTTCAAGCTTCTCCATATAGATGAACCAATGCTACTCAACCTGACCTTGCAATACAACTGCTATGCTATGCCATGCCAATCCTAAGGTAGCCCTGAGCAGAGTCTGCCAACACAGTCTCAATCTTTGGCAAACAGCATGGTAGACGTGTTTACTCCAAGATCTATGTAGAAGCTAAAGATGAGTCACAAAATTCATATCTGGATTGAAACTTTCCCAAAGTCTGGTGATATCTGGATCCATGGCAAAATAAACAGTAATAATTTTCAGCTGCAGTGATGTAAACACCAGAGAGTAAATGACTCCATGCTGTCAAGTTTACTGCCACCGGCACATGATGGAGAGCAATCTGAAAACTCATGTTGCTGAGTGGCTCTGAGATATCAAGGGGGAAAAAACCATCAGACTTCAATAACTGCAGGAGCCAACAAAGCTGCTGACTCTTGAATGTAATCCTCTAAACTAGATCACTGGGCCACATTTTCACCCATGCTCCTGGAGTTTTGTTTTGTTTTTAAGAGCAAGCGAGTTGTATAGGATTTGGACTTACCAAGGTTTGGCACCTAAGGTACACAATAGGGTGGACAGATGATAAATAGTGTCAGTCCCCCTTCCCTCCGCTCCCCTCCTCTCCCGCCCCCTGCAGTTCTTTGTTATTTTTTTCCTGATGAAACTGCATAATTTTGTGAAAACATCTGCAAATGTACTAATGTCACACACTTACCATCAGTTTTCACATTTACCATTTAAAGTTTGCAGGACTTGGAAAGAAAGAATTTGTGGCACTTACAGCCTCTAAAAAGGCCAACCCAATGGTGCCTGGAACCAGCCTGAGACACACACAACAAGTAATAACCAAAAAGCCTTTCCTTGGCTAGCTCCTATTCCTATACAGTAGTGAGGTAAACGAGTCCTCTCTTGGTCCTCTTGAAATAACCTTTTCATGCTATAATTTCTTATTAATGAGCCTCATTTTCCCCCTTCAGGACATTTGTGTCTCCCTAGTAGTCATTATTGCTCTGAAATGGTTTTTATTCTGTAGTTCAATAGAAGGAACACTGCAGAACAGCGTTACTTACTGGCAGTGTATACAAAGCCATAATGTCAGCCTTCTTGCACGACAGAGCAGAACCATTCATAGCGCATAATGCTTTCAATTGTACACAACACTCTTCTCTACAAGGCTGTTCCTTAATATTTTTTGTCCACAGCATTCAGCCAAGAGTGAGATTATCCATAGGAAGCTGAGCAACAAGCCAGAGTAGCCTTGTATTACCGGCAGACTGAATCCTGAAGGGAGGGCTTGGTATATTTAAATATATATATATACACCCAACTCCCAAAGGAAATCTGAACAGGCCACGTCTCTTTGCAACACCCAGTGTGTATCACAGGTAACTCTCATTAATACTAATGGGAGCTATGGGCTAGAATCCTGCAATATACTGGGCACCTTAAACTTCACTTTGGAGGATTGAGATCTATAGATATAAAAGTTCGGCATGCTGGTGGGTGAAAAGATATTTGAATCCTTGAGAGAGTAATATAGATACACAAATATTCCTTAGTTTTTTTTTAAAAATGAAGATTTGCTTGTGGCAGTTCTGCTATAGAGTTGATTCCTGCTTTGTCAATAAGCTCTCTCGTTAAGACATTTGCTACAAATCTACCATCTGGAAGGGAAAAAAACCCAGCCTCATCCTAATACAAGGTGGCAGTGAAAATTAACATAACCATTGCAAGCCTGTGACAATATGAGGTGTTCTTTTTGACAATGCTACGTGGCAAGATTGAAGTCATTGGCTTCCTGTTAAATTCAATTCGTGTTACACACACAAGCTTATGCTCAAATAAATGTGTTAGTCTCTAAGGTGCCACAAGTACTCCTGTTCTTTTTAAGGTTTCATACACTGAAGGAGTTTCTTGTTCTTACAGCAAGATAAGAAAAGGAAAGTGTTCCTCCGAAGCACCTACCTTTATTTGCTGCAAGGGAAAACAGCTTTTCGGAGCCCAAAGAAGCCTGAAAACAAAACAGAAAGAGGGTTACTGATTCTAAAAGAGAATCTAGGAGTCTCTACCAAAAATACACAGTCCTTACAGAACAAATCAATCATCATAACTGCAGTTACACACTGAACCTGGAGGGTGCAATGTTGTGCTATTTAAGAACAAGCAGGAGTCTTGAGCAGACGAAAGAAAAGCACATAAAAGCACTGTCCTGTTCTCACTCAAGTACATCCTCCTGTCTCTTTTATTTAGGCACCCATGCAACACACAAGCTATTTTATTCATGATTCTTCATATGAAAATACAAATGAATTGGCTATCAAGCTGAAGTAACAACATTTCAAAGTCTCTCTTGTTGAAAATAAACCTCTTCTCTTACTGAAAACACAAATCGTAGTTGTGTAGTGACAGTGCAAGCTATAGCCATATGCATCTGCACAAATAGAGGTGTTACATATATCATATCAAATCACAGACACAGCTGCTATGCAGCTGCTATGGTTATGAAACAAAGCAACTTCTTTCTATAGGAAGTCTGTCTCAGTATAATGCAGCCCCGTTTACAAAATTTGAACTCCATCATACTGTACTTGTGCTCCTCACAGCTCTAGGAAGTAGTTAAGAAATCCAATTAACCTAAACCTTGTAAACAGCTTCATGATAATCGGGGTCACTGTGTTGCAACCAGGATGATAATGACAGACATTTAAAAAACGCTTCATGGTAAATAAAGCTTTTATTGGCTAATTTGATGACTTTTTTCCAGTTATCAAAGTACGTCTACTTCAGCATAAACAAATTTATTGTTTATCACTAGCTGATTATTATCTGGTCAATAAAAGGGTCCATAGAGAATGACAAGCTAATTTTTGGACAGGTGGGTATTATCAACATGTTACTCATCTCAGTGTGATAATTATTACTATATTCTCCAAGTTTGCATCAAACTGAATAAAAATATGATACAGACAGAACCAAATTGGAGAAGCTAAATATATATATAAAAAACCCCAGCCTCAATACTGCTTTAAAAAATAATTAATTCAACTCAGGGCTGAACTAAGTTGATTTTCTTTTTGATTTTACTGATTTTATTCTAAGGTGCCCCTGGGAGGTTTGCATGATAAGTGCGCTATGACTTGTATTGCACTGTTACATATTTTAGACAGTGATTTAGAAAGAGACAGTAAAAATGCAGCAAGATCCGCAGCAGATATAATCAGAAAGTCATCTCTACCACTATTATTTCTAAGGCCTGGTCTACACGACGCGTTTAAACTGATTTTAGCAGCATTAAACCGATTTAACGCTGCACCCGTCCACACAACGAGGCCCTTTATATCAATATAAAGGGCTCTTTAAACCGGTTTCTGTTCTCCTCCCCGACGAGAGGAGTAGCGCTAAAATCGGTATTATCATATCAGATTAGGGTTAGTGTGGCCGCAAATCGATGGTATTGGCCTCCAGGCGGTATCCCACAGTGCACCATTGTTGGCCTCCAGGCGGTATCCCACAGTGCACCATTGTGACTGCTCTGGACAGCAATCTGAGCTCTGATGCAGTGGCCAGGTGGACAGGAAAAGCCCCGCGAACTTTTGAATTTAATTTCCTGTTTGCCCAGCGTGGAGCTCTGATCAGCACAGGTGACGATGCAGTCCCAAATCCAAAAAGAGCTCCAGCATGGACTGTACTGGAGATACTGGATCTGACCGCTATATGGGGAGACAAATCTGTTCTATCAGAGCTTCATTACAGAAGACAAAATGCCAAAGCATTTGAAAAAAATCTCCAGGTTATGATACAGAGTCCACAGCACAGTGCTGCGTGACAAGCGTAACGGAAAGCCAAACAATCAAATGGACGCTCATGGAGGTAGGGAGGGTGTACTGAGGACTCCAGCTATCCCACAGTCCCCAGCAGTCTCCGAAAAGCATTTGCATTCTTGGCTGAGCTCCCAATGCCTGTAGGGTCAAACACATTGTCCGAGGTGGTTCAGGGTATAGCTCGTTAATTTACCCCCCCCCCGTGAAAGAAAAGGGAAAAACATCGTTTTTTGACTTTTTTCAATGTCACCCTATGTCTACTGCATGCTGCTGGTAGACGCGATGCTGCGGCAGTGAACAGCAGTATCCTCTCCCCTCCCCTCCCCTCCCTGGTGGCAGACGGTACAATATGACTGCTATCCGTTGTCATCATCAGCCTGTGAGTGCTCCTGGCTGGCTTCAGGTGAGGTTGGCCAGGGGCGCCTGGGTAAAAATAGGAATGACTCCCGGTCATTCCCAGTAGATGGTACAGAACGGCTGGTAACCGTCTTCATCATAGCAACTGGAGGCTGAGCTCCATCAGTCCCCTCCCTTTCACGTGTAAAGAAAAGATTCTGTACTGCCTGGACTATCATAGCAGCTGGAGGCTGCCTCCCCCTCATTTTATCTCATTAACAAGTCAGTGTTTCTTATTCCTGCATTCTTTATTACTTCATCACATAAATGGGGAGACACTGCAACGGTAGCCCAGGAGGGTTGGAGGAGCAGGGAAGCAACTGGTGGGGTTGTTGCAGGGGCACCCCCTAGAATGGCATGTAGCTCATCATTTCTGCGGGATCTGACAAGGAGCGGCTGTGCTCTCTAGTACATTGGTTCTCTAGTACACTTGCCCCACATTCTAGGCAGGACTGACTCTATTTTAAGATACCATAAAGGAGGGATTGACTTGGGGAGTCATTCCCATTTTTGTCTTTGCGACCCCGGCCGACCTCAGCTAGGGGCACCCAGGACAGCAGCAGAGGGTACAAAGTGACTGATAACCGTCATCTCATCGCCAATTTACAATGGCATGGCAGACGGTACAGAACAACTGATAACCGTCTCTGCTATCTTGCAAAGGCAAATGAATGCTGCTGTGTAGCGCGGCAGTACCGCATCTGTTAGCAATATCCAGTAGACATACAGTGACAGTAAAAAAAAGCTGAATGGGCTCCATGGTTGCCGTGCTATGGCGTCTGCCAGGGCAATCCAGGGAAAAAGGGCACGAAATGATTGTCTATCGTTGCTTTCACGGAGGAAGGAATGAGTGATGACATTTATTCAGAATCACCCGCGACACTGTTTTTGCACCATCATGCATTGGGGTCTCAACCCAGAATTCCAATGGCGGGGGAGACTGCAGGAACTATGGGATAGCTACGGGATAGCTACCCACAGTGCAACGCTCCAGAAATCGACGCTAGCCTCGGACCATGGACGCACACCGCCGAATTAATGTGCTTAGTGTGGCTGCGTGCACTCGACTTCATACAATCTGTTTTACAAAACCGGTTTATGTAAAATCGGAATAATCCCAGTGTAGACATACCCTAAGGAACACAAAGTCACAATCTGCAGCGATCATACTGAATGCTATAAAAAACAGAGGGAAGGCAACATGAAACAATGCTGAGGTTGAGACAGCAACCCACAAAATAAGTAAGGAGATTCTGACTGGAGCCTGCCTCTTCAGTCTTGGTGTGTATGGCCACTGCATGCCTTCTATCAAAATGATCCAAGATGATGGACCAAATTCTGCCTTGAATTACACTTGTATCACCTTTGCTGCATGGGTGAAGCTGAGGGCAGAATTTACTCCTTGATTTTGGCTAGTTATTTACCACTACACCGTAATGCTGCAATGGCAACAGTGTATAAAATAGTTTAGCGACAGCTCTGAATTTATTATCCATGATTAAGACCTTCTTCCATATATTGTCAAACAACATCCACCACCACCAGACAGAAAATAGGAATGCATCTGAATCAAAACCCTGGGTCTACACACTAGGAATGTTTGAAGTTTGGGCTGAATATTGCAGCTCAGTCACTGCTTCTAAAACCAACAACTTACAAGACATAAACCTTCATACCTAGTGTTTACATTAAGATTTGCATGAGTTTATAGAGATCTTGGCCCTTAAGCCAAAAACAGTACTGATCTGGAGGCAATTTCTGAAACAGTAAATGCCTGCACTACAGTTTATTCAAGGAATTACTCTAAAGTCAGTGAGCAAGTTGAGGAAGGCAGAAATGAGACAGAATTTGAATACATCATTCAATTCCATTACTCACCCTTTAAAGAAAATGGACACAAAAAACCTATGGATCTGAGCAAGCCCACTAATGAGTGCAAAAATCTAGCAAACCAAAGCATATGCTAAAGCCATTGCCCTCCCACATTTTCTGCTGTTTCAAGCAATTAATTTGCATATGTTTCAGAAGGAATTTTTTTTTTTTTTAAAAGCAGAATTCTCCCCTGAGAGCAATTCAGCCAGTTAAGAGCCCTTTACATGGATGGCTCAAGCCATCCAGGAATTCATGTGTGCGAGTGTTTGGTTTAGGAGCATGAAACTAAGGGATTTCCTTTCCTCCTCTCCTCACCCACCTGAAGCAAAGTCTCAAGAACGGGGGAGGGCAGTCACAGGGTTACAGAGCAAAATGGTTTGTGTACCCCTGGAGTCTTTTGCTCCTTACCAGATTTTATTTTCATCACTGGATGATGCAGACAGACATTCTCAGCCTGAAGCCTACAGACTGAATACACTTCTAGTCTTGCTTGTGCATTTGGTGCTTGTCCTCCTCTTAACTACTCTTCTCTTTCATTTGCACTGGATACAGCACAGCCAGAGGAAGATATGTTTTACTAAAGCTGTCACTTTGGTAAGACCTCTTTCTCTATGAGATAGGGGGCTCAATATTTTTCGTGTATTGTAGACTTTTTCTCTGACTCTTTCCCCAAAATAAGCATGCATGTGCAGGGCTTCCCAGAGGATTCAGGGGGCCTGGGTTCTTTGGCGGTGGGAGGCCCCTGCTGAAGACCCAGCACTTCGGTGGTGGGTCCCGGGGTGGAAGGACCCCCCGCTGCGGGTCTTCGGGGAACTTCAGCGGCGGGTCCCGGAGCGGAAGGACCCCCTGCCGCCGAACACCCAGAGCGGAAGAAGCTCCGGGGCCCAGGCCTCGAGAGTGTCTTCCGGGGACCCTGAAGCGAGTGATGGACCACACTCTAGGGGCCCCAAAAAACTCTCATGGGGGCCCCTGTGGGGTCCAGGGCAAATTGCCCTACTCGCCCCCACCCTTCTGGGCAGCCCTGTGCATGTGCGCAAACACACAACTTCACAGGATAGTAAAGAGTCTTCAAGGTGGTTCACACAGCTGAATCACATCAAACTTTTTAAGATCCTTCCAGTTCCATTTAAGGGAGCCTGCAGATTTGTACCATGCCTTTTTTTTTTTTGGGGCGGGGAGGGGAGGAGGCGGCTTATTCATCAGGGTTGCTGACAACTGCCAATTCACCGCTGCTGTTTTGATTTGATTTCCTTCTCCCTCTCCAACGTCCTACCTTCCCCAGTTCTAAAGAGGAAAAGCATCCACCCGGCTCTGTGGCTTAACTTTAAATGGTGTTGAAACTACTACACATAACTACTCTTTCCCACGCCCACCCCCAGAAATAAAAAAAAGAAAACCCATGCTCCGTTTCCTCATTCTCTTGCTCCTTGTGCACACAAACTAACAGCAAACAGAACACATTGTGGCTCATGTTTTCAACTCTTGCTAATAGAAGCCCCAGCAAAGGCAGTTTTTGCTTTAATAATGGAAGGTGGAAACCACAAATGATGCAGCACATCCTTTCTCCCTAAAGACAAATACTGAGGTATAATTAAATCCATGCCTCATTTATCCTGATTCCTGCTGACACAGGACATCTGAAAGGTGTAGCCCTTTTACAGATTAATAATTTAAAGATTATATATAACAAAGAACTATAGCATCACACAAAAAAGACAGCACAATAAAACCATGTCAGGCCTCCCAGTAGTTACTGATTTTTCCCCCCCAGCCTAAAAAAATTGTTAATGGGGAATCAATGCTTGCTTGGCATTGAAAATAAAGGCCATATAGATCTTCCTGGAGTAGAAAACACCAGTTTCCCAATCCAGAACTGATTCATCAAACAACATAGCTCTGCTGTACACTGGCCCCAGTCCTGCTGCTTCAAGCACCTGACCACAAGGCACTTTTCTGCTAGCTAGCTCTAAATTTTGGGTTCACAAAGAGCAAAACTGTATGGTGACAAAGGCCAGGTGGACTACTTCTGTATATGTAAGAACCAAATCTTTGTCCCACACTCAGCCACATTTCCCTTTGGGGGAGAGAAGAAAGAAGGTTGTAAAATGTAGCTTAATTTTCATTTTTGGAAAGGCTGCACACCTTCTGTTGCAGCTAGGATCCAATCCCAAGAAAGGCTATTCTCACAACAACACTCACCCAGCTGAAACCAACGAGTGCTGGAAATCTCACAAAAAAGGCCTCTTCTTGGGAGGCTTCCAAACTAAAAGGGATGGGGATATATTCTGAGAAGCCTCCAGAGCAGACCTGCAAAATTTGGAGGTTCATCAATTACTAGGCTGTCTCTTCCTGCTTTTCATCCTCCTTTTGCTCTTTTTTCTTTGATTTTACCCACCTCTTCTGAGCTGCTGTGGCTACTATATGGCTTGTTCAGTGGAGAATTTCACCATATGTGGGTGGCTAATGCTTTTGCTCAATGCAAGTTGTTTCTGGAAGTCCCTTTTTCCTGCTTTATACCAAATTCCTTCCTTCAGTGCTAGGAGCAGACAACTAACTAGTTTTTCTAAAGTAAATGGCAATTGATACACATGGGAAGATGCAAAAGTAGCTTAGAGTTCCCCCAAACCGTCCAGTAAACAAGGAAGCATCAAACACAGGAAAGGATACAGGAGAAATGTAATGATCTGTGGACAGCATTGCATATATTTTGAGGGGACGTGTAACAGTTGAAGAAGCTGTTAGAACTTTGAATCTTTCAAAAACGGCATCCGCATCTGACAGAAACTTCTGATGCATTAATACAAATAAAATAAAAACAATAAAGTCAGCTAGAAAAACTATGAGAACTGCAAGTTGATCATTTCGCACAACATCACAAGAGAAATCAATCTGAGGTGCAAAGCATGTGACTGATCTTTTCTTGAAACCTTCTAGGAAGCATTATTGTTGATGGGGACAGGGCTAATTAACTGACCAATGGCGAATATTAGACAGCTGTGCTGCAAGAAGAAACAGGATACACTACACACACTCCAGCTACATTTTGCTTTTTGATCATCCTTGGACTGTGAAGACACTGTCCCCATGTGACCTTTACATAGAATTTATGGTCTAGATTTTCAGAAGGGCTCAGCACCCAACAGCTCCCATTTGGGGACCTAAATAATGGGAACCCTTGGCCATGGGGCACTTTTGAAAATCTTCTTAGGTGCCTAAATGGGAAATAAGCTCTTTTGAAAGCGTAACTCCAGTTGCTGAAATGGAGGAGAACTTGTGAAAAGCTGGCCACTCACCTCTAAGCCAAAGGCTGTATCTATTTAAATGCCAAGCTCACTAATAACAAATGAGAACCCCTAAGCAAGAAAGAATTCCAGATTTGGGCAATATTGGCAAAAGAATGCATTGTGCTGATCTATCTAAAACACAATACAAAAACTTTTGCCGTGCTGCAGTCACCTGATAACACACTGTGGTGAAATCTGCACTATGAACTACACTCAACAGGCAACTCGTTGATAAAGTGACCGCCTTAAAATAGCCTAAAGGTTTCCAGTACAATCCTGACCTTTCATTAAAGGCCTTTCTATGAGCAACTGATAGGTGTTGGGCACTAGGGGTGAAGGTTCACTTTAACAGAGACTTTACTAGTAACAGGAAGCTTCTTGGACTATATTCTGTTCCTGCCAAATGTCAGGCAAAGCCCCAAAGTCAAGTTAATTGACAAAAGCAGTGTGTGCACGCAGTAATATTGCTGTCACGGAAAAGGGCACTTCATAGCACACCTTTTTTCTATTCAAAAAGGCATCACCTCTGCCCCTTTTCCACTTGAACGGTTTTATTTCTCAGTAGCACCAGAACGCCAGTGAGCACGGATTTCTTGTGCTTAACTTCCTTGTCCTTGGGCCAGCATCCTCAATGTTGGCACAGTTCTGGGACTAGTCAGCTGCACTAGGCTGTGGGGAGCCTGAAAGCACAAGACACAGGGGCAGTTCACTGCTGCACTTCACTGTGTATACCACACACCATGTGCCTACCAGTGCAAAGTGGACCTGATCAGAATAGCAAGGGAACATTTTACACCCAGGTTGCACTTACGTACATGAGTGCATAAGCTGCAGGACTATGGTGAATCAAGCCCATAATTCTGAAATGTAGGTCCTATATTTATGGCTATTTTTTCACGCTACTCTCTTGGCAACAGAATGGTGTGTTGCACAGAAAAACAAAACAACATTTTGAATCCAGAGCACTTTCCCCACCGCTTTACAATCATTCTGAAGGTGGTTAAATTATTTTGGATTAAACAGTAACTGTAATTGTACAACATGTGCCACTCAGATCTCTCGGTTGCACAGACGTGCCCTCCTTTCCATGCTGGAAGAGAAGTCTTTGCTGACATGATGCTCTGGAAGCAGCAGGATGCCTGACCTACAAGCATGTCTGTTATCTGAGCCTCAGGGCAGAGGCCTGCTAACTTCTCTTCCCTCCTTGCTCCCTTCTGTCATCTCCCCCACAAACCCACCCCTAGAGAGCATCTACAGCCTACTGTTTCCCTTTCCTATTCCCTCTGTTAGCCATGCTTTGTGATTCTGCTTCCTCTCAGCAATTACTACCTCCCGGAGGAAAAGGCCAAACTCCTCCTCCGCCCCAGCCTCGCTCCACAGCACTAGCTTTGTCTCTGGACAATATAAGTAAATAAATAAATGCATTTCTTTAAAAAAGGTCAGAAAGTTCATGGGGCCTCGACAAGACTGGTCCTGCAGCTGTGGAAGGCCCCCTAAGCTGTTCTCAGAGACACTGAGCAGAGAGAAGCATTTCCAGCTGTCCTTGTTAAACACAGCCCAGAAGCTTCACTTTACATTTTAGCCTGTGTGTCCTTAGTTACTTTAAATGAAATTGCACTATGGGGTAATATTCTCTCATCTCAGTACCCTTCTCACGGAGACTAACCCCAAGTGCTGCTGGGGCTCATCACAGTTTTACACTCCTCTTTTCCTTTCCTAATTGGCACAGGTATTTTCTTTATCACGTGCCCATCCACTGTGTTTTTCAGATCTTCCACACCAAAGACATGCTAGATAATCAGGGGAAAAGCCAATAGTTCTGGAGGTGAAACAGACATTGTGCTTGTTTCTCCTCCAACTCTTCCCAGTAGGAAATTATTTTAAATTGTGATAAATGGCAAGATTACACTTGGCTCTTCTTTAGGCTCTCTTCTTAATTCCCTCCCAGTGGCTAAGAGCACCAGCTCTGTCTCTGGACAATATTTGTCTATGAATTATAATAAGGGGAGAGTTTTCTGGACATCTCATTTGACCAGGTTGTGTCCTCTCCCTGCAGATTAGTGATGGGAAAGACTCACTATGTTAAAGTCAGCTAATCCGCCCCACAGCCAGTGCAGAACTATTCCTTATGGTGCATTTTTCCAGTGTTTTGCCCAGCCTACTTCGAAACATCTCAGATTATGGTGCTTTGAAACCTTCTCCTGAAAGGCTACTGTACTCCATGACAAGAGCTCACCGTTAGGACAGTTTTTCTGATATTCAGTCTGTATTTGCTGTCTAAATTTCATTGCATGACCCCCATGATGCTGATATATAGCCATAGAGTTGGCTACTGTTTCAGCTTTCATTACAAAATGTAGGAGGAAACTTGTCTATGACTAGGAAAGGTTGGGAACATTGTAATAATACACTACTACACTAGTTTGTATTATTGTCATTACAGCTTGCAACTATCCAGCCAGGTTATCATTTGGCTGGGACACAGACTTTATTTGCATTAAATCAAAGGAATCAAAGGAAAGGACTCTGTAGAATTACCTAAAATTTCTTATAATTCAAAGGCTGCATCACGGAGAGGAGAGACGGGGGGAGGGCAGGAAATGTCTTGCAAATGACAGGTGGCAGACTGTTGTTAGGTACCCACCAAATTACTCTGCTGCTCCCAGGGCTGAGTTGGCATTTCATTATCCCAGCTCTTCTGGAAGGATGCAGACATAAATTCACACCTCGTGTCCTGGTTTCCATCAAACTGAGTAAGAATGCAAATGCTGGCACCGATGGGGAACGCCAAGCAAGGCTTGGCACATTAGAATAAACTCCTAACTGTGGTCCTTGCCAGCTATCTGCATTTATCATTGAAATGGCCTGCCAGACAGGACTTGGCAACCAAGGGAAAAAACGGGTGGGAGGGGGAGGAAGAGGAAGGGCCAGATCTGCACTGCCAAGCAATTCATTTCTGTACCTCCTGCCATCATTGTAAGGGCAACCTCAATTTTAATTTTCCCCTTTTAACCAATCATGGGTCACCCAAATCCCTCCTGGAACCTTCAACTACACAAACTGCTGCAAACCACATTCCAGAGGCCGAGAGGATTTTGCAAGACATCTGATTTCATGTAAAGGTTACGGTCTGAGAACGGCTGCAATTCAAAAAGGCTCCAAATAACAATCTGCATTGGCAGGCAACAAAGGAACAGCTTCTGTGATCTGCCACATGTTGTCATCTGTCCTCAGATAACAGGAGTATTATTAATGAGGTCAGCAATGGAAGAGTTACTTGGATTCGGCTGAACTAAGGAGCTGATACGAATTCAATAAAATATTCCTCCCTTCAATTTTTAGGAATATATCCTCGATTACATAAAAAATAAAAATAATATATGTTAAATGAATGGGAATGTTTGACTGTAATCACCCTCGCCACATAAGCAAAGTAAATGCTTCTCATTTTGCCTTGACTCACTCCAACTTGCCTAGCTTTCCTCCATGGAATGGAAGATCATACCTAGCTCCTTCAGAGATTGCTGCAATCCTTTATGGTTCTGAATTTTCTGGCTTTTGAAGTTAGAAGAAAAGTTATCTTTACATGATTTGTGTAGAGGCTGGACACATACTCACATATAGTCTGGCATTTTATATACGTGCACTCACACATACATTATCTATATTTTAGGAACACACAAACTTACTTATTGGTACCCCCTCAGATATTTTGCATTCCCTTTGCATCCAGCCACTTTGTGCAAGTTACACTTCCTGCTAAACAGTCCCATACTGAGTTAGCGCCAAATCTACGTCTAAAGAATCAGGCTAACTGCTGTAAAAATTGGTTAGTGGAATTTGTGTGATGCATGAAAGGATTTGTGTAGTTCTACTAGCCAGATTCATGGTGTATGACATGTTCATACCATAGACACACCACTTCTGGCAGAAGCTCCATTGTCTTTTACATTTGTGAGATCTGAGTGTTATCTGGCTTATTCTGGGTTAGGAGGTCATGGAATTTATAAGGGGAAAGGCTATTGAAATCTGCTATATTATCTTCACCATCCCAAAAAGGAGCTTCTTTGCAGAAGGCTCTTTTTGTTGTTTCTAATTCACTGCTCCAAAATATTTCTTGGCTGTATCCCAGGGCTGTAGCCTTATCTGCCCATCCCCCATGGCAGACGTACAGCAGCTGTTGAGGCTTATCACGGCTGCCTGTCCACCGAGTTTACAAATTAACACCCTATCGAGGCTGCACAAGGGCTGATTAATCAGAGAGAGGCAGTCTGAGGACCTTTATCACGTTAAGCGGCTGCTGGGAGTGAAGGCACAAATCTCTCTGGAGGCCAGAGATGCCTTACAAATGAAAGAGCAGGAGGAGGAAGAGGAGGAAGATGCAATAGTAAGGGAATCAGATATTTTGGAGATAGTGATGGCGGAGGCAATGGATTAGGGGGAGGGAGTGGGCTGGAGGGGAACACCAGTACATTATGACAGCTAAAAAAAGTTAATGAACAGCCTATACCTCATGATTCTAGCTTTCCCTCCCCAGGCTATAATTTAGCCTATTGCTCCTTTGCTCCAGAGGACAATAAACATTTATTATGTTAAACACATAACTGTGCTGCACAAAAGCACTGTTCTTTCTGGGGTCCACTCCTTTCACAGCTGTTCAAACCAAAGGAAGGAAGGGGCATTTAAGTGTGTGTGTGTGGGGAAGGTGCCACTTGTGTATAGAAAATAATTCAGTTTGGTCAGAAAAAGCTCACCCAATGTTGAGGCAGGCTGGGTGTTGGTGTTGGGTTTCTAGACAACTGTGAGCATGTCCCAGACAATCCTCCAGGGATGAAGAACACTAACCCTTAAGAAGGTGATCTGACGTTGCATTTTCCCTTTGATACAGGAGGTTTTTCAGACTGAGCAGAGATCCTGAGTTGCCAAGCTCAGGCCCAGAGCAGAACTTTCCCTCAAATTTGTGGTGTTCAGATTCAGTTTTTGGTTTGGCCCACTCTAGACATAAAAGACCAGTGACAACATTCAGACCCATCCCTATAATTAAAATCCAGTGGCCCAATTTTCAAACATGGATGACTCAACAGGATGCTGAAATCCCACACTGAAAGGTTCCTGGCTAAAGAGATAAAACTCCTTTCCCCTTGGGGGGCCGTCCATTTCCATATCTGTACATTTCATTCAGGGCGAAGAGAATACAGCGCTTCACCAGTGCTTAACATATACACAATGCATTCTTGGAACCATGCTGGAAGCTATGTTCCGGGAATACGCTAAGCCCCCTTGCCAAGCACAAAGGGTACATCTTTATAAAGGTGTGACCAGAGTGCTGGGATGAATGCCCACCACGTTCCTTTCTCACTCCTGGAGTTGCTGACAGCAGCTGCAACCATGAACTACAGTAAGAGTGTAACTCGGGTAGCTTTTGCTGCACATGCAATTTTTCCTTCTTTTTATTTCAGCAACTTCTAAACATTCCTAGTTGAGGTTTATTCGGAAGTTCCCAATCCCACCAACAGCATGTGTAGAAGAGATTCTTAATACAATGGGCATACTATGACACCATAAATCATACTAGAGTAGTGCTGGTCCTACCTATTCTGAGCATTTCATCTATTGGGTCCTGGCAGAGGGATGGGAACTGTGGAAGATCTGATTATTCTAAGTGGCCAGTGGTTACATGTCTTTTCTTTCTTTACATCAAAGTTACTGGTAGCACGTTCAGTAGCCCCCATCTCCTTGCCTGTCCTAGAACAATGCCAACACTCTAAAATCACCAGTTAGGCGCCCACAAATCATAAAAATAAAATGTTGGATTCAATTTCCCTTTATTTTCCTCAGAGTTTTAAGCCTTTAGGGAGTATATTTTCAAGCTTTTGTCCATAACCATGAGGGCTATGAACCTGGATTTAAAAAAAAAGTGAGTTGAGATTCTCATGCAATAACATGACTCCAGAAGTTGTGACTTTAAGAAAAACAAAAAACAATATCATGAGTCATGATAAAATGGTGAGACATGGCAATGCTGCTTTTCCTGGGTCCTTTTTATTACACAAACCAACAAAAACCAAAACCCAAATAATTTCTGGATGAGAAATTTCTTTCAGCACAGCAGATTGCTGCAGATTTAACACCAATAGGATAATTTTGATGAGCAACCCCCATTCATCTTGTTCTGAGGATCTGTAAGGTCAGCATGCATTAAGTCCCATGGCCATTTTGAACCTCAAAGCTAGTTATTTCCAAACAATACAGGATGAAGCAAAACAAAAAGGAAACAAGGACTGTATATTGCAGTGTAATATATATATAACAAAAAGAGCATTAGCTGCTATCTTCTCATCCTCTTGAAGCCATACGCAGACCCTCTGCTGAACCAGCCTGCTTGTGTGGCTACTGATTACTGTAGGAATCAAGGCTTATATGTAATGAACTAAGCCAACTGGGAGTGGGAAGGGGAGAGTGGGTTGTGATTAGCAGCACAGGAAAAAGAAGCCAGCTTCTCTGCTCTAGAGCTCTCTCTCTGCCACAAGAAGCAGCAGGTGTGTAAGGACCTCTCATAGTTCTGCTCCACAAGCTGAAAAGAAAATGGATTTCAGCGACACTGGACCACCATGCTTGGTATTCAGCAGACCCTTGGGTAATTAAACTAACAAGCCACATAACAACTGCTACAACCTCCAGTCACACCAATCAGATAACATTGGTTCTATACGTGAATACAGCAGAAACTATTCAATATGTAAACAATATGTATGTTTTAATCTTGAAACATGGTGAAACAGCAGAACCAGTCTCTCTCTGTTATTTTATGAGATACCTATATAATTTTATCATCTACCATGCAGGTCAATAAGCAACAAACATTTCACTTCCTGGTATGTTACTCAGTCCCTACCCTTTAAAAAGCCTTTGTTCTAAATGCCACAAGCTCTTTCACCAACAGAAGTTGGTCCAATAAAAGATATCACCTTACTCACCTTGTCTCGCTAATATCCTGGGACCAACACAGCTACAACACTACAGTTCAAACAAACAAATATCCCGGCCACTAGAGGCACTTGGCTATAACAGGGACAGGACTGGGATTAAAAACTTACTAGAAAAGACCAAAAAGATTTGAAACTCCTGAAAGAGAGTAAAGGCCGGAGAACGTACACTATCTCCCTACATATCAAAACTGTGTAGGGAAATAGCAAAGTGCACAGACTATGTGCCTGAATTAGAGAAATCACCCTCTTCAAGAAGGTCAGGGCAGAGACATGATACAGTGATCTGAACAGACAGGGAGTACGGAACTCCTGAGTTCTCGTTCAGGGTTTGACTTTGACTACTCCTTGGCCAAGTCATGTAAGATCTCTACCTCAGTCTTTCTATCTGGAATTTGGATTAAATATTTAGCTACTTCTCTGGAACGTCGGGCGGATTCATTAATGTTTGTGAGCCTTTCGGGAGACAAAAAGCACTGCATCAGCAGTAAACATTTTTATAATTGGAAGTGTGTTATCAGTGTCATACGGGGATTCAGAGTGTAGCAGCTTGGAAGGCTGCCTCTTTGGAGTTACGGAGGCAAAGCACAACTGAGTGAGGTACAATGTGTGCAGGAGTACAAGGAGGACGACACAGGTACCGTGCACTCTCAATGTGCTAAACAGGAACTGGGAAGGTTCTGCCCATGACAATTCGATTAAATATGGAATTTCCTGACTTCATCTTTTGGGGAGGATGGAGGGGAGGGGAGGGGAGATGACTTTTTCTCCTCTTTAAAGCAGACATATATAATCTGTCTTCTCCAATTAGGCATGCTTTGCAACAAGTGTGGTGGATCCATTTATTTTTGTACTGTACTAATGCAGATAAATCCAACTTTGGCTTCAATCCCATTGCTTTCAAAGCTGGGGCTCCGCATTTCCAATTCCTGCTTTTATTTTTTTCCCCTTCTGCTGCAAAATGTCACCAATTTACTTTAGCCTGGGGGCCCATTTTGAGTTTTACCGCTAATATACGAGAAATGCATTTTTCAAGCTGTTACCACTTAACTGTACTGATATCAGCCACTCAAGGGACACAATATTGTTTACACATCCTGCTCTATGGAATAAGCACGGATGCCAAAACTCTGCCTGGGCTGTGAAGGAGACGTTTACTCTCTGTTTTATGAGATTTCCTCGATTTGTGGCTGTCTCAATGGTCGTAAAAACAGCTGTAAATCAAAAGAGCACCACAAAATTGCAATAACAACTGTCGAACTCAGCTCTAAAGAGCATAACTCCCAGCAACAGAAGGTGGAAGGCTTTTTGCTGATTTAATACCAGGTGTGAGGGAGCCCTGGCAGGTCTGTGTATAGCACAGTATCTCTTAAATGATACCCATGCTTATCTGCATGCCAGCTCAGATGGAATGTGCTAGTCTGCCACTCTTTGCATCACTTTCTCTCTTCCACCAGGAGTTCTCTTTAGAAAGGCTTTTCAAATACCATGGAGAATGCTTAAATAAATAACTGCTAAACACATAACTCTGTTTAAAGCATTAAAAAAGGGAAAGTCAACCCAGTGTCCAAACATGATTGTGCTTTG
Source organism: Gopherus flavomarginatus (assembly GCF_025201925.1). Classification (NCBI taxonomy): domain Eukaryota; kingdom Metazoa; phylum Chordata; order Testudines; family Testudinidae; genus Gopherus; species Gopherus flavomarginatus. The sequence continues at coordinate 18,173,316 of NC_066631.1, forward strand.
AACTGTGGATGTCTTTGCAAAATGGCAATAGCTTTAGCAGATCACCTCAGCCACTACACGGTACAGGCCAGTTCCATGGCTACTGGCTTATCTTAGAGGGCCCCAAATTCTTGTACAGCCTTGACGCCCAGTTCTTGGGGTGCAGAGGGAGAAAGAGGAGGGTTGGTATGAGGTGAGTTATTAACTGTCTTCAGGGAGCTGACTCTAGCTAAGATGGCTCCAAACCAGACAGCTCCATTTTAGTTTCTGGTGAGAGCCGGCCAAAGGAGCGGACTCCCAGGTCTGGGAGCTACTGTTACTGCTACATTGGTGGCTTATTTCCAAATCAGATGGGGGAGCGATTTTCTCCCAGTGGTGGAAGCAGGCTTCCTGGATTTTATTCTTACCCTCTTCCAATTCCTTCCTCATCAAATTTAAGAGCCTCATCCTTGCCTTCAAGGACCTTAACCAGCAGTTCTCAAACTGTGGGTCGTGACCCCAAACTGGGTTGTGACCCTGTTTTAAAGGGGTCTCCATGGCTGGCGTTAGACTGGCTGGGGCCCGGGGCCAAAGCCCGAGCCCAACCACCCGAGGCCCAAGTCCAAGCTCCACTGCCAGGTGGCGGGGCTCAGGTTATAGGCCTCCTGTCCAGGGATGAAGCCCTTGGACTTTGGCCCCCCCGCCCGGGGTGGTAGGGCGAAGGCTTTGGCTCCCTGGCCTGGGGTCGTGGGGCTCAGGCAGGCTTAGGCTTCAGTCCCCACTTCTGGGGTCATGTAGTAATTTTTGTTGTCAGAAGAGGGTTGCAGTGCAGTGACATTTGAAAGCCCCTGACCTAAACTATACTTAGTCCCCTCTTCCTTTCACTCTCCACATCCCCTATTCTCACCTCTCCCCCTCACAGCATCCAGCAAGTCTAACAAACAATCCCTTTTATTGCCTTCTCATCTCCATGTGCTCAGTTACCATGGTAATGAACTGAGGCATAAAACTCTAGGTAGATAAATTAGCTTGGCCTCCTCCTGCATAGCATCCAAAGCATGAAACCCCTTACTGGCCTCTACCCACCAGGCCTTCATCCTCTCTTCCTTCACGTGTCTCCTTAAATCAAACTTCTTTCATGAGGCCTAAACAATCTAACCCTCCTCTTAGCAGCTGAAAGTGTCTGTATGTGCATATGCCAGACTATACAAAGAAAGGCAGAAGGAAAGCAAAGAAAAATTCAGATGATGCATTATTATGCCTGCATTGATGTCCTTTGCAACTGTCTTGTCATCTTACCAGCACTCCACCTCCAGTGTCTGTCTACATCCCTCATGCATATTATTTCAACCTTGCTTGCAAATTCTTTATTGCAGGGGTCATGTGTTATCTCTCTGCAAAGCTACATACACATTCAGAGTGCAAAAGAATTAATACTCTTTCTGACTTTGCTGATGACTTACTGTATGGCTGTTGGGGCAAATCACAACAACTGGGATTTTCAAAGGAGGCTAAAGGGAGTTAAGTATCAGTGGGGTAGCCGTGTTAGTCTGGATCTGTAAAAAGCAACGGAGGGTCCTGTGGCACCTTGTAGACTAACAGACCTATTGGAGCATAAGCTTTCGTATTCACCCATGAAAGCTCATGCTCCAATTCGTCTGTTAGTCTATAAGGTGCCACAGGACTTTTTAAAGGGAATTAGGTGCTCAAATCCTACTAAATTTCCTTGGGCACTAAGTTCTTTTCAACTCCTTTGAAAACCCTAGTCCCTCACTTCCCCATGCCCCAGTTTATCCATCTGTAAAATGGATAAAAATAAAAATATCATCTGCTTCACAGGGGTGTTGTGAGGGTCAAATGGATTTAGTATTTGGAGATACGAAGATGAGAGGTACTACAGAAGAGTAAAAGTGAAAGAGATTAGAAATGAACACATTGCATATTGGTGTTACAGCTGGGGAGACAATATGTTCCTGCCAGTTTTACTTCTAATACATTTCCAAGGAGATGGACATGAAGATTTATTTGGTGCCTATTTTTCCGGGGAGGGTGGAGATGGGGGAGGCAAGAAGCCCTCCTAGACCTTTCCTTCATTTGAGCTCTCTCCTCTGCTATATTAAGCATCACATGACACCAGTGACAATTCCTCCATTGTCATGATGCTGAACAAAGCATAATTCCAGCTACTAAGTGTTTTGCTCACATGAAAATATCAGCTGCACTTTCCACTGCTGCTGTTTAACATGTGACAGCCTGGCATGGCCCTCTGTCCTTCTTCAAGAACCACTGGTTTATTTTTAAACATGGTGTATATTTTAAATGCTGCTTGCGGTTTTACATCTGCTCCTTTGCACCTTTTTTCAGCAATGGGGAATTTATCTCGGTCCACCTTTTGGCAGGTGCATTGCTGTTGCCACCACTGCTTCTTCCCAACAAGAGTTGAGGGAGGAGAATACACCACCAGGAATGAGGACACCAAGGGTAGGGAATAAGAGAGAACTTCTGACATAGAGCACTTTAGAACTCCTGGCCCGAAGGGAATCAAGGGAGGGATAGCCGCTTAATTCTCTCCAAATGCCGTGCGGCTCATGTCTATAGAACAGACATAAGCACAAATGCCCTCATTTGGAAGAAGTCAGATTTGGAGGCTCTGAAGCATCTCATTAATCTTCCTGGGAAATCAAATGCTACCTTCCCTCTGGGAGTTAAAGTAGACGAAGCTGACAATATCCTAATCTGCCCCGAGACTGCCACACAGATGGGGTGAGCCGATTGACACAGCCTCCTGAATGGGTGTATGTGAGTGTAATGCTGGAGACTCTGGAGCTCGGTCTCTTTCCCATCCATAATAGATTGAAATACCACTCTATGCTTCTCTGGAGTCCAGTGTTTTATTCTGATGTCTATCATTGAATTTTCTCAGCTTGCCTCACATTACAGGCTGTCCCCTTCCCCTTATCACTGTTTTCAAGAACATTTTAGTGCCCATGAATACTCCAGATAGACTAAACTGGAAAGTGAAGTTATCTTTTTAATCTACAGAACAGGAACAACACAGGCGGTGGAAAACCAAGTTTCTTCACAATAACTGTCAATTCCCCAACCGCCCACAATCAAGTGCAGGAGGGAACTCCTCTAATCTGAGAGGACAGTTTAATTTCCATGGCCCACTTACTCTAGAGGGAAAAGACTCTACGACCCTCCTTTCTTCTAGTCTCTTTGCTGGTAGTATCCACCCCCTAGACTCCTGACTTTAGAAAACTGTCCATAGGTTGAGTGGTCTTTTGCTTCCAATAGGCTACTCATCTCTGTAATAAACACTTCCTTTTCCTACGATGCCTGCTGCATTTCCTGTGTCAATCCAACTCAAAAGCAAACTGACCAAAGAAAGAAGGCCCTAAAACTTTAAGGATTGTGTTACGAGCAAGTTCAAGTGGGAAAGCCTTCTATATTCTTGCACGCAGTCATGGTATGGAGAATATCATGCTATGCTTTAAAAAGCTGTGTTTGATGGATGTTCTGGATATAGGAATTATAGTAGACAAAGCAAGGCTCATGAGGTGGATATCTGACCAATTACACCCAGACTGCTTTTCCCAAACAGTGATTTATTTCCTTTGGACCACATTCACCGTGACTGTCTGGGTGTGGATACAAAAATTAAAAAACAAAAAACAGTCTCTCTCTCCAATGCCAAGCACCAGCCACTAAAACAGACGACGACTCCGTGCAGTGGTCATAAGCAACTCCCCTAGCTGTCAACCCAAATCCCTAACCAATCAGTTTAAACAGATGCATCTCGTACGATGTTCTAAAGCCTGCCACCCTCCTGCCACCTAGGAGAGTGAATTCTAGAGAGGGGTCTTCCACTGAGAATGCTCTGCTGCCACTCCAATGATTTGAGACAAGGGAATTTCCCCTCCCCCCCAAATGACAATTGCCATGACAGGACACAGGGGTTCTCTTATTTCTGTAGAAAGCATTTTGCTCTTCACACAGCTTTACCTGGCTGAGACAAACACAACTTGTAAACTTATGATAAGGCTCAATTTCCAGGAGTGTTTCTAACTCCATGTACTTCCGACTCAGCTTGAAAAATGTAGAGGGTGCCTGCTCATCATTTTGTTTTCTTTAAAAGTAAATATACCACACATTCTAAAATGCTCTGCAATTTTTGCACTTGGCCTGTTAATAGTGTCAACGACTTGGCTTTGCTCTTCTCCCTTTGTGCTGATGTCAGAGGCAGACAGGCTCGTATGAGTCAGCAGCTAATGCTTTCCATGCTCAGTCACCTCTTGGAAAATGTCCAGAGTACTCACAGGCGTGGCTTTCCAAAGCGCCGAGTCATCTGTGGAGCAGAAGAAACTTTACCCAGCAGCATCAGTATGCTTGGTGCACGTGTCCAGCCTGCAGTTTTGCACAGGTGATGCCCATGCCAGGGGACAGAACAGCAAGATGTACATTGTCTCCATTCAGCAGACTGGATGCACTCGTTTGCTGACATATCAATACTGTTGACAAGCAATTAAGGGGTTAACTTCTATTTAAACAATAAGATCTTCAGAAGTTGGATAGTCCCTGAGAAGTGTGAAAGCTGCTCAGCTCTGATAATTTTATCCCGGTTGATTTTCCTGTGGCCTCTGTTAATGGTAAAGGGCTGAAATTTATGCCCTTTTCCATATGTATCTACAGAAGCTGTACAATGCCTAAAGCCACATTTAGCTGCAGTTTCCTGAGCTCAAGAAGGTGCAAGTGCATGTGGTTAGAAGGCTTTGTGACCTCAGCACAGACATGACCCTCCCAATCTGCTCAGTAAAGAGATGAAAAGGCTGTGATGAAACTAAAGGGCTTACCAATCCTTCATGTTAAAACACACCAACTAACGCCTTCCCAAAAATCATCTCCACGTACAGGACGCAGAGGGATTTGGGTAATGAATCTCTACCAACATTTTAAAATGCACAGAAGGCTTTCAGAGAGCATCCCCTTTCAGGAAAGCACTTAAGCCGATGCTTAGCTTTAAAAGTGCTTAAATCATACTGAAGCCCAAGGTGCTTAAGTGTTGCCCAGAATTGGATTCTTGCTTTCTACTTCTATTAAAAATAAAATTATGGAGGAGAAGTCTCCAAACTAAAACCCCAGATCTGAACAGTCCAAAGTTTAGGAAAATTCTGATCTGGGTCTGAATTTCTGTGGTTTCAGCACAGCTGTAATATAAACTAGAAGTGTTGACTTTGGCAACCGAAGGGAGGAGGAAAAAAATCTGGAGAACCACAATGGACTAATCTTCTATGTTTTATCAAAATCCTAGTCCAAATTTATCCAACATAAATGTGTACGCTTTACATTTTTAAACAAAATAATTTCAGAGTTGGCCAAGAAACCATTAAAGACAAGGATACCATTCAAAGGATTTAACCTATATACATGGAAATCATGATTCTACGCTGGGCTTTTGCTGTGTTAAAGATATAATGCTAGGAGGAGGAAATTAAAAGCATAAAGAAGTAGACGTGTGTGCATTCCTGATGTTGGTAATCATGACTGTTAAATTAAATCAAATGTCTTGCTCATTACATTGCAGTTTTTTGTATTTTTCTGGTAAGGGGGGAAGAAAAAATCATTATATTACACACTTTAAAATAAATTTCTATAAAGTTGTAGCTACCTCCATGGGACAGGAGACCCAGCACGGCAGCGTGGCAGATAATCACAAATACAAAAAGGATGATACAAATCACCAATAACTACCACTAACTACTGTAATACAAAGTCAGGCTTGCTTCCAAACGAATGACCTCCATAACTAAGTGTTCCCTCTGGAATTCTAGATAGCGTCAAGTAAAAGTCAAAACCCATTTCTGCTTTCCTAAAATAATGCCAGACGCACCTTGACGAAGTTGACACAGTGCAGCAAACCCACCTGTTTCTCAGTGTTGGGCAGAGTGCAGAAAATAGGATTCTTCTTTTCTCATTTGCCTCCTTTTCCCATTCCTGCTCCCCACTCACATGCTTTCTGATTCCTTCCCCCTTCTTCCCTGGCTGGTGACTGATTGTTGGTCTTAGAGCAAATGGAAGATGGAATCAGGACTGCAGTTCCTTGTGCACTCCAATGATTTCAGTCATACCCCAGCATCTCCTGACTAGTTTAGCAAGAACACGAAGTAGAAGGTACAGCAATTTTGTATCTAATGAGCAAAAGCCACTTTTTTAACTCACTTCAAATACATTTTTATTGGATATTTCACAATATAGACACATGAACGAGCAAAGGGGAGGAAGAAGGGAAAACAATCTAAGCCCTTTATTTGGTTGGTTTCAGACCAAACTGACGGAGTGAACCTGATTTCTGCCGATTATCCCTACAAAGCACTAGAACTCTGTAGAGGAAACCCACTGATGGTGGGGTTAGGTTTGTTTCTTTCTTTAAACACATTCATAATGCAATTTTGCAGTCCGGCTCTTCTGGAAAATATGGTTTTGTAAAAGATCACATGCAATTATACAAGACTGGCTTTGAGTATAATAAAGCAACTGTTTGGGGCTTTGTTTTTTCTGGGATTCAGTGCATCCTGCTCTTGTTTTCTGGAGCAGAAATGGAAAAAAAAAGAAGAGGTCTCTCTCTAGCCTGGTCTACACTACGCGTTTAAACCGATTTAACGCTGTACCCATCCACACCACGAGGCCCTTTATATCGATATAAAGGGCTCTTTAAATCGGTTTCTGTACTCCTCCCCAACGAGAGGAGTAGAGCTAAAATCGGTATTACCATATTGGATTAGTGTTAGTGTGGCCGCAAATCGATGGTATTGGCCTCCAGGCGGTATCCCACAGTGCATCACTGTGACCGCTCTGGACAGCAATCTGAACTCGGATGCAGTGGCCAGGTAGACAGGAAAAGCCCCGCGAACTTTTGAATTTCATTTCCTGTTTGCCCAGTGTGGAGCTCTGATCAGCACGGGTGGCGATGCAGTCCCAAATCTACAAAGAGCTCCAGCATGGACCGTACTGGAGATACTGGATCTGACTGCTGTATGGGGAGACAAATCTGTTCTATCAGAGCTCCGTTACAGAAGACAAAATGCCAAAGCATTTGAAAAAAATCTCCAGGCTACACAGTGCTGCGTGACAAGCGTAACGGAAAGCCAAAGAATCGAATGGACGCTCATGGAGGTAGGGAGGGTGTACTGAGAACTCCAACTATCCCACAGCAGTCTCCGAAAAGCATTTGCATTCTTGGCTGAGCTCCCAATGCCTGTAGGGTCAAACACATTGTCCAGGGTGGTTCAGGGTATAGCTCGTTAATTTACCCTCGTCCCCCGCCGTGAAAGAAAAGGGAAAAACATCGTTTCTTGACTTTTTTCAAAGTCACCCTATGTCTACTGCATGCTGCTGGTAGACGCGATGCTGCTGCAGTGAACAGCAGTGTCCTCTCCCCTCCCCTCCCCTCCCCGGTGGCAGACGGTACAATATGACTGCTATCCGTCATCATCAGCCTGTGAGTGCTCCTGGCTGGCCTCAGGTGAGGCTGGCCGGGGGCACCTGGGTAAAAATAGGAATGATTCCCAGTCACCCAGTCATTCCCAGTAGATGGTACAGAATGGCTGGTAACCGTCCTCATCATAGCAACTGGGGGCTGAGCTCCATCAGCCCCCTCCCTGTCATGTGTAAAGAAAAGATTCTGTACTGCCTGGACTATCATAGCAGCGGGATGCTGGGCTCCTCTCCCCCACACTGCTAATGTTCTGTTTTGACTGTCAGAGCATCGGGAGGCTGCCTCCCCCTCATTTTATCTCACTAACAAGTCACTGTTTCTTATCCCTGCATTCTTTATAACTTCATGACACAAATTGGGGGGGGACACTTCCACGGTAGCCCAGGAAGGTTGGGGGAGGAGGGAAGCTACGGGTGGGGTTGTTGCAGGGGCACCCCCCGTGAATGGCATGTAGCTCATTATTTCTGCGGGATCTGACACACAGCAGCTGTGCTCTCTGATACACTGGTTCTCTAGTACACTTGCCCCATATTCTAGGCAGGAGTGACTATTTTTAGAAACCATAAAGGAGAGATTGACTCGGGGAGTCATTCCCAGTTTTGCCTTTGTGTCCCTGGTCAACCTCAGCCAGGGGCACCCATGATAGCAGCCGACAGTACAGAACAACAGATAACCGTCATCTTACTGCCAATTTACAATGGCAGCAGACGGTACAGAACGACTGATAACCGTCTCTATCATGCAAAAGATAATGAATGCTGCTGTGTAGTGCTGCAGTAACGCCTCTGTTAGCGGCATCCAGTACACATACGGTGACAGTAAAAAAAAAAGCTGAACGGACTCCATGGTTGCAGTGTTATGGTGTCTGCCAGAGCAATCCATGGAAAAAGGGCGCGAAATGATTGTCTGCCGCTGTTTTCCCGGAGGAAGGAATGAGTGACGACATTTACCCAGAAACACCCGCGACAATGATTTTTGCCCCATCAGGCACTGGGATCTCAACCCAGAATTCCAAGGGGTGCGGGAGACTGCGGGAACTATGGGGTAGCTACGGAATAGCTACCCACAGTGTAACGCTTCGGAAATCGACGCTAGCCTCGGACCATGGACGCACACCGCCGAATTAATGTGCTTAGTATGGCCGCGTGCACTCGACTTTATACAATCTGTTTTATAAAACCGGTTTATGTAAAATCAGAATAATCCCGTAGTGTAGACGTACCCTCTGTCTAATACACCCTTCCACCAATGGGACCAGACAGCAAGGCAATTTATTGCTCAGCAGCTCTGGGCACATATTAAGGCTGCCTCTGAATAGACAGGTGCAACGAACATTCTTCTTCTTGTTATCTGTAACGTTTTTCCCCCACTTGACTGTAAACTCTTCAGGACAGGGATTGCCTTTAATTTGTGTCTTGAACAAGACAAGCACATTATCAGAGCTTAACAAATAATAGTGACACCTTTGCTTGTGTCCTTAAGATTTTTCTGTTTAAGTAACTTTACAAATCAATTATGGTTTAAATTGTTGATAACAAGCACACACACCAAAGAATAAAAATGCTATTCCGTTCTATTCTATAAGACACTAAAGTTTCTCAAAGAACAGGCCACCAATGTTCCTTATCTTGCGAAACAACATTTTCCCCTAGCCTCATTCTTGGAAAAAGCTGAACAGTTTTGGTTGAAACTTTACTACAAAAATACTCAGCCTGAGGAAGAGATCCAGTATGCAAAGTTTCAACCCAAATAGGTACGGTTTGGCAAACCAACTGAAAATAGGTCTTATAATGGGAAGTATTCGGCAACCCTAACAATATATGGTGTTACCAGCTCCGTCTATAACAAATATAAATGTTAACTACAACTTCGACTACCACGCTACCATAAATTGTATTATTTCTATATATTTTTCTTTATGTAACAAACATCTCATTTGGACATATTTTTCATTTTCAGTACAAAAAATGAGACATGATAGAAGATAGTGGAGTTTGATATAAGAGAGGTGGGATTTTTTTTTCCAGTGATTCTTATCCTCAGGGACCTGGGGGGTAGTTATATTTTATTTTATTTTTTTTTACAGCACAGTGCTAGCTAATAAATACAAATACAAGCATAATCACTTGTATCTATTTATCATCAAAGAGCCCTTCTAGTCTTCACTTTCCACAAAGTTGATTAACGATTGTGTTTAACACATACATTATAAATGTGTGTGTGGGGGCGGGGGGTTAGAGCCACATCCCTTGTATATATTTACATATATTTACATATGGACATAAAGAAAGCTGAGAGGAAGGCATGAAAAATCTGTTTTTGCAAGTCCTCCTCCCCACCTTCCTTTCTAAAAATATAAAAAGACAGGAAGGCTCCACCTCAGGCCTCAGTCACATTTCAGCGAGATAATCTGATAGTCAGAGAAAAACAAGATAAAATATGCACTGAAACCGGTAGCACCAACCAGATTTGAAATTTGTAATAACGCTCTATGATCAGCCACATTATTAGTGAATGTAAATTAACATCAACATTAACTTTTAAGAGAAAGGAAAGGGGTTAAGATTTAAAAGCACTGTTGGTCTATACTATTAGCTTACACAGCTTCTAGAACCATAGTTAAGCAGGCAATTAAACCAGATAATTAGCCCAATTAAGTTTCTCCTTTGTGTAAAAAAGAAAAAAAAAATCTATCTTGTCATATCCATCAATACTGTAGGCTTTGGGGGCACAGGAGAGTATTGACCCCAGAGACTGGGAAACTGACATCTTGTCTCCTTAATACCTAAGGAAATCACAAATCAACCAGAGCAGAAAATGGGCCCAATCCTTGACTCCAGCTGAGAAAGGCTTGGTGCAGATGGGGATAAGAGAGGAAATAATCTCTTTGCACAGCATGGGGCCATCCAGGGGCTTGGGAATTTCCCTGTGTAAGACAGAGCAGCCTGAGGGCTTCATTGAGTACGCTGGGACAGCTGAGGATCATCACTTGGTCAAAAGGCAATCCCTCCATACTCTTTGTATTGGTCGCTAGGAGGGCGTGGCTTAGCAGCTGCTATTATGGCTCTGTGCTATTCAAGGAGCTCTTAATCTTCCAGCGATCCACCATGCTGAGTTTTTAGGCATCTTTGCAAGATACAGATTTAATACTGTTCTATTAGCAGGGGCTCTAGCAGCATGCTGCACACAATAACATCTTGCACTATTCTAGGTGGACCACTAGGGTTGTGTCCACAGTCGCTTTGCACCGGTTGAGTTCCCCCAGGAGCAGCCGTGGCAGGCATGAGGGTGAAGACCAGGCTTAAAGCAGCTGCAAAAATCACAGCGATTAAAATGTACTTGGCCCCCAGCAGCTTGGCAATCGCCATTAATACTGGTGGGGCTGAAGCAATGGTGTGAAATGTCAGGAGAGAAATCTAGGGAGAGTGGGACAAGTTGGGGTTCTCAGGTTACAACAATATGGTGCCTTAAGGGGTCACACAATTACCAGGGTCCTCTTTTGTGCAATCTCCTGCAACACGGTTGGATTTTATCTGTGACCTCTGTGGAGGTCAGGACCCACAAGCTAGAAAGACCCAAACTAGTGCATGAGAACCAGACAATGAAACTCAGATCATCAAGCTGAGTGAAGTACAAACAGGAAATAAACAGCACAAATGGTGGAAAAGTAAATTAGATTCATAAAATGCTTTAAGTCTAAAGAAGCTAAGGTGTTATTAACAACACAGGTAAGGACTAATTTATTTATTAAAAAACATGTGCTTCAGCCACTTTTGAGGTAAGTGGTATTTTCTTTAAAGCCCCACCTCCTGGATTTCTGTACTTCTATTAGAATTTCAGCTTCTCTTTCAGAAAGGTTCTAACCCTTATGGTTGCAGGGGAAAGTTGGAAAACATAAACCTAAAGACTCAAAAGCCAGACGGCGAATAAAAACAACCCAAAATTTATTCTATTTTACAATCTCATATTTGAGGCCAGGCTCATAATTTTTGAATGGTTGGGGTTAACAATACTGTTTACCTCAACAACAATCATTTTATAAAGCAAAAAGAGAGAGAATGAATGAAAGAAAGAAGAGTCACAGTCTTCCACCCCGGCTCTCCTTTTTAAATATGAATGAGCAAACTGCATTCAAAATGCAAAGATCTACCTCAACATTAAAATAAAGGTTACGGTTTGCCTTAAACCTACAAAATGGGGAAATTCACAACACAACAGGGAGTAGCAGCCCGGATTGAAATTAAGATGAGTTAATGTGTACAACTGTCTCTTTCCTGCATCTTTTCCTTTGCTGTCCAATACCATCAGCTCTGTACACACCATGCTGTTTCAGAGCACTTCAGTATGCTTTTGAAGCACTAGGGCCTGAACTGAAATGGATGAGGATCGTTGCCACAAACACCTCATAACGTAAATCTGCTAGAGCCATTCTGATATATAAAATCAATTTGCAGTGACCAGAGGCAGTCCAGGAGGGAATTAATGACATGATATATGGCAACACGTCCTCTCAGGTGTGCTAGGCCACATCACACCAGTGCCAATTGTGGACTGGTCCATCCCATTATGGATATTTTGTTTTTCACATTTTGACACAGTGACATCTCACTACAGATATTTTTTTCTTGAAAGGTCTTTAGATGGATATTTTGGCCTCACTTGTGCATACACCTTTAAGATAGCGTGTTTATCATTCCAAAATGAACCTGCTAACTAATGAGAAAGAAATACTACCCCACCAAAACATTACTTCATCTCCTAGAATAGTGAGCTTGTATCCCATCCCCGTTAGTGCATGCCTTCTTATAAACCTAACATCTTAATCAGAGAGAGAACAATGAAGTAGCCCTGTCCTCCTTCCCCAATCCCAGGCTCATTGATATTCACTGCATCTATTTGGCCTCTGACACGGAGTTCTTCTGTGAGACTTGGGTCTATATCCAAGCTCTGATACAGAAGAGGGAAAGGAATTACCACAGTTAGAAGTGCCACTGTTCAGCTGGGATGTTAACCTCAGGTCCCTTCCACCTCTCTTTGGTAGATGTCCAGGTGGAAGTTACAGTGGTATTTTTTAAAGATACGTAATACTGCACAATATTGACTCACTCAATAAAATGGGTTCCAGAGACAAAATTATTGCTCAGTGCAAAATGGCGGCTCCATTTTCCTGCACCCATTTGGGGTTTGAAAACTGCCACAATAAAATCCAGTTCTATCTTCAGTGGTTTTGGATTTACATTTTATTTTCAAACTAATAAAATGAGGAAGACAGTCACCCTGAGACTGTTCAGCAACACACAGCTGGAGGCGAGCTGCAGTCACTACAAAATGCCTCATCCACAGGTGCACTCCAGCCAGAAAAAGTGACAACAGGCAGACTTGTGCAATAGCCTTATGGGAATGAAGAAACCAACAAACTGAACATGGAAAACTGAACACACTGTATGCCAGTTTAGGCACAGACACACTATGGAACCGAAATCAAAAAGCCAGAGAGAAACTCACAACTACCTACAATGTGCACAACAAAGGACGCTCCAGAAGTTGATGGACTTACTGACTGAAACAGCAGCTACTGTTATGGAACCTGACTCAAGACAAGATGACTGCCCTGGTTCAAGAGAAATGGAAATTTCAAGCTCTCTTAAAATACAAATGCAATGAGAACATGAGGAGTAAACGTGAGACCACTTTCACTCAGCATTTGGAGCAGAAGCTGAGTGGGATGGCAGCCATCTCTGAACTGTTCCTCTTGTTGGGAGGAGGTGGTAGAGATAGAGTGAGAAAATATCTTAGTATTTACACATGTATACTTTCTTTTTGTGATGGGGATGAGAAAGGATAGGAAAGAGGTGCAAACAAAAGGGAAAAAAGGAAGGAGATGCAGCAGATGATGGAAGAAAGACATGTCTAAGGTTTGTGAATACTTTATCTTGGATAGCAAGAGTCTTGTGTTAAATGCATAGAATGTGAGTAGGCCACACCTACAGATACCTTGTGGTTCATCCGCATAGTTGTAACTCACAGAGAGGTGTATTTAATCTGCACCTGATGCCAGTCCCTGTGCTTCATAGGGATATGCCAATGAATACAGAAATATGCTGCAGCGACATTCTTGCCAGTGTGGTGTGTCCCCCGTTTTCAAACGCATTAGCCAAATCCTTAATGAACGTGACTAAGAGGTGGCTCTGCCCTGCACAAAGACTGAAGTTTGCCAAAAGGAAGGGTTGTAGCAATATCAGTTGAGAGCAGCAGCAACTGAGTCAGCCTTCTCCACTCACTGCAGGGTGCCACAGATCACACCAAATTCCAGTGTATGAGTTCATGTGTGTCATATATCAAATTAAATCAATGGTAGTATAGAGGAAATAAGGTGCCACTTCCAACAATGCATATCTTTGTGCATAAAGTAGAAGATGGGTCAAGGTTTATCACAACCTGCAGGAAAACGGAGTATGCTACACATTCCAAGTTTCACTTGCTCAACTGTGACTCCCAAACTTGAATATTTCTCTCATTTTTCTCTGAAAATATTGCTTGCCCTACTTCTAGGGCTACCAAAGCAATGACAAAAATACATCCAAACCCCAACATCAATGTAGTAAAATCGCATACACGAACATGCAGTAAAAACCATCATCCCCTATATCAGGGGTCGGCAACCTTTCAGAAGTGGCGTGCCAAGTCTTCATTTATTCACTCTAATTTAAGGTTTCACGTGCTAGTAATACATTTTAACGCTGTTGTATGTAAAGTAATAAGGTTTTTAAAATGTTTAAGAAGCTTCATTTAAAATTAAATTAAAATGCAGAGTCCCGTTGACCGGTGGCCAGGGCCCGGGCAGTGTGAATGCCACTGAAAATCAGCTCGTGTGCTGCCTTCAGCACGCATGCCATAGGTTGCCTACCCCTGCCCTATATTGTAACTACATAGAAAACCAGCCAACAAACCTGCCATAACATTTCAAGAGTATTTAAAACTAGAAGCATGGGAACCTTAAATGTTTTGTAAAGTTTGGTTCAGATAAGTATCCAGAAATTTCTATGCTTATTATGATATAGAGGTCTCTGGTTAGTCTTTCAGCCCTCCAACCAATACAACTCTTAAGGACTGGGGAAAGAACTTTTCAAAATATACCTTCAGAATGAAAAGTTAGAAATCCTGTCTGAGACCGCAAAAGCCACTTTAAGGGTACCTGGATGACCAATTCCTACGCGGTAAAACTTAGATATTATCTAATCCCTTTTCCTCCAATAGCAAAATGCATCAAATTAAGGATAACAATGCTCCTAAAATATTTCTACTTTGACTGTAAGCTCTTTGGGGCAGGAATTGTCTTTTTTCTCTATCTGTACAGCACCTAGCTCAATGAAGTCTTGCTCCATGACTTGGGCTCCTAGGTGCTATGAGACAAATGATAAGTGATAGTAATTATTCAAATTCTTGAAGTTGATGGAGCATTCTACCCCAGACCATTCCTCCTAGCAGATGTCTCCATGAAAATCTGAATTTGAGGCTAAAATTTCACCTAAACTTTAAAACCACAACAAGAGGTACAGGAAATATTTAACTGGAATATTGATACATCTTTAGTTTTATTAATATTCTAGAGATGTTTTTGTTCTGGCATTTTGAATAACAACACAATTTAACATCAATGTGTCTGTAGTGGTGTGTTTCACACACTCAAGGAGAATATACACAATACCATCATTGGTGAGGTGAGAGTGCATGTCCTGGATTTGGAAATTGCATTGCAACTGGTGCAATGATCATGTCACTGAATTGCACCGCTTAGAATTTTTAATGTCTGTAGAGATTAAAATGAGAACTGGCAGTATGGGCAAGGATACTGCACTTTGAATGTGTTATCTATAGTGATCCAGCCTTCCCAGAGCTTCAGCTGAAGCTGGAAGGAGCAGGCTTTTCGCAACGGAAGAAACTACATTACATTGCTCCCTAGGAAATGAAACAAAACAATAAAGGACGGTTAATCTCTTCTCTAATTCTGCTCTGTGGGACAACTCCTTCAGCAAGCAGCGCCTGGCCGTATCTACCTGGGAGGGGGTCATTTTCCTTCGGCTTCCTCTTCTGCTTCCCTCTATCCCTGGGAGTGCTCTGTCTCCCTGCTGCATCTTTCAATGGCTTTATCAGAGCTTGCACCAACTCAAGCGTGAAAAGTAGCTCTGGGCCCAGCAGGGAGAGGTGGGGGAGTGTGTGTCTGTGTGTGTTTTAGGGGGAGACAAGGGAGGAAATGTTATTCTGTCTTTTGTCTTTTCAACAATTTCTTTTTAATGCAACTTGCAGAGCAGCCTATAATTAGGCGGCTTGTGGAGCAGGCTTAAACTCAGGAGTAACCCTTCTAACGACCTCAGCAATGGATAATCAGGTGCGCGGCTGTGGGGCACAGCACGCCTCCCCACCCGCCGCGCATCTCGGCCTCGTAATTAGAAGCCTCCACACTCCGCTGCATAAAGGCAGATTGCAAGGACAGCGTGAAGTCCTTGTTTGAAGCTGGGGGTACAAAGATTGCAGTGCCTGTGATGGATAGAGACAAAGACTCCAACACTGGAAAGCTTTCAACAGCCTCAGAATACTTGCAGCATTTCTGATGGACATTTTAAGGCTTTCTTTGAGCAGTGAGGTTTATTCTCCTGCACTCCTCTTAAAATTCCTTCACAGCCCTGCAAATGAGGGGCACAGATGTAACACAAGCCCTCTGATATTTCCAATATTTTTAACCAGGAAAACATATTTTTCCCCCACCTTCGATTTTTATTACCTCTCATTCCTGACGAGAGGGAAGATGACTGTGCAATTAGAGATAACAGAAACATCTTGGCATAGTGACATATTGTAGGATGTGAGAATCAACCTCTCAGGAAAAATTCCCAAGGGGCACAAACCCAAGCCCATATGGTATTGTTACCAGACTTTGTTCATACTGGTTTGAAACTGTGGCAGCAGCAACCATAAATAAACGTGGCTGCTCTTAGCACAGTTTCCCTAACCACTCTGGACCTCAAATTAGGATAATGCACAAAAAGTAAAAAGTCCTCTTTTAAAAACACATGAAAAATCTCCTTCTATACTGACCAGAATCTATTTTTATATGTACTTACATGTGTGCAAACATACATGGCTATGACTACTTATGTGGCAAAATACATACGCTACAGAGAGAGGGAAGAAAACTGGAGGAGAAAACAAAGAAGGATGAGAGGGAAACCCAGGGTTGAAGAAACTGAAAGAGCAGTGCTGGAGGAGGGGGCAATGGTGGTAGTGAACTGTGTGATGTATTCTCTTCAGCTTTGTCTACACTGGCACTTTTGTTGCTAAAATATTTGTCACTCGGGGGTGTGAAAACACACTCCTCTGAATGACAAAAGTTTCAGCGATGAAAAGCGCTGGTGTGGACAGCACTTCGTTGGTGGGAGCTGTGCTCCCGGTGATGAAGCTACCGCCCCTTATTGGAGGTGGTTTTATTTTGTCACCAGGAGACAGCTCTCCTGGAGATAAAGAGCAGCCACGCAGTGCATCTGACGATGGTGTGGCTGCAGTGGCACAGCCGCATTGTTGTAAGGCGTGCAGTGTACACATAGCCTTAGAAAACCCTCTTTGACTAGCAGCATTAGGCCCTCTATTTTATTCTATCCTGTTGAGCCTTCCACAAAACTATTTTCATGTTCTGGTAAAGTCTGCACCTCAGGCCTTGGCCACACCTGGTTTGCTAGTTTCTACAGTCCTTGAATCTGCCTCTCAAAGCAGCTCTGGTTCTCCGCTATCGCTCTGGGCTCCTGATGCTCACAGCCAGAAGCAGAGCAGCAAAGCATCTGGGGAGAAAACCAAGTAGCATGGTGCAGCTCAGACAGCTCGAGAAGAGCCGAGCAACACTGCAGAAAAGAGAAAAGCCAAAAGGGGGTGGCGGTAATAAATAAATAAAAGAATAATAAATGCAAGGAGCAAAATTGTTAGAGCCGCTCACAGTTCTGTAGCAGTTTCCATAGGGATTAGCCCCTTGGAAAAACTATGGGGGGGAGGCTATCATCCCTTCTGAACCTACTTAGTGGAATAAAATAGCTGTTTTTCTCAGCATGAAAAAGACATTTACAGGAACTGGGAAGGCAACATAACATGGAAGGTGTCTTCAGTAGAATCTTCGGTGGCTCTGCTGCAAGCCTGCAATTTGTGTGTCCCGCCGCCCGCTTGTGAATACACATTTGTAGATATTTAAAGCCTCGGAAGATCATTAACAGACTATTAGAACCGCCAGCAAAGGAACCCTAACTTGGACTCACTAATGTGTCTCATTCCTGAATAATGAAAGGGCAAAAGTATCCACAGACGCCTATCTGGCTATAACTGAAAATGCTATCACAGGAGAAACTGCAATTTGAGTCGTCTCTCTTACCTACCCCCTTTCCACACCACCACTAATACTGTACAGTACAAGAGAGTCATTCTCAATTCTCTCTCCCATTTCGCCTTCTCTGCACTCTCCCCTCTGCTTGGAAGCAGAGTAATTTCATAAATGCCACACTGTCCAACAGGAAAGCAAATTACTGACATACTCTACAAGGTTTCCTATTTAAAAAAAACGATGTTGCCTCTTTGAACAAGGAGCCGCAGAACCACTTGGGACATGAATATTTTCTACATTGAATCCAAAATGCTCCATGGCCCTTGTGAAATCTGAAAACTTAAAAACACCCCACCCACAAAGAGCAAACAGCCTTGGACGGAGAGGGGATGCAGTATAGAAAATAACATCCTACACACGTTCAGAATAACAGCTCCCCAGGGGCACATTTACCCTGGTTCCATTCACCTCACCACCAAGTTCCTATTATTCTCCGATCCTTCCCCAACTCACCAGCCCTTTATTTGTTCACAAAGAAAAATGCCAAATTAAAACTGCAACATGGAACTTTTTTTGAAACAACTGGAGCTACAGAGCATCCCTGGTGTAATGATATCCTATTCTCTCTCCTTTCCTTTTGTTGGTGTTTGTCGCTTTTGACACCTGATTACTTACTTATTTCTTTTTATTAGGTAATGACTTCGTGGTGCTAATATTCTCTCTCCTGCCCCCCTACTCCCAACCAGGCTATGTTTTCACTCTAAAAAAAAGAAAGAAATGTGTATTTAGATCAAGAGAGCTAACCTGAGACAACTCACTTGATGTAAAATCCTAGTGGATAGAAGGAACAGGTAGGTATTACCTCGATGTTAACTAGCCCAGCTCAACCCTAACTCCCCCATCCCCCGGGAATGACCTTGATTAGCTAAATTGAAGGTAAAAACTATTGGTACCTTGTCTTCTCTAGGATTTTATATTATGAAAAAGCTATCTCAAGTTAGCTGTCTTGATGGAAATACTTCGCCCTACTCCCACCCCAAGTGAAGACATAGGCTATGTCTACACTCCACAGCTTTTAGCAACACAGCTGTGCTGTTGCAGCCGTACTGCTAAAAGGGGCACAGTGTAGCCGCTGTTTGTCAGCAGGAGAGAGTTCATCACTATCATGAACAAATAATTCATTATTACAATGCAGTGGCCACTGTACAGAAACATAAAAGCCAAGCCATAAGTCTAGCTTTTATGCAGGGATGCGTTTACACGTCAGAATGAAGTGGCATAACTTCATCATAATGCAAATCTGCTTGCCCTATGCTGTAGCAAGGTGTGTATTTACTGACATAGAATCTTGTCCTAAGACCTTACTGGAAAACAGAAATATAAATAAATTTAAGGAGAATGGAAGGAAGGAAGCTTTAATGAGTTTTTGACGTTTTAAAAATGTTATGCAGATGCTTGGCATTTGGAAATGTACCATAAAATGGACACTTCTCTATTTCTCTTCAGTTATCATGAACATTCCTGTTGCAGAGATTGTTGCCTCAAACTACTTCATACATGCCTGAAATTACTTAAGAAAACATCTCTGACAGCACTTCTCTTTCAGCCCAATTTAGAGCCATCACAAATAGTTTTCTACAGCTTTCATCTTGGGAGGACACACACTGAATTCTATTAACCTGGTGTGAATTCACAGCAATTCCACCCAGGCACTGTATTTTCTGAACACCCCAAGGACGGACCCGATTTTCAGAGTTTGCGCAGCATCTCTGAAAGTCGGGCCCACAGAATTTATCTGCTCTTGCAGTTATAGATAAAAGCTGTGACAATGCCTGTCACCCTCAGAGCCACCTTCTGTTGTAAACTGTTACACAGAATTCAATGATACTGGACAAGGAGTTTAATAAAGAGAAAGTCAAATATTCCAGAAGGCTCTTCTGCTACAGAAGTCATGTTACCATTGCCTCCTTCACTGTGATTAACTCGACATCCTTCTCCCATGACAACTGGGGAAGGACAGACTGAACTTGGTGACTAATTTACCAGCATACCTCCCTCTTCCCGAACCCATCCTCCTCCTGCCCCATCCATGATCTTTATGGCTCAGTTCTATATACAGCCAAATTTTCTCTGCAACAGCCAACGTTAGAGGCATTTTGCTAATCGCTGCATTAACAATATCTGAGTTTAAATCCACCCCTCAACTTTTGTGCTGGGAATGGAATTCTCTGAGCCCTCATTCAAATGATGCTGATTAGACAATCTCATAATTCCAGGCATGGAACAGGGAGGAAAGAATAGTAATAGGAAACACTAGATAAAGCAACATTAAATCACTTTCTTGCAGTCATGTTCCTGCGATTTTTAATATTTAACGCTGCTGGAGAAGCTCATGCCGGCCAACTGGGGGTAGCGCAGCACATTTTAAAAAACGAAGGGGGAAAAACCCTGAGAAAGGAAATAGGAGTGAAAAATCTATCGGTGTTCTCCAGGCTTATACCGAGCCAAGAGCCCTGTTCTAAAAAAGCTGTAACTTCCCAGTCATCTGCTCTGCCGGACACTCTGGGGACCCCAGCACAGCAAACTACAATTTCTAGTAAATATATCCCAGGGACACAATTAGTTTGTCAGCTGGGGGCATGATAAATTGGTCATGCATAATTCAAGGCCAGAGCAGGCTGGAATATAAACTGCTCCATGGCGGCTTCCAACTCCCCGACAGGAGAATGCAAATAGGCTGCTGGCACAGAGGTTGATGGACGCTGCTAACACTGCTGGTTTCATTTTACATCTTTGCTTGTTCCTGTGTCCATCAGCATGCACAACAACCACCATTTTAGCCTCTCTTGGCTATTATACTTCCACAGTGATATATCCATCACTGTCCAAATATCTTTTGGGATTGTATGTTGTTGTGATAACATACACGGTTATCACAACAAATGCAGAACAGTGCCTGCCCGTCTCTGTTTTATTTTTCACATCCAGATAGAAAGAGGTAAAGTCTTAACATACAGCTGAGGGCCAGGGTCTTCTGTGTTCTATTCTCAACTCTGACATTAGCCCACAGGCAAGTCACTTAACCTTTGCTTCAATTCCCCTAGCCATAAAACGGAGAGAGATTTACAACCACATGTTTGTGGGGATTAGTTTATGCTTGTAGAATGCATTCAAATGGCATTTGTGCTACAGGTTTGTCAAAAATTATGGAGGAGACTGAAGGTACACTTCCTAGATGATGATGGGGCAAAAAGGAGTTTTTGTAGGTGGCTGGCTGGGCTCCTGTTAAAGTGATTATCTTAATGCTGCTGAGATTTAATGGTATCGTTAGTGTATATTAGGGTGCCTAAAAGTACAGGATATGTGCGTCTTAGATATTTCAATCTCAAGAAATAAATGAAATAATTAGTCTTAAGCGACCACCCCCGCGGAACAGGAAAAACACATTGCCTAACAGAAGTTGATCTAATGACAGGTGAAACAAAATGGCACTGGAAACTCTGAGGATACTTTAAAACAGGGGTTGGCAACCTTTCAGAAGTGGCGTGCTGAGTCTTCATTCATTCTAATTTAAGGTTTTGCGTGCCAGTAATACATTTTAATATTCTTAGAAGGTCTCTTTCTATAAGTCTATAATATATAACTAAACTATTGTTGTATGTAAAGTAAATTAGGGTTTTAAAATGTTTAAGAAGCTTCATTTAAAATTAAATAAAATGCAGAGCCCTCCGGACCAGTGGCCAGGACCCAGGCAGTGTGCGTGCCAGTGAAAATCAGCTCGGGTGCTGCCTTCGGCACCCGTGCCATAGGTTGCCTACCCCTGCTTTAAAATGACATCTTGAAAGCAAAGGTTTTTAATGAAGCTTCACAGTCTACCCTGTGTACTTGGGTCACAAGCACATGACATATCCATTGGAAATCTCTTACATAAAATAATTGAAGTGGAGATTCATTGTACTGAGCCTGCCATTTGCATTTTATGATCCAGGACAACAATTACATGTTTTTCATTCTATTTCATGAGCCACTGAGTTTCACTAACTCCAAGATGCAAAATTCTAAAGACAATTTACCAGTTTAGTTGCCATATTTCTCTCTTCAGGAATAGAATAAGCATTTTGGCCCACTCTGTGGCAGACATTTTAAAAAAGTACGTTGTGCTGAAATTTGTCGTCTTTCTGGAAAGATTTTGAGGGAGGAAATAAAGACTTATTTTGTTACATTTTTGGCAATAGATATGCAGACAGAGCAGCCCAGATTTGCTGAATCTTTAATGAAAATAATGCAGGAATTATTATTATTATTATTTTAAACAACACATTTTTTCCTGAACATGGCTGCATCTTTCCTGGGAGAAGCTGGGATTCCCTAGAAAGGCCAGCCTCACTGGTGGAGAAATCCTGACATAGGTATATGGGGTATCAATAAAGCAAGTGCTGAAATTACATTTATGAGACAGAATGTCCCCATCAGACACAACCTGATGTAGTGCTACAAGACTTAAGGGAATCCTGAATCCTATCAAGTCAAGATAGATTTGTTGTCCTTAGTATAGTCATGTCATATTTGATTTTCAAAATTCCTCATGTAATACTTTCCTGTATCTACATGGAGCTGATTTGGCTGTCTCTTTCAAACCCTGGAGCCATGGTCTTCCATTCTTTTGGCATGATGACCGTCCTAGGAGCTGGTCTCACAGGAGAATGACATGCATGAAGTGAGAACAGCTTGATTTTCTCACTGCATATTCATTAGGTACTTAAATATCTAAGGAACTACCATTATATAGCAGTTGTAGAAATTTCCACCTATAAATCACATACCTTATTACAAGATACTTCTACATTTCTACCTAAGCTTCAGGCCTTCTAGAATGTTCTTCCCTACGCCTGAGAACATGGAAAGTGTGTCTCTCTCTTCTAACTTCAAAATCAACCTTATAACTTACTTTTTCCAATAATCCTTCCTACCACCTTCTGATCAGTAACCCGCATAGCCTCCAGTGACATGGAGTATCTGGCATTTATTTGTCTTAGGCCTTATCTACATGAGAAAGAAGCACTGGTCTTTAAGCCAGATTTGTTACATTGGGGCAAGCCTTTTATTTTGGTTTAAGAGGGACTTATTTTTGTTGAGTTTAAACCAGTGTTTCTGAGCTGGTGGGCCATGATTCCCATGGGAGAGGTCACAAAAAGCAACCAGAGAGACTAGGGCCATGTCTACATCTAAAGTTTTGCAGCGCTGGTTGTTACAGCTGTATTAGTACAGCTGTATAGGGCCAGCGCTGCAGAGTGGCCACACTTACAGCAACCAGCGCTGCAAGTGGTGTTAGATGTGGCCACACTGCAGCGCTGTTGGGCGGCTTCAAGGGGGGTTCCGGGAACGCGAGAGCAAACCGGGAAAGGAGACCCGCTTCGCCGCGGTTTGCTCTCTCGTTCCCGGAGCCACCCAGCAAACCGCAGGGAAGGAGACCTGCTTGCTCTGGGCTCTGGGAACGAGAGAGCAAACCGGGAAAGGAGACCCGCTTCGCCGCGGTTTGCTCTCGCGTTCCCGGAGCCACCCAGCAAACCGCAGGGAAGGAGACCTGCTTGCTCTGGGCTCCGGGAACGAGAGAGCAAACCGGGAAAGGAGACCCGCTTCGCCGCGGTTTGCTCTCGCGTTCCCGGAGCCACCCAGCAAACCGCAGGGAAGGAGACCTGCTTGCTCTGGGCTCCGGGAACGAGAGAGCAAACCGGGAAAGGAGACCCGCTTCGCCGCGGTTTGCTCTCTCGTTCCCGGAGCCACCCAGCAAACCGCAGGGAAGGAGACCTGCTTGCTCTGGGCTCCGGGAACGAGAGAGCAAACCGGGAAAGGAGACCAGCTTCGCCGCGGTTTGCTCTCTCGTTCCCGGAGCCACCCAGCAAACCGCAGGGAAGGAGACCTGCTTGCTCGGGGCTCCGGGAACGAGAGAGCAAACCGGGAAAGGAGACCCGCTTCGCCGCGGTTTGCTCTCTCGTTCCCGGAGCCACCCAGCAAACCGCAGGGAAGGAGACCTGCTTGCTCTGGGCTCCGGGAACGAGAGAGCAAACCGGGAAAGGAGACCCGCTTGATTACCAGAGGCTTCCTCCTTCCACGGAGGTCAAGAAAAGCGCTGGTAAGTGTCTACATTGGATTACCAGCGCTGGATCACCAGCGCTGGATCCTCTACACCCGAGACAAAACGGGAGTACGGCCAGCGCTGCAAACAGGGAGTTGCAGCGCTGGTGGTGCCCTGCAGATGTGTACACCTTCAAAGTTGCAGCGCTGTAACTCCCTCACCAGCGCTGCAACTTTCTGATGTAGACAAGCCCCAAGAGGCACTGAAAACTGTATTTGCAATCTAAAGCAAATAAAATCTTGCTCCCCAACTCACTGTTCTTTAAAGTCAAGTATTCTCGGTCAACTGCTCAAAACACCCACAATAAATTATATGGGCTTATCCTTATCAACAATACTTTTCTAGTATACATAAGGGGGAGCATAATTTTTTTTTTTTTTTTTTTTACACTTAGAATAAGGAGCTGCCCAAAAGTTGAGAAATACTGCCTTAGCACAATTCCTAACTAACTTATGCTAAGCCTGGTGCAAACCAAAATAAGAATGTCCACACAGCCTTTTGTGGCTGGTTTAACTAAAGCAGTTTAAACCACAACTTTCTCATGTAGAAAGGTATTATTAGAGCAAAGAGCACATCTTTTCCTAGGGCCTGATCTTGCAAATACTTAAACTACTGAGCATGAGGTGTATCATAGGCACGAGTAATTTTACTTATGAAGTTCATGTTTTCGCAGGACCAGGTTCGGTGTCTGCATTTTTGACATAGCAGTCCTTTTAAAATATATATTCATGACTTGTGGCCTTTGCAAACTTTGTGTGCAAGGGCTAGTGGATGAACTGACACAATTTCATTGAGAACCCTAAATGCTGCCAAGTTAAACTCTGGGCTGCATGAGAGACTCTTAGACAGCAGGAGCTCAGCAACACCACTGCAGCTACACAAAAGAAGCAGACCAGTGAACTCTCAACAAGTGCTCTAATTCCTCTGGGGTGGTAAGTACTCTCCTTTCCACCAGTTAAAATCTTTTAACAGCATTTGGAGAGTTAAGCAGGGTTTAGCAATGCTCAGTTGTGTCCTGATCAGCCCACTGTTATGACTGCATAAAGCCCAGTTTAATTTTATTCTCACTTCAGTGACTAGCTGAATTTTGTGTATCGTGGGGAGGGGGACAAAGTTGGTGAAAGACGTTTTTTTTAAAAAATAAATATATTTCCACAACTTTTGACCTTTTCACCATTTTGATCTCATGATTTCTCAATTTTTAAAAATTTATTATCCAGTTTATACAGTCCGAATAGTTGTTCTGGCCTGTCTCAGAATTGTAGGTTGGGGGATGCACCAGTTTCATAACAATTCTAACTTTCTAGTCTGGGGAAAAGGCTGTAGGGGTATGCGGGCAGAGAGAATACGTATGGGTTTAGTAGACTGGACTTGTTTAAATGTCCCTGTGAAGAAGAGTATGTGTGTGTGTGTGTTGTACTTTTAAGGAGGACGGGAAGCAGGTCTCTTACTCACAGTTTTACATACATGGTAAACAAAAACAAACACTTTCACACCCAGAAAGCTATCCTGACAGTGCAATATGTGTATGTGTTTGTGTAAGGAGCACGTGTCAGTGTAATACGTGTGTCTCATTTATACGTACAAACAAATATGTACACACGCATAGTATAGATTTATGTGTATCTACACACACATGGAGCACATTGTATAACAATGAAAAGCATTTTAGGAACAGTCATGGGGCGTCATGTTGAAAAGAGAAAGTCATGAGTGTAAAGCTAAAAAAAAAAAAGTCACTTGTCCCAGCTATTTTTTTGAACTCCCAAATGACAACCTCTCTAGACGCAAAAAGAAAAAAAACTTTAAAATCACAAGCAAAAATATTACTGCAAATTAAGACAATGTCAGATAAGGCACATAAACACCTTAATCCTCCATTAAAAGGAAAGCTGGCCTGTTCCCATCCCCTCATGGGAAAAAAAAGGAGTAAGTAGGTCAAGTTATATGGCCTGAAGGCCAGTAATCCTCGATTCTGTTGGACCAAGTTGGAGAAGATAATTTTAGAGTCAAGAACCCTCTGCTGAGAATATACTTCTGTTAAGTCATAAAAATCTAGAGGTGGTCAGCAACAGGGTCCCAGATGTTCTCAACTGGTAAGGTAAAGCATGAGGAAACAGGCTGCTCCAAAATGCCAGGGCAAATCACTGCCGCTGTTGGGTAAACAATATAGAAGAAATTCCATAGATACATTTATTTATATCTCTGGGCTTTTCTACACTGTGGGACAATGTGAACTACAGGGGTGCAATTTCTAGAGCACACTAATGTGTTGCACATTAATTGGTCTGTGTAGACCCTGCTGGTAGGCACTAAAGGTTCCCTAGTGCGCTTTAAACACAGTGCTCATTAAACTGCAACAGGGAACCTTTAGTGTGTATCAGCAGGGTCTATACAGACCAATTAATGCACAAAGTTAATGCACTTCAGAAATCACACCCTTGAAGTGCGAATTGCCCCACCATGTAGACAGGTCCTCTGCATCAAGGGATGTAGCCACATACATATATTGTGTGTGGACATATCCAGAGTGAAGGAGGGAGTATCCTATGGAAGGACAGTACACAAACAACACATTCTTGCATAGAGATTTCTTTAAAATATTTAAACAAAATCATATTCACAGCACACCACAAGCGCAGCCCCACAGGCAAATTTACAAGACTGGAAAATGAGAACTGCAGTTTTGTCAAAAATATATCAAAAAACAAAAACGGATGCAGCCACCAAGCCAAAATCATCCCCGAACTGAGGCTGAGACAGTAATTATTTCCTGGGTTCTCACTGCAGATATATTAGATATAATACACCCCCACATGTTTAAAAAAGGCAATAGGAATTTCCCCTCCAGAATATTAAAAGTAACAACTTTTTTTTTTAATTTATTAACAAACACTAATCTCAGATCATTAGCCAACTTGGCAACAGACCAGAGAAAATTTATAGCCGACGTGTTGCAACATCAGCTTTCATCCAGAAATGCTAATTTCAGTAAAATGAATAGTGTGTGGGCTTTTCATACTGCTTTGCATTTGGCTCCTCACAACCCTGTTTAAAGCCTGGGAACCGGCCATATAGTTAAACTGCACAGATGTTCAACAATCTGTACTTGTGTTAATTACCCTAATGTGAGCAGAAACTCAACAGATCCCTGCTAATGAAGGAGAAAGTTTTCCAGTGTGACTACCGTATGTTTCATTGTCACTGTATTACTAAGCTTCCCCCGCACCGCAACAACACCCCCTCTATTCTCTCCAGCTCTTTTGCATTCACATTGCCCGCCTACCTTGGTGTGCATGAATTGGACCAACTAATGACTGCGTTCTTGCAACATGGCAGACACCATTAGGCTGATCGGAGGTGCAGCGGCTGAATTTTAACAGGCAATTTTACACAAGGTAAGGAAAACAGATTTATCAGGCTCCTGAGCCTCCCATGCCCACCCATATGCCATACCTCCACCCTCATCACTGCTGAAAGCATCAGTATGATGCAAATATGCTTCCCACACTGTAAAACATAAGCATATAAAGTGATGAAAATCACTATTGCTGGGTGATACTATTGAAGATGGAAGCCTGACATCCAGTTATATCTGGGAGGATAGACTAACAAGCTAGTGAGGGTGAAGTATATTTTTGTGGGGGTGTGCAATTCTGTGCTGGCAGTCAGCACTGTAGCTGTAATATGCCTTGGGAGATCTCATCTGCTAAGCCTGCTGCTCCCATATTAAGAGGCTTGAGTCACTGAATTTCATAATGGTTGGGAATCACAAGAGCAGTAGCGTGTGCACATGGGTATGAGAGGGGAAGATGGGGCTTCTGAAGAGTGAGTTAGGCTACACACACACACACACACACACACACACGTAATCAGCTATACTAGTAGCAATGAAACAATGCTGAAACCCCACTTAACCGAGCATTAAAACACACTCGACCTCTAAAGGATGTTTCTCCCACTGAGGATCTCACCTTCTCTTCCTGCTTCTTTTCCCCAGCTCCCAGTTGCAATCATCATCTTCTATGATTTCTTCGAAAGCAATCATCTCAGCAAGCGGAAGGCACGGAAGGCTATATAAGGGGAATCTGCTTCCCCCCTGAAAGCACCAGGTCATCTCTAGGCTGAGTTAGATCATCTCACAGGTGCTGCCACATGACCATTAAGCCAGGTTTCATGTTAAATTGCATTACAGGTGTGAAGAGACCGACTTACCTTGCTGGACCTGGCCATGCCAGCACGCAATCCACCTCCCTAGAGGCAGCAGCTTGGTCAACAGAATAATTCTTCCATTGACCTAGCGCTGTCTACACCAGGGGTTAGGTCGACATAACTATGTCTCTCAGCTGTATGGATTTTTCACACCCCTGCAAGATGTAACTATGCCAATGTAAGTTCCCAGTGTAGACCAGCCCTTAGTTCCTACCTTGTACTCTTCATGCTAGGAAAGCTTCTTGTGTTATTCACAGAGCCAAGAATTTGTAAACACACAGTCAACAAGCATTTCCCTTTGGAGATGCAGCTGCTCCTTTGGATAACTCAGCTACCTTGCCAGTATTTCACATGCTCACTTCAACAGCAGCTTGGGTAAGTGTACTTTCAATTCTCTGCTTGCAGAAGCTCGAATTCACTTTCACAAATGATGTTCGTCATGAAGTGTGCAGAGAGGAGGAGAAAGAAGCACCACATGAAAAGGTGGGGAAAAGGTAGGGGGAAGGAGTTGGCATAACCCAGAAAAGAGTTGAAAATTATTTAGAGAGCACTTGGGCTCTTTTCTGCCCACCTCTTCATCATTAGCACTGGAAGCAACACAGCTGTCTAATGGCAACTTCAGGAGCCCATGGGCCAGCGAAGCGACATTTTCCACACTTAAATAACACTGAGCTGATTTAATTACTGCACTTAATAGTAACAAAAGATGTCTCAATTTAATCTTCAAACGGCCCTCCAAGATCAAAACACAGCTGGCTGGATAACAAGATGGCCTAGGCCAGCAAACAAGGAGGGCCAATTTGTTCAAGAGCCACATCCACTCCTTAGCATAAAAGGCCAAGGAACACTTGTGCTGCTGAACAAATCAAAGGAAGCTCCACTCCTTTCCCCCCATGCTCCCCTCCCTCCTTCCCACTTTTGTTATACAGAAAAAGGCAGCTGATTCATTGGTGAAGAAATGCAACATGATAAAAGAACAAATGATGTTTGGGAGAGAAAAAAAGAATTAAGAACCAAATTTTTAAAGAGGTTTGTTTTTATAATCCTCAGAGATTATTACGAAAGAGTGAATCAGATTAAAATTGCACAGGGACAAAGGAAAGTCTCTACCTCTATTATTTTCCTTTCTGTTCTGGACAGAAGGAGACAGCTCATTAATGAAAGCCCCCAGGATATGGCTCTTGTAAGGAACTCCCAAGTGTATGTGTGCGCGCGCACGTGTTGGGGGGAGGGGTGGTTGTTGGGGTGTTTTTGCACGTCTGTTGGGGGTTTAAAGAAGAGAGAGAACTTTGGATAAAATAACCATTTCTCTCTCTGAAATTTTCCAATAATTCCTAATAGGGAGTGGCCTTTATTAAGAGGGAAGTGTTTTGGTGAAAAGCTTTTCTTTTCATTAGTTTTTAAGTTCTCCTGCTGATCTATTAACCCTGTGACACAGTGGTTAGGTCTCTCTCTACTCCCTCTTCAGGAGCATTAAGACTGCAGTTTCCATCAGGCTGAGTCTATGCTACGGGCCTTACAGTGCCACAGTTGTACCACTGCAGCTGTAAGGTTTCCTGTGTAGCTGCCCTATGCCGGCAGAGCTCTCCTGCCAGCATAATTAAACCAGGCCTAATGAGCGGCGGTGGCTATGTTGGCAGGAGAGCCTCTCCCACTGATATAGCACAGTCCCCACTGGTGCTTTGGTCAGCGAAACTTTTGTCCATTAGGGTGTGTTTTTTCACACCTCTGACCGACAAAAGTTTTGCTGACAAAAGTGCTAGTGCTAGTGTTCCCGTAGCCTTAGAGTTTAGCACAGAAGCATTCTGGAAGGTAACTATGAAAACTAACTTGCCAGCCATTGACACATTCCTGCAAGCCTCTGAACAACCACCACCAAAGCCCAAACACACTTTTATTTACCCATCATGTAATTTTTCCAAAAGACCCATCTAACAACTGCAGGTAACTAGACACATCTGGTCCAGTTTTTTTTCAATCTCACTTACACTGGTATAAACTGACAGTAATTCTAGTGCAGTCAACTCCACTGACGTCAATCTGTTGACTGCTGTGGAGTTCTGCTGGATTTACACCATTCCAAGGGAGATTACAGTCTGGTCCATTTGTAGGTTCTTCTCTGAATGGAGAATTGTGACTATGTGACTTTACACTCCCACTCTTTCCCAGGCTTTGTCGATATTAGACTTTCTTCCTTAAAATTTCCCACTGTTACAGCAACAGCGAGACCTTTTGTGTAAGACAATGCTGGCCACCAGCATTTTAGCCACTGTCATCTAGAACTGTTCTGAGCAGGGTTAGACGAGATGATGGTTAAAATGCTGGCAGACACCTGCCTCTTTATGTAAATTAGTGCTGCCACCACAGCTAGTTCTGATGGAGTTGTGGAAGTTATGGGCCAAATCCTATTGTTCATGGAAGTACCTGCAACTTCCAGTGACTTTGATGGGAGCTGCATGTGTTGCATCCAAGGGAAGAAATGGGACTTTTAAAACTCAGTGGATATCCACCACGTTGGTATGAGTGAGCATTACACAGTTTTTAATTTATACTACAACTTTCTTTTCAGAATTGTGTTCAGACCCTGGTAGGGGATTCATGATTCCCAGTAGAGCGGCTGAGTCATCTGACTTTGCTTGTGGAGCAGAAATGTGGGTGCTCCAATACAGTTGTCAAATTGATGTAATTTAATATGCTTAAGCCATATGGGCAACCATTTCCCCAATCAGTATGAGCTCTGTGCTAGCGTGGAGATGCCTTTGAGAGGTCCTGCTGCTGAAGTTCAAACAAGCTAACATTTACAAATTTGTTTTGTTTTTAAAATGACAGAGATGGGTGTATCATGAGCAACTTCTTTAATTATAATTTACAAGTGCAATCAACTAAAAAATAACTCCCTCGCTTGCTAGCAAACATATTCAAAGACTGAAAACCAGCTCTGCTCAGTGGACACTGGCACTCAAAGAAACTTTGGTTCAGTTTTAAACACCAAAGCATCAAGGGTGAAATCCTGTTCCCGTTGCAGTCAGCAGCAAAACTCCCATTAACTTTAGTGGGGCCAGGATGTTTGAGCCTGTTTAGACAGTTCATTAACTACTATTTCAAAGACACACCTTTTCGTGGGATTCCCAAAGGCCTTTTGAATTTTGACTTAAATGCTTGGATTATTTTTACAATTCCAGTTATGGGTTCTTTGTTCGGAGGGAGTTAAGCAACACAAAGCACACAGCAAGAGAACAATGGATCGTATTACCATGCATGATTTGCCTTTAAAAAAACATCCTCTCTCTTTTCACAAAGTTATAGATCCAATTTCAGTCTTTATTATTACTTTGCCATTTAAGAAAGTGGCTCTTCATTTTAATAAAGGAAATGGAGCTTCATATTTCATCAAGTGCTAAAATACTCCCAGTAACACAGGAGGCAAAAAAACCAAAGCAAACCAAACCAAACCGGGAAAGGCTGTTTTGTTAGATCCTCTTGCTGCCCCAAGTTCAAAAGGAGAAGAAAAAAAAAATCATATTTTCCACACTTAGAAAACCCTATTCATTTTTAAAAGCAGCAAAAAGAGTCCTGTGGCACCTTATAGACTAACAGACGTATTGGAGCATGAGCTTTCATGGGTGAATACACACTTCGTCGGATGCATGTAGTGGGTATTCACCCACGAAAGCTCATGGTCCAATATGTCTGTTAGTCTATAAGGTGCCACAGGACTCTGGTTCCTTTACAGATCCAGACTAACACGGCTACCCCTCTGATACTACTCACTTTTGAGATTGATCCAATTGATGCTAGACTGGATAGCACCTAACCACATCTAGTGAGAACATGGGGAGGACTGTTTAGCTCCTTAAGAGAACCCAAGAGAATGCCTCATCAAACCCATATTATGTTTCACTCCACACCAAACTCACAAAACTCCTAGGCCAAATTGAGAGCAACACTTAACTTAAATGCCAAGTAAGTGCATGTAAGTCAGTCTGGGTCTAAGCTGCCTTTGATCCCTGATCTTGCGCCATTGAGATCAATGAGACTTTTGCCACTGACTTCAACAGGAGCAGGCTTTTAAATTACATGCTGAATAGCCTGAACACAGCGTAAGAAGTGTGCATGTGTGTGTACCTACCCTTTTCCATATCCAGCTACTAGTAGCTTCCTCTGCTACCTTCCTCTTTTCTGACCCCTTACTGTATAAGTTATACTGATTTAAGACTTCCTTGGACCCTGCAATTTACACCACTGTAGGCATCAGCTCTGAAATTGGCCCTCTGTATCCACTGACAAAATGCAGCATCTACCTCGAACTCTCTCCCTATGAGTCACTCCATCTCTTGTTATAATCTTTGTGTTACCTTAGCATATGACTAAGGGTATGTCTACATCTACAATTTTGCAGCGCTGGTTGTTACAGCTGTATTAGTACAGCTGTATAGGGCCAGCGCTGCAGAGTGGCCACACTTACAGCAACCAGCGCTGCAAGTGGTGTTAGATGTGGCCACACTGCAGCGCTGTTGGGCGGCTTCAAGGGGGGTTCGGGGAACGCGAGAGCAAACCGGGGAAGGAGACCAGCTTCCCCGCGGTTTGCTCTCGCGTTCCCCGAACCCCCCTGCAAACCGCAGGGAAGGAGACCTGCTTGCACGGGGGTTCGGGGAACGCGAGAGCAAACCGCAGGGAAGGAGACCTGCTTGCTCGGGGGTTCGGGGAACGCGAGAGCAAACCGGGGAAGGAGACCAGCTTCCCCGCGGTTTGCTCTCGCGTTCCCCGAACCCCCCTGCAAACCGCAGGGAAGGAGACCTGCTTGCTCGGGGGTTCGGGGAACGCGAGAGCAAACCGCAGGGAAGGAGACCTGCTTGCTCGGGGGTTCGGGGAACGCGAGAGCAAACCGCAGGGAAGGAGACCAGCTTCCCCGCGGTTTGCTCTCGCGTTCCCCGAACCCCCCTGCAAACCGCAGGGAAGGAGACCTGCTTGCTCGGGGGTTCGGGGAACGCGAGAGCAAACCAGGGAAGGAGACCTGCTTGATTACCAGAGAGGCTTCCTCAGGTATGCTGGGATACCTGCTTATTCCACCGAGGTCAAGAAAAGCGCTGGTAAGTGTCTACACTTGATTACCAGCGCTGGATCACCAGCGCTGGATCCTCTACACCCGAGACAAAACGGGAGTACGGCCAGCGCTGCAAACAGGGAGTTGCAGCGCTGGTGATGCCCTGCAGATGTGTACACCTCCTAAGTTGCAGCGCTGTAACCTCCTCACCAGCGCTGCAACTTTGTGATGTAGACAAGCCCTAACTCTACTCTCTTCCCCTCCTTACTGCATCACCACAATGAATTCTACAGCAACATCCATACTGGCAACTTTATTGCCCTTTACTTGGCTTTGTTAAGCATTTTGACTGCCTGGTCTACTTCTCTCTTTAAAGGATTTTGTGGTATATCTAAAAAGATTGCCATATAAAGTTAACTGTATCATATTTGATGTTCAGGGGGACAAATTAAATCCAAACCTTGAATCAAAACTAATTAAACAAAAGATTCAGAGAGTGCTGTGCAGTTTACCTTTGAAAAAATGATGATTAAAGGCCTGCATTGCCACGACAGTTCACTCTTACAGTGAAGTTACTGTATTCACTTCAAAATGGACATTCTAATTAGTTTTGTTGGCCAGAACTTCTGATATATGGCAGCATTACTGAAATTGCATTTCTTGTCTAAGCTGACCAACAGCTCTATTACTTGATAGCTTTTTCTATTAGCCCCTGTCTACACGCCTGCTGGAGCCAAATTAACAAGATCCATGTTTACACATGGTTCTTGCAGGCATGGAGTGAACACGGTTTTGTAAAATGGTTTATAACACCACTCCATCCATGTGCGTACTGGCCAGGGAAACCAAGTTAGTTACAACCTGAGACCACACATCATGTTTAAACATGGGTCAAATGAAAGCATAGGCAGGGATTTACTATAACATGTATTGAGTGGTAGATCTTTTTGTTTAGAATTCCTGTGTATGGCATCCATGCTGCAAAACATGATATTGCATTAAGCAGATCCTCGCAAAACCAGGCAGCTCTGCTGTGGAGCCCATGGGGAGAGCTAAGAAAAGTCTTATGAGGCTCTCAGGACTACACTGCACAGTGGAAGACACATTCACCTGTTTCTGAATTCTCAATTCAATGCTGGCAAATGCAAAGTTTCCAGTTGCAAATGTTCAATCTTTTAAACCAGAAAAATTATAGTCCCCCTGACAATGCTGTTCCTTAAAAGCAGTCTCTGAAAATCATGCCCTTTTAAGGCATCTCAAGCTGGGCACCCACGAGCAAGTCACTTTTGAAAGACCTGGCCAAGGATCCTGTTATAACAGGACATGATTACCAAGGGTGCCTTTCGTGTTATTTTCTATGCTTGGAACAGACACTCAGTCAAGGCTCACTAAGGGTACGTCTACTCTACCCACCGGATTGGCGGGTAGCGATCGATCTATCTATCATGCAGCTGCAATAAATCGATCCCTGATCGCTCTCCCGTCGACTGCTAAACTCCAGCAGTTCGAGAGGCAGAAGCACAGTCGACGGGGGAGCCGCGGCCGTCGATCCAGCGCTGCGAGGATGCTTAGTAAGTAATTTTAATTCGATCTAAGATACATCTACTTCAGCTACGCTATTCTCGTAGCTGAAGTTGCATATCTTAGATCAATCCCCCCCACCCAGTGTAGACCAGGCCTAAGTGCTCTCTCCTACATTCCAAGACATCCACCTAACCTGCACATGCAGCTTGTTTGTGTCTTTGCATTTCCAAGCTCTTGGGGGCAGGGACTAAGTTATGTTTTTAACACTCATACCTGGCCCTGGCTATATTATAGGACTTTGTCACCTGTAGATCTCAAACAATTTTGAATACAAAGATACGTTATGTTATCCCCATTTTACAGATGGGAAGACTGAGGCACAGAGCACTGAAGTGACTTGCCCTGCATCACATTGCAGGCCGGTGGCACAGCTAACAGAACCCAGGTCTCTTGACTCTCAGGTCCACTGGATAATGCTGCTTGTGTATTTTTACAGATGCACAAAGCTGTGTAGTAGATCTCTGGTTAGTGTTAAGCTAGACAATGTGCTAATTCTGAGATTTTTTTTAAAAATACATCACATTCTGACTCTTGCTAAAAGTAAAAACAACAGTAAATGGAGCTTGTAGCCACACAGGAGAGAGATTTATACTGAAACATCAGAATCTTGAAAATTGGCAGGACATTTCCAGACAAATTTCAAACCAGACCAAAAAGAAAAAGGGGAAAAAAGAATACAAAAAAAGCAAAAGAGCTTCTTAAACTGCCATTTAAATCTCTCAATTCTCTTGCATGCTATTCCTAGGAAAGGGTTTTAACTGTGATGAAGGGAGTTGTGAGATACAGAAGCACGATACACTATGTTTTCATGCTGCTTTTCATATAGCAGAGAATAAAATCCTTGCCCTTCTCTCTCTCTCCTTGGGCCATTCATATTTCCCAGGTAATGTAAAGCCGTTCTCGCACCGGGTGGCCCTACTCTCCCAGGATCTTAGAATTTAATTGTCACAAATCAATTCCAGTCTCGATCCTCACACTGCTATTCCTTCCTTCCCCCGTTTCTTCTTGCTTAAACTGATCGTAGCCTGGGATCCTTTCATGTTGTTAAATTCATCTTCAGACACATTGCCAAGATAACAAAGAGGTGGCAACACGCATTGCTCATTGCAACCACAATGGTGAGTGGACACATTGCCAGAAGGTGGCCTAAAAATTGTAATTGTGTATGTGTGTGTTCATGCCTCCTATTTTATTTTATATTTTTGTTCAGCTGGAATTAATCAGGAATGATAAACACTGTTTGTCTCCTGGAAGCAGCAATGGGGGAGATGAAATGTGCCTCTTACGCTTATCAGCTTCAGTGCCACTGACAAGAAAGCTGGCTTCTAAGCCCTGGGATAATGGGCGTCCTTTCAGGAAGGTATCAGAGGTCTCAGGAGGCGAGACAACACAATGGTGTGACCTTCAGCTAATAAAGCCAACCCTAGAGTCCAAAGAAGCTTGGGGAATATTGACAAAAGTTCATATTACAACAGCCTGGATTCCTTCTAGTCACCATTACCAATTTAGACAGCCAGAGCCAACATACACACACAAAGCCCATCTCTTTTCCTTTCTCTCTTTCTCGCCCATGCTAGCTGCAAAAATGAGTTGGAGCATGGCAATTCTTCGCTAACAAGGCTCTGAAACCACAACCCTCCCTCTCCCCCATCAACGTCTTTTATAATGGAGGTTTTTTTGGATACAAAATAGAATAAAAATTTGCTTTCCACCTCACTACATGGTACTGTCCTCCACATAAGAGGGGGAAAGGGGGCCCCTGGCATGAATTCTCAGCGCACTTTTATAATGATCTAAAGAAAAGACAGACAACTTATTTAAAAACAAGAACAATTTTTTTTTAAATGGGCTCTAGCAATAAATGCAATCACTATTAGAATTAAGAAGCCAGATTTCTTGGGGGCAGGGACTGACTTTTTGTTCCGTATCCGAACGGTGCCTAGCACAGTTGGGTCCAGATTCATGACTGGGTCTCCTTAGTGCTACTGCAATTCAAATAATGAATATTAATAATAATACAGACCTTGTCCATGCAGAAGATGGAACTGTGCTAGCCTGGCTGTTTCTGGTATCTCTCTAAAATTTCACAACAGCATGAGGGATTTCGATTCTGTCCCACCACCGTGAAAAACATGTTACCCTAACTGTTCTATAGATACTCTACTCTCTACTCCCCTAACAATCAGGTAGCCTGCCAAAGTTTTATCTTTAATCTCCTAATTATCATAGAAGCTGTGACCAAGTCCATTCACCTGCAAATGCAGAACCTTATTCTCTTGATAAAGGATCTACCAGACATTAAAACCAATATAAAATGAATCTTAGCCATTTTTTAATTTCAGCATATCACCAGAAAAAGGGAGAGAAAATAAAAGCCACTTAAACTTCTTTCCAAATATTTTTCTATCACAAAGGTGACTCTCTATCTCTGGTGGTCTCATTAACAGCTTCAATGTGTAATAGGAAACATCACTACACAAGTGTCTGGAAGATGGAAGAAGAAAACTCATGACATCTCCGCACAACTCCAGAGCTAGTAAAACGGCTCATTTATATTTCTTTCCTTCCCCGATGAGATCTATTTAAAATTAACATCTACACGAATAACACGTCTTCTCTGTTTACTATGGACTGGACAGCTCACAAATAGTCTTCCAAATCCCTCTAGTCATTGCATAGTAACCCCAGTATAGTTTCCTTAGCCATTCAATATACACTTGTTCTCAAGAGAGTTCAGGAGACAGAGCTGGGCTGTACTAAAAGTGGCCCAATTATACATTTATGCTGTGTTTATTGTTGTCCCACAAACAAGGTGACTGGTTGTATGAAGACTCTAATAAAATATGGCATACGTGGGCGCTAGACAGCTCAGGGGATCGATAATTGGAGAAAAAGCCTTCCGTTTAAGGTCACTGTTTCAAATCTGGCCTGGTTCTATACTGGCTGTTTAATGGCCTATTTGACATGGCATAAATCTAGTTCCCAGCAGATAGTTATCCATATCCCCAGTATAGATGGGCTGGCAATGCTGTAGTTGCACTGGCACTCAACAAATGACAAACAATGACCAGATTAGCTGCCC
Organism: Gopherus flavomarginatus; assembly: GCF_025201925.1. Classification (NCBI taxonomy): domain Eukaryota; kingdom Metazoa; phylum Chordata; order Testudines; family Testudinidae; genus Gopherus; species Gopherus flavomarginatus. The sequence goes on from NC_066631.1 coordinate 18,211,187, forward strand.
TCCATCCTCACTCTCAACATTTGCTCCAGAATTATTTGTACTGGTGACAAACAGAGGTGAGATGACAAAATCCACAATACTACTAATTTAGGAGGAGCCGCACATATCAGTGAGGATGGAGAAGTAATACCAAGAAAGCTAGCAAGTCAAACATCAGCAGAAAAATAAAATCATATTCATCTTGGTAAAATGCAAGCTTAAATAGCTGGAAGAAAATAATCCAAAGCCATGATATTCCATGTGAAGAAAAACTCAGAAAAGTGAGATGTATTAGGTTGTGGAATAATTTCCTATGTGAAGCAGAGAGTGTTTCCTTGGGATGATTAGAACTGGACTGGAGAAGGTACTACATGATATGCTATAGCAGACAACCCTGCATTAGTAGGGGAAAAAACCAAATGGCCCTTGAGGTATTTTAAATTAATAACTTCTATGACTGAAAGGAGATGTTGCAGTAGCTGGTATAGAAGATTCAGACCCCACTCCACACACTTGTCAATGTCACCTCATTATACATTGCTCCAAATATGAGGTCGGTCTCCTTTCTATACTGCTCCTATTACTGAGGCACTAAGTCATATTCCTCCCTCTCCCCAGGTTTTAGAACCAAATTGTTTATTTTCTCTATTTTTTACGGCTTGCTGTCACGGGTGAGACAGTGATGGAAAGGATGAAATGCTGCCAGAGCAAGTGCTAGCACCACTGTGAAGACAATGTAGACCCGGCCTTTGGATATCACAAGGATACCGTTCTGCCAGTGCTCTATAAGCAGTGTATATAGACCTACATCTTTGTTAGGATACGGACAGCCAGCATGTGCATATGGTTTATTTGAGCACTAAACGAGAGTCCCATGCTACCCAGGAAATACACCTCCCAAACAGTGTGGCACAATTACAAAAAGCAGCAATATCTATGGCATCTTTGAGACAAGAAAGGAAATAGTTTAGGGTTCTGGGATTGTTAAGAATAATGGATTTAATATCGGCCAAGACCAAGCCTGGAATCCAGAGGCAACTGTTTCCCTCAGAGTTTCTCCTGACTGACTGCTAGGCATTTTACTAAAGATTTCTCTTGTGCAACTGCCTGACTAAAATACAGCACACCCTTACCATAAAGCCCTTTGTTACAACATCTCTGCTATAAAGCTGCAAAACCTTGGCTCTCAAGTACATTAAATCCTTATAAACATGCCTTCATTTCAACCGTGCAATATTTCAGCACACAAAGCGTTTCTTCTGAAAAATAGCACTTTAATGAGGAGAGGGGTAAAATGTATAAACTAAACCTCATTATAACCTAATTTCTGGGAGATAAGCAAGCTGTTATAAAATGAAGCCATGGCAATCGCATTTCATATGTCTCGACGGTTTAACTCTCTTAAAGAGCCCTGGCCACACTGACGACGAGTTTAAAAAAAAAAAAAAAAATGTATTGGGCCACAACCTGAATTTCGGCTCTGCTGTCAGCAACATATTATATGTTTTGTATACTGTCAGAAACTGTGATGTCAAACACTGCTGCAGCTTAACAAATGACCTGTCCACTGGAAGTTAGGAGGCTGATTACAAGTTATTATAGACACACATATCCTTAAGCCTTTTCCACATGCGGCTTTAACTATGCTGGTACAGTTAAAGTGGCAACTCCCCTCAGTATATACACAGTTATATTAGTATAAAACATCAGTGACTTAAAATAAATTTTGTTACGTATAAACTGCCCTTATATCAGTATAACTGTGTCTATCCTAGGGCTTTTACTGGCATAACTATATTGGCTAAAACTAACCTCCTCAAATCACACACTTTGTTGACAACAGTTATACCAGTAATATTTTTAAAGTTTTAGGCCTTAGATTGTGAGCTTCTTCAGCCAGAGACTGTCTCTTCTAGCATTGGTTTCAGCATTGGACTGCTAAACCCAAGGTTGTGAGTTCAACCCTTGAGGGGACCATTTAGGGAACAGGGGTAAAAATCTGTCTGGGGATTGGTCCTGCTTTGAGCAGGGGGTTGGACTAGATGACCCCCTGAGGTCCCTTCTAACCTTGATATTCTGTGACTCTATGTCTGGATAGTGCCTAGCACATGGATTCTCAATGTGAGGCTCATAAACAGGTGTTAAGGAATATGACCATTCTGCTCTTTTCATATTGCAAAGTGGAAGGGGATGGAGGAGGGAGTGCCAGCATGAGAAAAGTTGAACATACTGTGAGTGCTACCACAGACAAATACATAAGAATAAATATCTAGGCATTTTAATGTTAGACAGCTGTGCTAATTATATACACACCCCTCCATCCTGATAATCAACAAGAATGGTGAAAAGACAGAAAAAAAGTTGACGACCTTTTAAAAATGAGTTTCATAATAGGACAAAAATCTTCTTTCAGAGAATGAGCTACTTGCCTACCACAAAGAACACCCTGAATTAGAATGGTTTAGAGGACTCCAACCTTTTTGCAGTCTTAATTTAATCAAGAAACCATCATTGATTATAATTCTTCTAGCCCAGCCTGTTGGCTCTCATGGCTGAAAAGAAAGCTTAGCGATGATTAGGTATTTACTACAATCGATGAAGAAAATAGTGAAAGATTAGTGTAAAGGTAACTGGAGAGGAGAATGGCTTACAAAAAAAAAAAAACAGCTAGGAAAGGCACTTCATTCCATCTTTGATTTGCGAAGTCAATATATCATCAGAAGATGGGAACATAGCAATAGTTGAGGCACAGTCAGAAAATTAAACCATCCAAACAATGAAACCCACGAGGTTCTTTTGTTCCTGGATGTTCTGTTTTGGACAATAATGTAGGAGGATCAGAATTTCAGCAAAGGATAGTCTTGGTTCTTGGTTGCTATCACATGATCTCGGTCAACAGCAGGGTGAAACCCTGCCACTGTTACTATAACTAGGTTAAAATAACTATTTTCCCTTATCTCCTTGCTACAGCTCATAATAAATGAAATTCTGGACTGAAGTGAGCATATTTTTCCTGACTGATCATTAATACAGGTTTCAGCACTAAATACACAGCTCTCTCTACAGTAACAGACAAGTTTTTGCAATTGCAGCTTTTAGAAAAGACCTCCTGGGGGACATAAGACCCCCAATACTCTGTTGAGCTACAGAATTAAAAGCAATAACTTGGCTTTGAATCTAGTCCCCATATACTTTCTCATCTTCAAATTTTACTGACAAGATTATCTCTACAAAGCCTACAGTGAAGGAACAAGAGATTTTTTCCCCCTTAAGTCACACGAGACTTATCCAGCTCATAATGACATTGCCACAGGAAAAGACTGTGGGTTGGACAAGTTTGAATCAGTCTGTCAGTGAAACTGACAAAAAAACATCACAGAAAGCCTAGTGTTAAAGTACACTAGCATGTGTCTTCCATTAACTCAATGTTTCTGTTTACTTTCATAAATTTTTCCCTTAACCATACAATTAAATTGGTAAAAACTATTATTGGGTGCAGACGCCACTTCATTTTACAGCGTTCCATTTTCGTTTGTTAATGATGGAGAATTTGGGGTTTTGGAAGGCTGACCTGGAGCACGTGACATGCCTGTAACAAGGCCCTGAGCTAACAAGTTAGCCTTTAGCTGCCATGGAACTGTCAACAGAGCACTGGCTTGGAGACAGAGAGGAAGAGCAAAAGACAGAGAAAAAGACCAATTCAGCAGAGAGAAACCAAGCTAAATCAGTCCCAAGTGCCCATGTTGGAGAGACTTGATCTCATACCTTGCTTGTTATCAAGCCACTCCTGATACGAGGCAGCTCCAGTTCCGTTGAGGTCTACAGACAAAACAAAAAGTTTCATTCATATCAAACACAAATAGTAGAAACCTTGTTTAAATGGCAACCTTCCTGGAACAGTCTATTATCTGTGCATGGTCCTAGTGGTTTAAATAGGCAGCGCTGTGTCGCATCAACCCAGGGTGGCGAGTTTCTTTGTCCTTAGGAGTAAGTGCCTGGCACTGTTCCTCCAACCCTGCCCACCTGGTTTCATGCTGGTGAGGGGCTAGGGGATGGAAATAATGAAGGAGAGAAGACGGATAGGGAAATGCCATACTGGGTAGGTTCCCCAACCAAAGGAATGCTGGCATTCAAAATTTGTACCGACTGTCCCTTTAAGGCCCACAAACATAATAAATCAGTGGTTCTCAAACAGTGGTCTGGAGAACACTTGCTTGTAGTTCGTGGAAAGCTGGCTGGTCCCAGGGTGCTGACTCTCCTTTTGGTTTCTAGCTACTGTGTCACATTAAAGAAACTAAAAATACATTGCCGTATTTTTCTAACATTACTTTTCCCAATAAGCAATTGCTGTAGTTGCCAAAGACGTTATTTGATCATTAGTGGGAGGGGAGATGATCCATGAGACACTTACTCTATTAAGAGCTGCCTCACACAATGAAAAAAAAAAATGGTGGAATCTCTTACTAACTGTAGTAACAACCAATCTTTAAAATAATTCTTAGCAAGTATCAGAAGGGTAGCCGAGTTAGTCTGGATCTGTAAAAAGCGACAAGAGTCCTGTGGCACCTTATAGACTAACGAAGTGGGTATTCACCCACAAAAGCTTATGCTCCAATACGTCTGTTAGTCTATAAGATGCCACAGGACTCTTTATCCCATTATTAGCAAGGTTCTAAAGGCGCTCCCATATCAGCATGCAAAGTGAGAGAACCCCTATATACATGGGGATTCTGACTATATTAAATAACATGGTTTAAACTCCTTTATGGCAGAACCAGGTTCCAACATGGCTTAGACATAGTGTGAACAGATTCAAGTAGAGTTAAAAAACCCAAACAAAACAATGTTCCTATATGTTTTTCTACGTGGACATAAAATTGTTTGGCATTCATGCCAGCAATCTAAACCATATTATAATCCAATTCAGCCACAATATAATCTGAATAATCCTTAAAGCAAGGTTGTAAAACACATCCCACAATCCTGTGTAAATCAAGGCTTTTTTGAGGCCTGTATGCACTGGACACCTAGTTACTAAACACAGGTAGTAACAAGGTTGAGTCCAGACATGGTGCACAGCAGGATTCCTCACAGTGTGAATGTTCCATGTTTAAACCTTGCTCATGAGCAGGACTGTACCATGATTATCAGGCAGTAGCTGGGATTTAACTCAGCACTGCTGTGCAAATGGGGCCATCTAAGCATGTCAATTGTCTCAACCTGGTTACACTTAATGTGGCTCTAGCCACATTGCTGACAGGACCTCCACTAGCATAGTTTTAACTGTAGTTATTAAATGGCTGCATACATAGGATTTGACGTTAACACCCCATTCATCCCTACTATTTCAGTCTTGTTGTCAGTAGATACACAAGACAGCAGTGGGCAAATCTGTTTATGAAGGCATCCTTCACTGTGCAGAAGGGATAGGAAGGCTGCTTTCCTAGACAATGATTCCCAAACATCAATTACATTTCTGCCCCTACAAAATTTGAACAGCTCCTTAAAATCATAACACTCTGCTATTCCTTGTGTGTATTGCAAATGCAATTCCATAAAAGCTTAGCAAACAGCTGGCAATGGCTCCTGGCACACACACAGAGATTCAGACTGGATTTATAAGGTTTCGCATTCAGCAATACTATTTAATGAACAAAAAGGAAAAATTTAAAGTTGCCCCAGTGTTTATGTTGTGTAAATCTGAGATAATAGATCTTCTCCCTAATCCTAATGAGGTCTTCCCATTAAAATCTTTATTAGCTTCTAGCTCAGCATATTGCCAAAAGGCTTGTCACAGTTTCCTTATTGCTCAGTACCAAGATCTGCTTTAACTTTTACAAATAGCTCTGAGATATTTCCCAGCTTATCAGCATTGCCAAGCAGGCTGTCTTATCATTACTATTGCAGATAAAATAAATGAGCTCGGGATGATATGAATAATGGCATTTTCTGTAGTCTCGTTTCCCATTACATTTTCAACAGATTGTAGATCTAAACTTAAGCACACAAAAAAGCAGAGGGAGAAGATTTATGTTAAAATTTACCTTTGTTGCCTTAGTGTCTAGCATGTATTTTTAAGCTCACACGAAAAGAGCAGGCAATTAATTTTGAAAGGGACTAGAAAAGCCTCAATTCTCCTTCTCTGAAAATCCCCAAATGCACAATTACTTCTGGGACATTTCTTCAGCTGCATTTGGTGGATAGCGACAAGGACAGACAACATTGCACACTACCTAATGAAGCCATCTTCATTAGTATCTTCCTTTCTCTAGCTGCTACGTGTATCAATTGGACTGGGAATTGAAATCACGAAAGGCAACGGAATTGTATCTGAATAAAAAGACTGGGCAACGGAGGTCTCCAAAGCCTTCCTGTGTCTGATTAGACTGTGTACATGTGGCACATTAATAGTACAGGGAGAGTTTAACACAGCAAAAACTAGGGCAATAAAGAGATCAGAAAGCTGAAAGACCAATACATCTCTCAGTTTTCATGCCAACAAGCAGGGAGGTCATATTCTGATAACCACTTTTAGTCTGGAAATCACTACAGGGTTAAATGCTTTCCTGTTCCCCAAATTCCTAGCCATGTCACAGCATCAAGGTTATCTATTATTGGCAGTGACAGGTGAAAATTAATCTCCTAATTATTTCCTGCTGCATAATCTGCACTGAAGAAGTAACACAAAGGGATTACAGTGCACCATCTATGGAAGGCTTTTCTAGGGAACCAATCATATAGTGGGATAGGAGGCAGGTGTTAAAGAAGTATTTGTGAAGGATTTCCAACTATTCCGCAGACAAACTACATTACAGCTTTATAACCTAGAGCTTTGGAGTGAGGATCTACTTGTAGGTGACTTAATGGCACAGTCTTTATTCTGTTGTTGATTACTTAAGGAAGAATAATGATTTGTGCATAATGTGTCTTCTGGGCAGGAGAGCGTTGTGTATCAAATGCTGGAAAACTATAACGAGTCACTGCAGGAGTGTAGTCCAAGTAGAGATTTAATTTTCCACACAGAAGCACTATGAAATTACCAGCCTATGGCCGCAAATAACCATCCTTTTCTCCCACACCATTTAATACAAGATAAAAATTCTTGTAGCTACTTGGGACTACAATCTAAGTCAATGATGAGATGAGGCTGGTAAAGGTTAGCCAGCCACATTTTCAATAATATATAAATGATCCTTTGTAACACACTTTCCACAAAAACACAAACTAAACTGTGTGCTTTTAAAAGTGAACATTAAAAAAAAAAAAACACCCTCCACTTTACAAGCTACACAGGAAAATCTTTGATTTCAATGTAAACATCTCAGTTGTCTTGAATGATGGAGTTACAGTAAACTCCATCACTTCAACTCACTTTGCATGTGCACAAAAGCAGGTTTTATTTTTAAAAGACCAAATGTATTAAGCGTTAGCCTTTTCAAAGCAGCCTTAAAAGCAGAACAGAGTGGGTTTTTAAAACTGACTTTCTATTGCAATTTAAGCCCTAATAAAAATACTCATATTTAAATAAGGAAACAAACAGCACATTTTTACAACCATCAAAAAACACTATAATGTCATCTTTTGACTTCTCCACGTTGGTGACACATGACTGTGGTTCTGATTACCAACCCTAAGCATTGTTGTCTTGTCAAGTTCCTTCTCCAGCTGATAATATTAAGATTTCCAGCCTCTCTGATGGTGGTGGTATACTTCTTGACCTTTGATACAGGCTTCAGAAACTGCAGTAAGTCCTTCGTCTAACCTCTCAAATGTTGAAGCCAGGCACTAATTTGCATCTTTTCAGAAAAGCCAAATCCTGTCCCAGCTTTGAAAATAATGTATTGATCCAACAAGCATAACCGCACTGATTTAAGTGAATTAACCGCACTGAATCACCTAACTTAGGACATGATAGGTAGATCTGAAAAGATTGTTGACACTTTAAAGAAACACAAAATAAAACTATCATAGTATAGTAAAGTTGTCAGTTCCTTGAAACTGGGAGCCATGCCTGAATGAAATATTGTACTGTACTTTAATAACCACAAGGTGGCATACAAAATATGAAAAAACACTGTCAAAAAAGAGTTGTAAGGAGGGTCTGGACTTCAAATAAGGCAACTGCAACTTTATTTCTAGTAAAAATTGTTTAACTACACAAATGACATAATTACCAAAATCACCACTTGGGGTCACTATACTGCCTTCACTGCTTAGAATTAGCAAGGTAACATTAGTGGTTGTTTTTGAAATAAAAATAACACTTTAATGTGTTTTTATCTGCAGGAAAAATACCTAATAATTTTTTTAAACAAGCTATTTAAAAACCTATTGGAATTGCCAGTATAAGTAGAGATGTTAAATTAGCACTCAAATGAAAGGACTTCCCCATTAGCTATAGAGTTCTTCTGATTCTTCATTCTGTTCATCTGCAGATTTAAAAAACTTTAAAACCACATGTAACAGCATATATAACATTGCGATAGTCTAGATTTTCAGGTTCCAAGGGTTAAAAGCTCTATTTAGAATCTGAATATAAACATCTTGAACTGGTGAGAATGGGGAAGGGTAGAAATGAATAATTTCCTTATTAAAACAATTGACAGTGAAACTTTAAAAATATTCAATTATTTCAACAAATTATTTTATTACATAGGTGAAATTCAGGTCTTTGGAGGTCCTGAGTACTAGGACTCTGAAAACACACATCCAGCTAACTAGGCATATTAAATCAAACAAGATTATGCATACATATTTTTGATTTAAAGATGTATTAAAATTTTGTTCCTATATGGGTAAAACCATTCGAGTTTACATCACTAAAGTTAGAGATTATCTTTTTATTCAGATCGATCTACCACAGATAAACAGAAATAACTTAATGAGGGCTGTGATAGAAGTAGAACCTTTTAATGTTTAACCTTTGGCACTAAATATGTCACCTAAAATTAGTGACTGCCATTTCATATTTTTTTTGAAAGTTTTAATTTCTTAGTAAGTTACCAAACCTTTGTAAATGTAATTACTAAAAAGAGAGATACCCCCCCAAAATCACAAATATGCCAATTTTACTATCTCTGCCAATTTTTTACAGTATTGGGTCTTGTTTACAGAAGACTGAAGTATAAATTATTATGCATAGGCATTTAAGGAATATGCACTTCATTATGTGATGTACAAATTCTCCCAAGGGACACTATGTAATGCAATTTCTCCTTCCTCTCCCTAAGGATTATATTTCTCATTACATCTCCTGGTAATTGATCAGCCTAGGAAACAATTACTGGTAAATCCATACGTTTCCTTACCTGGTTCACTGTTTCCATCCCATACTCAGCATCATAAAAGATCGCAAGAAACAATAAATAATTTTTCCATTTGTGATACCAAAGTGTTTTCCCTATTTTAGCACTAATATCTGTTGATCAATGCTATTTGGTGAGAGAGAACACATTTTGGTAAATAGCATGTCAAAATGACTTGAAGTAATTTCACACAGTCATTGAAGTTAACCAGGATGTGTATTCTATTCTGATTATACAAATAAGTTAACTTTGAAAGAATCTTCTGTGATTACTTAAAATCTGTGAGAGAGAGTGTGACCCATTTCTGCCTCATATCCAGATTGGAGTCTTTGGTTATTATGGGTCATTCAATGCGAGGATGCTGAAAAGCAAGCCTAATTAAGGTATAAAATGAAGTATATACATCAATGCTTTCACAATGTATTATACAGCAAAGATTAGTTCACTAAGGAATTAATTCCTTCAAGTGTAATTTTTGTCAACATATATTCCACTAAATCTCCTGCAGTTCTTTAGGTTAGGAAATAATCTAATATTTCCATTCTTTACCAAAGTTCAGTACTACACCTCATATTCAATCTATGTACACATTCAAGGTCAGCAAATACCAATTCATATTAAATACACATAGAAGCAACAGACTTCTAAAGTATACACTGACACCTTTCCTACATTAGGGTACTGGACTTATTTGTCTTGCTGCTATTATGTTGGGCAAACATGTACTACCAGTTTGTGCTAATAGAATAACATGGGAATATATTTTGCTCATTTCATACACTGCTGTTCATTTACAAAAATAGACTCAGTGTCCCTTGCAAAAATAAGTCTTACGATTTCAATCAAGGTAATCCACTTTTAAAATAACATTTTTCAGATATAATGGGGCAGCTGTTTTAGAGAACTGATGTTAATGAAGGAAATTCTTCAAAAGAACATGAAAAAGTATATCATTTAGAGAAGTTAATGCTGTGTGTTGAAATCAAGCTTCCCTTCCTTGCAAGCCTGCATGTGGGGAAAATCGGATTTATACATATACATAAACCACTGAAGTAAACTCTGATCAGGGATGACCAGAGATTTAACTCCTCAGGAATAAGAACAGGAAGGTTCTGTTTCCATGTAATACACTAACAGTCTTTTCCAGTTGAGCTAAACTGACTTTCAGGGGTGGATAATGAAGCAAATAAATCCAGCAGATATTGTGGACGGTAGACCAACTCAGCAGTCTTGTGTTAGACAATCTCCAGGAACCAAAGCAATCACTGGGAACAGTAAGTAACTTAGATATCTAGATGTATTTGTTCTATATGATGAAGTCAAAAGAATCTCTGATACTATAATCTTTCAGGAAATAAGGATATGTATAGGGGTTAGTTATTTATCAGCCTGATGACATACATATACAACTCTTCTGTAAGATTTTGCCATTAGTTCACTGTTTAAAAATGAATTAAAATACCCCCTTTTTTCCAAATTCCTTTTTCAAGACTGGTCATCTTTGATTACCCAGTGACTTCATCCCTAAAAAACTGATAACTTTTAAAGATTCAATCCGGAATTTTTAATTGGATTAAATATTTCTTTCCTATTAAGTAGATGGTGGGGAAAAGTAGACACATTGACAATAACATCCATCCAAGCAGTCAACTCAAACCCTGTGTTTCAATTTTGCCAACACAATTCATTAGGCTTTGCAATGCTGTTGGGGTGTTTGTTAGCCAAATGACACTATGTTAAAATGGACAGATTCTTAAAGACCATTTTAAACTTCTTATCCTTTGTGACTAAGAAATTTTAACTGCACTGAATGAGTTAATTATCAGATACTTTATGCAGTTAAGAATCCTGTAGTACCTTATAGAATTCATCCATGAAAGCTCATGCTCCAAAACGTCTGTTAGTCTATAAGGTGCCACAGGACTCTTTGCTGCTTTTACAGATCCAGACTAACACGGCTACCCCTCTGATACTTTATGCAGTTAAAATTTCTAACGGGTTTAACTTTATTTTGTTATAATTAATTAACAGGATTCTTGGACAAATATATCTGCTACATAGTATATTGGGACAAGGACAAAACTGCCAAGAAAATACCCAAAAGCGACAAGCTGCGGTACTGAAGCGTTCGTTCTAGGTACGTATGTACAGATTTGGTTTGGGTGGGTGGAATAAATAGGAGGTCATTTTGAGATCATGTTACCACTTTCATTCTTTCCTTACTTGTATATGAGGGTGTTTATATGGCACTTTAATGGATTCAGTTTCTCTGGTTAGTTATGCTTGGAATTGTTGATTCTAATAAGTTTCTCAGTCAATATGCACGCCTTCCTTTGAGATGTTGAAGATCCCTTATAAATTACAAGAAGGTGTGTGCCTTGGGGCTCTGCTAATACAGTATTACTTTATTGCTTGGATTTAATATGGTTCTCTACTTAAGCGTTGTTCTAACCATTCCTGTTTTACAAGGGCTATGTGTGGAACCCTCGACATTTACCTTCCTTTCCCTGTTGTATACATCCTTCCGCAGACTGGGAAACTAGGCAATGAAACACATGCACACCTTTCCTTCTTGTACACAATCACTACATCTGCAAGAGAAATCTCCTTCCATGTCCCTTCTGTGAAAGCAAAGTTTCAAATGTTGGATCATTCCCAGATCCCTGATTCCGGCAGCCCTGGGCTGGAAATACAGCCCTGTGTTTGCTGATGAAGGCAACAATTCACTATTTATTATTTCCCCCCTTCTTAAACTGAGGGGGAATGTGTGGTTTGCACAGAAGGAATACGCAAAACAGATTGAAAAACAGGCTGCCTATAAAAAAAGCGATTCACTTCCCAGCACATCTCGGAAGGCTCTTCCCTGCTAAGTCTGGATTAAACATTAAAAAAAATAATAGCCCTCCATAAATCTGCATTGAGGATTTTTTGGTTTTGCCTATTTGTTTCAAAGCAGAGGGACGCAGTTTCTGATTATTTGTGCTTTTACGACGGATGCATCTGGAAAATTCACTCAAAGAAAAGAAAAAGAAACCCCATGGAAAACAGTAGAGCATAACGAGAAGGACAAAACCTGGGGTAAGATTCAGAAAATTAAACAACCTCGTCAATTTCACCGAAAGAGACAAAACAACACACACACACACACACACAACCAACCACCATGCACCAGGCGGAAAACAGGGCGATTTCCTTCTCCTGTCTTACCGCAAAGCCACTTAACTCATCATCTCCTGGGGCAAGGGGAAAAATATTTCTAACCTTACTCACCCTCCCAGACAGAGGTGCAAAAACGAAACAATGCATGACGCCTACATGCTCTGAACTGGCCGCAGAGCAAAGACTGGGGTAGGGGTGGTAGTGCTGGGGGGACAAAGCATCTTCCCCAACGCCCCCCCCCCTCCCAAACGTGCTTTTACTTACCCCAGCTGCAACGCTGCCCGAGAGCCGCTACAATACAATCACAAGAACAGTTGGGCAACTTCAGGAAGAAGGGATAATCCACAATGCGAAAAAGTGATAGATATATATGTATATACACATACACACATAAATCTGCGTGTGTGTAAACACACCCCCGGGGTGTTCGGGCGGGAATCCAGATCAGTCTTAATCCATAGACCAAATGCGCTGATCAGCTCCGGCCGGTGCTAGGGGGGGCGAGCCTTGCTCCGTTTGCACAAAGCAGCACACAAACCGGGAGATGCCCTAGGATCCCGTCTCCCCCTTCCAGCCCGCACAGCCGCCGCCGCTTCTCCCCTGTCCTCGCCGCAATCCTGGCCCCGGGAGCGGAGAGTTTCGGGTGCCAAGCAGGGATTCCGTGCGCGGCGGTGCAAGGAAAGGTGGAAAAGCCGCTGCTGCTTTTTTAAATTTCCTGTCCCGTCGTCATCCCCCACCCCCCAAAAAAAAAATCGGAGAATTTTTTTTAAAGCCGAAGTTTGTGTCCCCCCCTCCCCGTCTGTTGGGGGGGGTCTGTCTGATTTCCCTCCCCCCCACCCCGCGCTTGTATCCAGAAACTCAGCTCAGGAGCCGAAGCGGGCACATGGTACTGATCCAGGCAGCGGCGCTCATTGCAAAACCAGCCCGGCTCCGATCGGCCTCAGGCAGGCGGCGAAGGAGCGGTGGGGGGAGAGGAGAAAAGATCCCGGGCCCCCCCCGCATCTAGGGACTCCCCCCGGCTGGAGATTTCTTCCGCTCCTTCCTGCTGCTCGTCAGGTCTGCGGAGCCATTAGTCCCACGCGTGGAAGGACACGGGACGCAGGACGAGCAGGGGCAGCAGCCCCCTTGCGGAGGCGGCGGCGCCCGGGCAGCGAGAACCCGCGCCGGCTGCTCCTCCGGCGAGCGCTGCTTCGGCGACGCCGCTCCGGAGGCAACTGCGAGCGGCTCGGTGGCAGCACTCGCTGTGGTGGCAGCGCAGAGCAGCAGGAGCCAGGCTAGACTAATCCAGGCACGAGACACAGATCTCTCCTTCCCAGCGCCGGCGGGGGCACTCCGCCGCCCCTGCTAGGGAAACCTTCCCCCCACGCCCAGCAGCTTCTGCCTCCCTTTCCCCCCCAGCCCCCGCCCCAGGAGAGCCCGGGGACTGTCCTCAGCAGAGCTGGAAGGGGAAGGCGTTCTGCAACCTCGAGTGTCCAAATGGCACCGGGGGACACGGGCTAAATTCGGATCAAGAGGAGGGAGGGGAAATTAAAAACAAAACAAAAACAAGGGGATTTCTAATGACTTATGGTTCCCTTGAAATGAAGGTTCCGTTGATAAATGAATGGCAATCGGTATATTAGATAGATAATCATTGCATGATTGATATATTTTAATAAATGGTTACTCAACTGTTAGACTCTGATAGGCAGGTTGCTTATAACCAACAGCAATGCTTATAACTGTCTGTAACACTTACTATCATGTCTGCAACAGCTATTAATCATTGATTAAGCTTTATAAACCATTTCTCCGTGGAAAGTGTGCAAGAATTAACAGCCATTGGGGGATGTAACTCCATTTTGGAAGAGAGTATGTATGAAGGGGTGTCAGATCACTGGGGTTCAGATCACCTAAGTAACTAGATAGATAGATAGTCATTATTATGAGTACAATATCTGTCATCTTTTTTATTATAAAGGGGTGTGTTTAGCCCTTTCCTCTACCCTTCACCTGTCCTCTTCCCTGTTTGTTCAATGCCCAGGGCTGCCCAGGGGGTGGGGGGGAAGTGGAGCAATTTGCCCCAGGCCCCACAGGGGCCCCCCACAAGAATATAGTATTCTATAGTATTGCAACTCTTTTAATGGAAGAGGGCCCCCAAAATTGCTTTGCCCCAGGCCCCCTGAATCCTCTGGGCAGCCCTGTCAATGCCTAGCACAATAGTGCCAGATCTTGGTTGGTCCCTACCATAATAAACATGATTAATAACTAATAGAGATGTTATCTCCAGTATCTGCCACATCCTGTCTTATGTAATTATGTACTCACACCTAAATTCAGCCTGCAGTTTCACTCTGGATTACACTGAGAGTACCTTGAGGCAGGAATGGTATCTGCCCAATGCTTTGTAGAGAACACTCTTGGAACAGCAAACTATTTTATACTTCTAGCCTAAAACTACTGTTATGCACAGTAAAAGAATACTGTGTTCCACCCCAGAATTGGCTGCATTTCAGTGCTGGAGAAAATGTTCTTTACATATAACGTAAATATCACTCAGTGGAATGCTCAGAGATCCTTCAGGTTCAAATGTAGTAAATATATGTAAATTACTGGTATACTATTACATCAAGTGTGAGCATTTTATAATTATTAGTATATTATATTTCTGTGTATAGTTATTGTGACTATTATATTATTAAATCATCATGCATGACTGTAGATGCAATAAGTACATTTCCAGGGATTTCTATGGACATTCAGAAATTAACTGATCATTATTATTAAACACAGAATTGCACATACAGATTGTGGGACCCTAGATGTATGACGTTTCATTATTTCTTGTGATTCTTAGATAAGAAGGGGGAAGGAGACCAGCTAACCTAAGTAAAGGCATTCTGCTACGCCCAGGGTTAATTTTTAAAAGCCTCAGATGCAGATGAGCTAGCTAACATAAGTTGCAAAGAAACCTGTTGGACAAGGATATTCAAACCTGCCTGATAAGATGGAACCACAGAAAGAATATACATTTCAAGCCATATCTTGCTATTGTTCCACGCACAGAACCTCCACATGCAGAACACTCATTGAAGTCAAAGGGAGATTTGCATAAAAATAGATATCAGGATATGGCCCTGGACCAGCATCCTGATATTGGAACTGTGATTTTCTTGTGCAACCTGGCTCCACTGCAAGTAATAATCACAGACACGTTCTCAAATGCTGCTGCTTGTGCTGCGGGGCAGTAAAAGTGTCTCAAACCCTTACCCCGACCCTAGGTCACTAGAGTTCCTGAATTTATGGTACAGCTTCTCATGAAAGAGCAGATGTTGGAGAGAATATACATCTGTATCTTTTCAGCAAGAGAACTGGATGCCAATCAGGGTTAATTTGGGATACATTTACAAGAGTGCACAGCATGACCTGAGGTACCTCTTTATTGCCCTGCTACAGGCCTGCTAAATAGATTGGCCTACTAACTACTACATGAACTTACAAATTCCAAGTAAATTTTACAGGAAGACACAGGGATAGAAAAAGGAAGAAGCCTGATGTCACAAATGACATCCAGATGCGAGAACATTGTAAATAAATATAAAAAAGCTCTTGCTCCTTACTTATATTTCTCAAGGGAAAATACAAGGGAAAAGACTTATCTCTGAATTTTTAAATATAAATCATCAGTATGGAATCTGATGATCCTGTCGTCCCCGTGCACACCAATGCCTACTGACTTTAATGGGAATTATGCATACATAAAAACACATGGATCTGGTCCCATGTACATATCACAGTATTATCCCGTACACCCAACTTCTGATAAAAGGGGATATGTGTCTGAATGGTAGGGAAGTACTTAAGTATGAAAAACAGAAGTTTAATTCTAATAACTCAGGTCAAGAGCACTGAAAATTCCACTACCAAAAAGGATGTATATAAAAATGTACATTTAGATAAAATCTCTACAGCTATTACAAATTTCTGAGTGAAGTCAATACACAAACAGTGGTGCCTCTAAAATGCATCAGTTGCCTTAAAACAGCTAAATAACGATATGCAGACAGACAGCCTTGGCATATGCAGCATTAAAGGTATTTCCTTGTATCAACTATTCCAGTATAGTACAAGCGCAGATTCTTGAGAGCATGAGGCAACCACATCTTCAGAAAAGCTGGCGAGTTTTAAGGCCCATCTTAAAAACTGGGGTGGGGCAGGAGAAGCTGCGTAGTAAAGGGCAAAACAGGGAAAGATCCACTGTGAAGGATGTGCAGACTTTCCCTGCGTAGCTTCCTAACTGCCAAGGGAAAAAATGAGAGAGAAAACTGGTTTGAAACGAGAAGGTAGGAATGTGAAGTAGAATCGGAAGGTAGGAGAATCCACATATCACTTTTCCACAAAGGAAGGGGGATTGAAGGATAAGTGGTGCACAGAGGTTGCAACCCCAGAAATTTATTTAGCATACTCAGCTCAGCCCCTAATGTACAAATCCAGATGATAAAATTGGGTGGTATTTGCTTAACCTTCCACCTCAAAGCAGGGTGGTCAGGCATCAGGTTGGAGGTGCAGTGTGAAAACTGAGCTGAGCTGAAGACATGTACTGTTGTTTGTTTTCTTCATACAACATTGCCCTTTCAGGAATACCTTTTACTTATAGCACGGTATCAGACTAACTAGACCACAAGGGACTTTATACCATGCCTGTGATAATTTCCAAGGTGCTCACATATGATATCGAGGAGTGGGTATAAGTGATCAGCTAGATATTAGATGACTATGACTATCCTTTTTACTTAGATTTATCTGACGCAGGCTTCAGCCTACTACAGTGCTACCTGCATCAAGACTGCAGGATCTGACCTCTCAGTTCTAAAAATGACACTCGTCTTAAATAGAAAACATTTTCTATAGAAATGAATCTATCACACTAAAATAGTTCCTTTAAAGATACCATGCAGACTGTATTTTGGAGCTAAAAGCTTCCAGAAATTGAGATTCAGAGTACTGACTATAGAAAGAGAAAGCACTTATCTTTATGTAACACTGTGGTTGTCATATCACGAGGAAATCAGGACTTTACATCTTTCTGTTTTACAGTCACTGGCAGGGGTGGGGTAGGAAAGTTCTGGTTCAATTTACAACAACCACCACCACCAACAACAGACCAACCTCTGTCTATCTTCTTCACTGTGTGAGCCCCTCACATGAGCTTCTGTTGTGCTGAAGCCAGAGTGAGGTTTTACTGGATCTTTTACAGAATCTGTCTCTAAGCTTGTAACTGTGCTATACATTCTCATCAGAGCCTAAAAATATAAGTGAAGTGACACACAGATGTGCAGTTAAATTGTTAAAATATGCACTAATTATTTTTAAAAAAATTGTACTCTGGTAGAGCAAAAAATTCATCTGAGTTCCGGAATGCTATATAAACACCTGAAGTTATCAGTTCTGCTACTGTGTACCATGGCCCTGAGTTCCTGAGTGTGCAACCTCAGCTCCCAGGCCTAGTGTTTTCTGGGTTTGTGTAGTTGCTTTCTTAGGCCTAAAAATATACGAGGCCTAATGCTAAAACAGACGTAGCAAATCTATTTTAGCATTAGAGTATCATACTACATTCAAAATCTACAGCAGCCAGGCAGCTTA
Organism: Gopherus flavomarginatus; assembly: GCF_025201925.1. Taxonomy (NCBI): domain Eukaryota; kingdom Metazoa; phylum Chordata; order Testudines; family Testudinidae; genus Gopherus; species Gopherus flavomarginatus. Next base: position 18,229,252 of record NC_066631.1, read on the forward strand.
ATTTCAACATAGAACTCTCAGTTGTCAAATAGGAAATGGGGGGGGAGGACCTGAAACTGTCTAAACAAAAGATTTTTTGCCCCACCGCGCTTTAAAACCTTCATAAGCAGGCACTCAGCCTCAGGGCATCCAAAGCTATGGCTCCAATTAAAGAGAACAAGGATACAGGAGGTGGTACCTCCAGTTTGATTGCTCTTGCCTGGGGTAGCTAAGTCTCAAGATGAAAGAGTGTTCCCTCTAACTCCCAACAAAACAATTACACATTTGTTTTTAAGACTATTTCTTTAGCCCTTCCACTCACAATTTGTTATTATAAACTAGCCAGGATAGGAATAAATATCCTTGTCATTCTCTGAATGTCCCTGTAATTCCTCATGAACTTATATCTCTGCAGATGATACGAAGAAATGTATCTTTGAAATATATTTAGATTATTTGCAGTTAATTATGATAGAAAAAACCTTCATCTGTACATACTGCCAGATACCAGAGTGAAAGTCCCAAGAGTAAATTCTGTTATCTTGGAATAATGGAGGCAGAATTAGATATTATATCTGACATTTCAGCATATCATATGCAGTGCAATGAAACCTCTCGTTATGACCACCTGCTATTCATGGTCACCTGAATAAGTCAGCCCCTGCAATACTTATCATTTCCATACTAGCTCACACTCTCGCAAGCAGTCACATGCCTCCTGTGTTTCCAGCTACCCTTGGACCTGCCCATGTGTGGAACCCGCATTGCGCCCAACCTGCCAACGGTGGCCAAAAAGGACAAATCCCTTATCTTGAAGACTGTGCCTTTAGCCATGAAAAACACTAGCTACCATTGTTTAACATCCAAACTGAGAATGGACAATTAGAGTTTATTAGGCCATTTTAATTTGTATGCTTATTGGACGAGCCTAAGCGAAAGTGAGCTGGATGGTCCCTTTTTTATTTTTTCTTGGTCACACTCTACAAAGCAACAGTCAAACAAATCTGGAATTCCAAGAAAGGCCATTGTTAGCACATTAATCACGATTGAAGGAAAAATGCCCCAACTTCTTATTTTGTTAAAATTTTAGAAAAATAAGTACACATGCAAAAACAAAAGAAAACCCCAACTTCCCTCTAACAATGATGATGGAATTAATGGCTTATTGGGCCTTCCAAGAACATAATCATTCTACCCTCAGATAATTGACAAAAAACATATGTGAAAGTTTAATAATGATCAGTCCTTCTAAAATATCAAACCCCTAAACCGCACTTTTTGCAATTAGTACAAAACATTCTGGAAGAGATGTTCCCTGACTAGATCGTTGTCCTCCTCATCACTGTTATAACAAAGAGAAAATGTAGAATGTGAGAATATATAAGAGATTCTGTTAGACTGAACACACAATGTGTGCACCTGGGAGTGAATAAGCAACAGATTAGTTACTGGTGTTATATATAAGAAGTGAGGTGGTGTGTAATATCCCATGTTATTCTATTCTATTCAACAACAATGTATACGGGGAGCTAGAGTACAAAAATAACAGATGTGACAAGATATTAAAACACAGAATGGCATAGTACAAAAAAGATAAAGGACTATGTATAGGCTCTGTAGGAGGGTTTATGCTGAATTGCGTAATTGGTTCTACAGCCTCTTCATCTTAAACTATAGAGCATGGGTATCGTTATGCGTTGCATAAGTAACATATACAACTTTAAACATAAAAAATTGCATTTTGCATGAGGGTTTGGCATAAGGAAATACGTACTGCAAAAGCCAAGATATTAACAAAAGCCCCTCCTCAGTTCTCTGCTGCCAAAATGATGTATTTCAAAATCAAGCTGAGGATGCTAATGATCTGTGAGGTATTTTAAAAGTGAAAAATCAAAGGCAATCTTTTAATTTGGAGGAAAGTCTTTAGGACAGATTTACCTACTTGCACCCAATAATGTTGGTGGTGAATTTGCTAAGGAATTACTTTATGCATGTTTCATTTTGCAGAACCTGCTGGTTGTGACTAATATTTTCTCTAAACAAAATATGTATACAACAAATGGAAACTGTCTCTCTTTTTAAAATGTATACCTCAAAAAAAGTATTTTATCTAACTGTATAGAAAGCATGGGGGCTATGATCCTGTGATTTCTACAAATTTCCACTTTAAACCAATATTGTGAGTGTGTACTAAAAGGGTCTGAATGGGCTGGTGATTTTGAAAGTGCTATTTTGGCATCATAATATATCTACATTCCTTTTAAGGATGTTTTTGTTAAAATACAGACTATTTACAGAAAGTCTGAGCTGAAATCTACAGTTTGTGAAGCCATAATTTGTGGTTGCAATTGTGGTTAATTTAACAAAGAAAGTCTTTTGGTTCTCAGTGTACCATACTTACTATTTTTCATAAACTATTGGAGCAAAAAAACTTCATGTCAGATATATGATGATCCAGCAATGTTGTATTTTTCCAACTCTATTTTGTGGTATACCATACTATATGCACAGGAATGCTCCATAATTTATTCTGGAGCACAACCCTGTAATTATTGCTGGCAAACTACTAATTACATACCACCATCAAATCTAACAATTTTCCCAACAGCAGCAATAACAAAAAATTTACTTTAATGTGGAATACACCAAATACATGTGTATGTGTTTTTGTAAATATATATATGGCGTTGATGTTTATAATACATGGTACCTGAAACAGTTTCATTAATGACAGACTCACACATTTTATAGTATAAAGCCATTTAGTGTTGTGCTGTATTCGAATTAGGTCTGAGTTGTAAAGTTTGATTTTGAATGTGAATTTCTTCAGTGTTTGTGGGAAGTGAATGTCAGATCTGGCATTTTGCTTTAGTCTATTATAGGGTCAGAGTGTGAGCCACAAAGTATGGATCTAGATCTGAACTTCTCCAAAATTCAGGTGCGTTGAACCTGGGGTTTTGGTATGGGTCCATCTCAAGATATATTAATACCTTATACAACTATGGGCCCAATCCTGCAGTCAGTACCAAATGGAGTGGTTAGCATCTTGTAGGGTGACCAGACAGCAAATATGAAAAATCAGGACGGGGGTGGGAGGTAACAGGAGCCTATATAAGAAAAAGACCCAAAAAATCAGGACTGTCCCTATAAAATTGGGACATCTGGTCACCCTAGCATCTTGGGAGATTCTCCCATCACCTAGTAGTGAATTTGGCCCTATGTCTATCTTAAGGTATTTTAAAATTTATGCCATGATTCACTTTGCAGAACCTCATGATTTTGACTATAATCATATCCAGGGGAAAAAAAGTGTACGTGACAGAGCTATCCAGAACATAAGCCCTCTTCTGAGTAGCATTCACAGGCTCAGACGCATAAATTGTACAGCTTGGGGTACTTTGTTCTTTTGCTGTATATTCCCATACCATTACTGCCTGGAAGCATGAGGAAGGCCAGGGCAAAAATGTTGCAGAAATATAGTTAAAGCCATGAACACTATTATTTTGGACTTCTCTTGTCTAACATGTTCAGGAGTCATAATACATGTTTGCACATCACAGGACTGCTTGTGGATTTGTTACAGTATTTCTAAAGGAGACACTATGCACTCTCACAAGGCTAATGCAGTATAAACACTATGGGCTAAATTCTCCACTGTAGCCAACCTCTAGTTAGTGCAGGGGAAAGGAGAGGGGGACTGAAGAGGGAGCAAAGTACGGATCTCTGAGTCTACAACATTCAATCTCAGCATCTATTAGAGCAGCCCAGGGGCTGCTTTAACTTAAGTGATAGGTGTAAGTGACCTAAGGCCAGAGAATAGGCATATAATAATGGAGGCTCAACTATACCCTCTACAATAGGGCACGCAGAAGGAGTGTATAAGAGGTGCAGGTGCCAATTTCTTCAGCTTTACATCAACAGAGATTTCAGGGAACCTAGGGCCACCCATGGCTAGAATCTATCTCCTTTGTGCTGCCCAAGTGACATAAAAGGGGCAGAGGCTAAACTAGAATCAGGCACTATGTCATCTAAAGCACATTATGTTTCTTTACTTGCAGAAACTGTTTGTGTTGTTTTGGCAGGTGGAAGAAAAAGGAGGAGAGAACAGAACCATTAATTCTATTTTCTTAATGAACATTTACCTTTTTGGGTGACCATTAATGATTTTTAAATGGTGTATTTATGACTAGTTGACAATCAAAATAGCTGAGAGCTTTCTCTTTCTAAATTTAACATTGTTTAGTTATGCAGTATCTTTAAGGACAACTTACTTCTCATATCTTCTATTTCAAAACTAAAACACACAGAAAAGGACTGTAGAGCAAGATCCATTCCTGCTTATTTCAAGGTATGAAATAATATAAGACGCTCCTTACACACTTTGATAATAAAGTGTGAAATTGACCAGCCAGGGGCACTTCTAAAAGATGTCAAAAGAAATCACACTGGAGTACAGTAATCTTCAAACATAAACAGTAGCACAGGGCACTCATTGCTCAACACAGGCAAACTTGCACATAGCTGCAATATCTGGCACAATTCTGGCAGGGCATGGATTATTTGCTTAAGCTTCTGGCATTTACTCCTCAGTGCTCTTAGCAGCTTAAACAGCAATAAGCATGCTTGGCATGCCAAGCAAGTAGGCTGATCTTAGTCATGGCTTTGGTCAAATATAAGCAGTTTGACAAAAAATCACTGCAGCTAAAAAAAGAATTAATTAATTTTTAAAATGCTCACAAAATTCTCTGTTTTCAAATTCAGTATTGTATTTAAGGCCTGACATTCCTTGGGAACTCCCTACAACATTCATCTCACCAGGAATTCTTTCACTAACCATCCTTTTTTACATGCATCCGACAAAGTGGGTATTCACCCACGAAAGCTCATGCTCCAATACATCTGTTAGTCTATAAGGTGCCACAGGACTCTTTGCTGCTTTTACAAATCCTTTTTTAAAATTTCACAGATACAAAACAGGGATGGTTTAATACAGATATTTGACAGGTATGAGATTCAGCTGGTATGAATAACTCTGGGAAAGGAGATTTTCTTCCATGAGTCTACTTATAGGTTTGCTGCTATCAGAGTCAAGGATTAGTCAGCTAATGTGGCATCTCTGTAAGATACATTTCCTTTCTCCCCCCGCAGCTAAAACAGCTTAGCTACTTCATGCATCAGAATCTGCAAAGGTTAACCAGATTCTCATGTCAACAATAGCTTCTCCTATTTATTCATTTATAGTTCTGCTTTCAATATCAACCTGGAATCCGTACACAAAGGAAAAAGCACCTTAACCTGGCATGCCTCTAAAATATTTCTGTATCAAATGGATATATTATTATTAGCTGAATAAACAACACAACAAACTGCCAGGTCAACTAGCCCATGGAATCCATTTACAACTTCTGCATGTGTTTTCTTCTTCAGTACATAGACATTACAAGGATTAACTAGCAATGGAAAGTTATAGCTTTAGACATACTCTGTCTCAGTACCAACCACAGCACTATCTTTTCCACAAGGATTACTAAGACTACACCCCCCACAGCTGTCAGTCCCTCAGGGCTGTAATTCAGCTATCCTTCTCTTACTCTATCCATCACATTTACACATATCCCCAAGGTGGACTATCTCTAAATGTCTTTACCTTGTGCATTATCCTGGGGCTTAACAATCCAATATTGGTGCAGCCAAGGATAATTACTCTCCACTGATGATAAAACACCCTGAATCCTGTCAGGCATGGCAATTTGCATCTTACAGTGCCAAGGATCAATAGCTACAACAATGGAGTGAAACCTGATTAGACGCTGTGTGCCTCTCAATGAAAAGGGAAGAGCTGATTGTTTTGCAGGGTTGAAGTCCTGGTTAAGAGAGAGCCAGAGGTTTCTCATTACAACACTGCCTCCAAAACCTACTTTACCTTTGGAAACTAACTTTTACAGAAGAAAATACGGACCCAATGAGAAAGTAGGTGAACTAACAACTTCATTCACATCATTCCTAGCAAATATTTAGTAGTAAAGTTGTGGATGTTGTAGTTTATTGGTAATTTATTTATGCAGGAAAGTACAGGGGACCTGTATCATCTGGGATTGGGTAAAGTCTTGCTTTTCCACTCAGTTTTACAGATGGGTTGATTTAACGAAGAGGTCAAGCAACAAGCTCAAAGTCTTGTAGTGCTTTAGTGACCCAACTGGGATTAAAATCGTGGACCCAGGAATGGAGGGGGATAGGTCCTTCTTAAATTGTTCTTCCATCACCACGGGACCCAGTAAAGAGCTCCTACACTGTTGGAAAAGGGAAAAGAAATGTAATTTATATTTGTTTAAGGAAAATTTCTAAATCTTGTGATCAGTTTTTGGGCGCATGGAGGTGGAAGAGTGAGATGGAAAAATTCTCCTAGCAATCCTCCGGTGTCACCATGGAAGAGCTCAGGGAAGAACTGTATGTGTGTGCGCGCGCTTGCCATGTCTAATCTTCTACATGTCCATTCAAATTCTTGGCCTCTCCTTCTGGGATGCCAGCAGGGTACAGGTGTGCACTTAGTAGGGTGACCAGACAGCAAGTGTGAAAAATCAGGACACCCTAGAGGGTAGGTTTTTGAGAACGATATTATGTACTGTGACAAAGTTCCTCCTCTACCTTGGTGGGTCCTGCGCTTATTGGCGGATTTGTTCACCTCAGTGATCTTCCCCTCTTGTGGAACCCACAGTCTGGGTAGCTCCTCCTGTGTCTGATCAGGAGTTGGGAGATTTAGGGGGAGCCCTGGCCAGCCCTCTACACGGGGTTCCAGCCCAGGGCCCTGTGGATCGCAGCTGCCTATTGTGCCTCCTGTAACAGCTGCATGACAGCTACAACTCCCTGGGCTACTTCCCCACGGCCTCCTCCAAACACCTTCTTTATCCTCACCACAGGACCTTCCTCCTGGTGTCTGATAACACTTGTCCTCCTCAATCCTCCAGCAGTACATTCTCTCACTCTTAGCTCTTTGCCTTCTTGCTCCCAGCTCTTCACACATGCTCCTTCTCCTCTGGCTCCTCCCTGCCTGACTAGAGTGAGCTCCTTTTTAAACCCAGGTGCCCTGATTAGCCTTCCTTGATTGGCTGCAGGTGTTCTAATTAAAGTAGCTATCTCTACTGCCTTCTAGAAAGATCTTAATTGGCCCCAGGTGCCTTGATTAACCTGGAGCAACTGCCATTTGGTTACCAGGGTACTAGGGATTTGTTTAGCCTGGGGCTAACATACCTGTTTCTCAGTACTTTACTGTAGCCTTCTGGCCTTGTCCCATCACAGTACCAGGAAGTGGGCTGTAACTAACCCGTTTTGTACATGATGCCAAACACCCATGAGTTTCCTGTGTATGTAAATTTATACTTTTCTCCCAGATTATGGTGCTGGAAATCCTCTTTCATCAGTCTCCTTGGAAACACCATAAGTGCAGCTTCTACAAAAGCAGAGCAGTTCTCACAGAAGGAAACAGAGCCGGACAGACATCCAAATGAACCAGCAAGGCTGGTTCCTTTACAACAGCACTCTGAGTCTATCACATCCTGGGAATCCATCACTCATCATGAAGAAAGGGACATTATTATGGCTTTCCATCTGTCAGTTCAAAGTGAAATGTAACTTTGTATTGGACTCTCCACTCTGCAGTCAGGCATGGAAGATTTAGAGCTTGCTGCTATATTTTTGAAATGGGAAATTGGAATGAAGCTGCTGAGTCATGAGAACAGGGGGCAATCTCACCAGCCATTTCTCTCTGGGGAAAACCACTAATCCTCCTCGATGCACCTGGGTGCAATTGATTCTTCAGAATTCCAACGCACTTAAACAATCTCAAACTGTCAAAGGTGCATTGATTTGTTCTGTAGCTGAGAACAGAATGGATATAATGGAGATGATTTTTTTAAAGGGATGATTGCTATGGGAGGGTGAAGATAAAACTGTATTAAATAAGCAGCCATTAGATCTTAAAACCAAGCAGCTCAATCATCCACTTCTGCCCTCTAAAAGGAAGACCATAACACCATCACAGGCATCTAACACAGGTGAGCAGAAATATAATGAATTCACACGGTGTAATAAACCTGAAGGAAATGGGCTTAAAATAGACTTGTGGTAATAATGAATCCTCTTTCAGAACAGTGCACTCAAGGACTCTGCTCTCATCAGAATGACATTATGTATGGTTGAAGAAAACAGAGGGAGAACATAGAGGGTCCTCAAAAACAGATGCAGCAGGGCCTGAATCCCAACCAAGAGTGTCCTATTTAAAACAGTGACGGTGAACCCTTAATAACAAATGCAAATTAGCATGGCTGGTATTCAGAGTTTGCCTGGAAAACTTCTGGTCAGAGTTATTTGTTTCCATGCAACTGGATTGGGAGGTGAAGAGGATCGGGATAAAGGCCTATTTTCCTATCATTTTATCACATCATTCCTCATATGAACACCCTGCTGACCAGCCTTCTCCCAGGGCTCCTGGTCTATTAACACCATGCTGTTCCTAATTGTAAATTTGAACAGGAGTAACACAAAGTTGTCAGCAGGGGCTTCAGTGATCAGAAGCTGTACAGCCAATTCTCACTATTTTTCCTGTGTGTCAAACAAATGTTTACTGATAAAGGGCCTAACACTGAGATATGCTGATAATCCTCAAATCCTTTCGGCCTAGTGGGAATTAAGGGTTGTCAGCACACTGCAAAACTGGGCCCCAAAATCTTTAATGTTGGTGGACTCCAATCAGTCAATATTTATTTGGGCTGAATTTTCCAGAACCTATAGGACAGGGGTCAGCAACCTATGGCACTCGAGCCAATTTTTAATGGCACGTGGCTGCCTGCTAGGACTCCGCGTGTCATTAAAAATCCTGCCGATGCGGCAAGCCGCGGGGTCCGCGGTCCCAGGCCGAAGTGCGGGCCCGAGCACAGCAAGCCGCTGCCACCTCCCCCGCCTTCCCCTAGAGCCCTGCTGCCGCGCGTGCAGCGCTCTGGGGTCTGGGGCTAGGCAGGGCAGCGTTTAGCTCCGTGGGGAGGGAAAGATGCTCCTCGCTCATCCAGAGCCCTGCTGCCATGCGCACAGTGCTCTGAGGAGCAGAGCAGGGCTATGCGCACGGGGGCGGCAGCAGCAGGGCTCCGGATGAGCGGGGAGCCTCATGGTAAGGGGGCCAGGTCTGGGGCTGGCGGGGGAAAGGGGGTTGGGTAAGGGGTGGGGGCAGTCAAGGGACAGGGAGCAGGGTGAGTGGGATCCCGGGGGGTGTTAGGGCTGGGGGTCTCTGGAGGGTGCAGTCAGGGAGCAGGGAGGGGTTGGATGGGGCATGGGTGTCCCGGGGTCTGTTTGGGGGGGTGGATAGGGGTCAGGGCAATCAGGGGACAGGGAGCAAGGAGGGTCCTGGGGGAGCAGTTAGGGTGTGGGGGGGTCTCTAGAGAGGGTGGTCAGGAGACAAGGAGCTGTGGGGGTTGGATGAGTCGGGAGTTCTGGGGGGACTGTCAGGAGGTAGGGGTGTGGAGAGGGGTTGGGGCAGGCAGGGAGCGGGTGGGGGGTTGTATGGGTCCAGAGTTCTGGGGATCCTGTCAGGGGGCAGGGAGCAGTTAGATAGGCATGGGAGTCCAGGGGGTCTGTCTGGGTGCGGAGGTGTGAATAAGGGTTGGGGCAGTCAGGGGACAGGTAGGGGGTAGGGTCCTAGGGGGGCAGTCAGGAGATAAGGGGCAGGGAGGCTTAGATAGGGGATGGGGTCCCAGGAGGGGGCAGTCGGGACAAGGAGCGGGGGGGTTGGGAGTTCTGGGGGGGGCAGTCACCCAGTCCTCTGCCCTGAGCCCTGACCCCCCCACACACACCCAGCCCTCTGCCCTGAATCCTGCACCCCCACACACCCCCAGGCCCCTGCCCTGAGCCCTGTACCACCCAGCCCTCTGCTGACTCCTTCACACCCCCCATGACCTCAGCCCTGTCTGGCACCCCCACACATACCCAGCCCCCCTACCCTGACTCCTGCACCCCCCTCACATGCCCCCATCTCTCCGCCCTGACTCTTGCACCCCCCACATCCCCGGCCCCACCCCCCCACATCCCATGCACCCTGCCCATCCCCACCCCCACCCTGAGCACCAAACGGGAGCCCCTGCACCCTCACTCACATTCCCACCTGCACCCCTTACACCACATGGGAGCTGCCCAGGTAAATGCCCCCACAACCAAACTTCCTGTCCCAACCCTGAGCCCCCTCCCACATTCTAGCTCCTGGCCAGACCCTTCACCCCCAGCCCTGTGCTCAGTCCACTCCCACCCTCAGCTCAGTGCAGAGAGAGGAAGAGAATGGGCCAGAACCAGGGAGAAGGTAGGTACCCACTGTATGTGGGCAGGGCCGGGATCCAGACCGGCACTGGACTGAGCGGGTCCAGCAGCAGGGATGCCGGCTGGCAGGAGCCGGAGGATGGAACCCCAGACCGGCAGTGGGCTGAGATGTTCAGCCCACTTCCGGTCTGGGGTCCCGGCCACCAGCCCCACGCAGTCTGCTGCCGATCTGGGGTTCTGGCTGCCAGACCCTTCCCAGCTGGGGTCCCGGCCGCAGGCCCCACTCAGGCCACTGCCGGCTTAGGTGAACAGAACCCCAGACCAGCAGCGGGCTGAGTGGGCCGGTGGCATAAGATCAACATTTTAATTTAATTTAAATGAAGCTTCTTAAACATTTTGAAAACCTTGTTTATTTTACAATACAACACTAGTTTAGTTATATAATATACAGACTTGTAGAGAGAGACCTTCTTAAAAACATTAAAATGTATGACCAGCATGCGAAGCCTTAAATTAGAGTGAATAAATGAAGACTCAGCACATCACTTCTGAAAGGCTGCCAACCCCTGCTATAGGAGTTAGGCACCCAGTTTCCACAGAAGTTCAGTGGCAATTAGCTATAATCCCTAAAATGTTAGCCTTAGTTGTGAAGAGCCTAGTAAGTCCCAGTCTAATGGATGGAGCAAAGAACAGGGAGCCAGGAACCTCCGAATTCTAATGCTGGCTTTGCTACTGATTTGATGTGCAAGTGCCTTTGGGCAAGTCACCTACCCCTTTGCACCGCCATAACTTCATCTGCAAAAAGGGGGGATGATAATAATACCTACTTTATCATGGGGCAAAAGAGTATTCAGATTGATTAAGATAATATTTATAAAGTTCCTTGAAGATGCTAAGTACTATTATTCAACGAGTACGTCTTGAAGCTAACATTAAAGGCAGTAAAGGCTATGCAAACTTTTCTGATTGCCACAGCCAGAGAATACAATATATTTGTAATACAGACTTACATCTTAAAAAGGGATTTTCACACTGGGGCCATTTTGAAAAGAGTAGCCATTTACGCTGCCTGCAAAGCTAAAGCCTTGCAATTACTGATGAGATATCTTTTTGAACGAAAACTTTATTTCCCTGCAGCCTGGCGTCGACCTCTGCTTGACCCAACAGTGAAGTCATGATCCTATATTTATGAGATCACCGTCAGCTGCCATGGAAATGTCATGCACTGATGTGATGTCATAATTCAGCAATATGATTCCAGCGCAAGAGCAAGTAGGAGGAGCAGATGGGCTGTGAAGTACATAACCCTGGCTTAATACCAAATATATCTGATAATTAGCAGAAGTGATACCACCATTACAGGAAAAGATGTGAAAGGTAAATGGATTTGGTCTAATGTAGGATATATTTTAAAGCTTCCTCCAGCCTGAAAGTCCCTTTTCAATACCACATATATTGCATTTTTCTTAAAGCAGCCTCTGTGGAATTCCAGTATATTGGCTAATAGGAAGAATGGTCATAAGCAGTTTTAATGCGGCTGGGAAGGCAGAGTACAATACTTACAGAACAGAATGAGCAATGTGCCAAAGAGCCATATGATAAGGAAGAAATGTGTTTTCGATCAAGGAAAACCAGTTTAATGCACTTACTGGGAACACAGTATTTTACACAGACACTTCTTCACTGGCCATGTGAATTTAAGGAACCCTCCTGCTGGTTACTCAGATTCTTTGCAGACAATCAGGCCAGAAGCAAAACGTTATAAATTCTTAAGGTACTGTACTCAGTGAGATTTACATCCTATTTTATACAGACCAAAAACAAGAACAGAAAAGATACCATGTAAGCATCTGAACAACCATACAACAAATGCCATTTCAAGCATCATTTATTATGCTGCCTTTCAGAGACTTTTACAAGCCTCACTATGGTTAGCAATTCCAGCTGACTCGTAAAGCGGTTTTAAAATTCATCATTGAAAAGAATGTTTATCTCTGTGTTTTCTCCAGTTCGGAGTAAAATTATACTCTTAAAACCTGGGGATGGTGTGTCTTTAATTTTGTTTAGAACAGAAAATAACTGTGATATGAAAGATTTAATGAGGTTAGAAATCTAAAAGGAAATGGAGTGGGAATAGATTATCAAGAGAAATAAAGCCAGCCGCTGGAGAGTACACTAATATTAAATATTAGGTTTCTAAACCAAATATATATAATCCATTTAGGGACTTAATGGTGGTTCTCAGAAGCACATTTATCTACAGCTTATGGTTCAACAACCAATATTATAACTCCATTTGTCATTGTTAGGCTAGGGGAATGGATGTCAGGGAGGCGAGGGTCAGCAGAGAGGGAAGAGCTAATTCTGAACAGAAGAGAGACAGCCACCGTATGTTACAGAATTATGCTCTGAGGGGTGGAACTGGACTCCTGACTTTTGGATCCAGAGTGAAAAAAGTCCCGTGGGGCGAGGGGAATCTCCTTTAAAAAAAAAAAATTCTTTCCTCCAAGATATGGGGTTTATTTATTTATTTTTTGCTGCCCTACAAGAACTAAAGTCACCGTTTACCACATGGATTTGCCTTAAGTTAGGCTTCTAAATCCATATGTAGGCTCTAATTTGGCAAGATGTTTGTGCATATGTTTCAGTAAGTATGCCAGCAGTTCCAGTGATTTCTACGGGACTACTCATATGCTTAAAATTAGCTACACTCTTAAGTACCTTGCTGAAGTGGGGCCTCGGATGCCCAAGTACACATGGTCTGAACACCTTTGAAAATAAAGCCAAACTTCCTCAATAAGGATTTAGAAACCTGACTTTAGGCAGCCAGGTTCAAAAAATATATAGCAAGGGCAAATATCCTTAGCTTGACTTGTGTATATGAACACCTACATAGGGATCCTTGCTTTGGTGATTGACACAATACTCATCTTGCCTCTTCTCGCTGCCACTCAGAGTCCCTCTGTCATAAAGAGGTTCATTCCTGGGTAGTACAAGGTAGAATGAATAGTGACAAGGAAGTTTGCCCTCAGCAACTCCAGTCATCTTAAAGCAGCCCCTGAAGCTGTAGAAAAATCTTTCATGCTTAAGAGAAAATGAGAAATTAAGAGATGAAATGATAAAAAACAAAAATTCACATTCCCTCTCCCTTTTGACTTAAAAGACAGCAGAAAAAAAGTCTAATTTCGATTAGCAATTAGCTAATTGTCGTCACTAGGGGAGATGTACATATGAATTAAAAAACAATTCCATAATGCTGGTTCCAGGTTTATCCAAATAACAATTATGGACTACCATATTAATGATGGAGAAGAGAGATGCAGCTACATTTTTCACCTACAACTGAGATTATTTAATTTCCCATTTTATATCACTTTACTATTTTATTAACTCTGCTTTTTTATTTGTTTTTAAGAACACTCTCACAGAGTCTCTTACACAATTCAGCAATTCCTCTTAACTTCTAAATAAGGGCAGGGCTTACCAGCTACAGAATCCACCACCACTGAATGTAATCGGTAACTCATTGAAGACTCCATCAATTTTTTTGTGTAATTTTTTTTCCTGAGTGGGGGATATGGAGGAGACAGATATAACAGGGAGTGCAACATTGTTCTCTTTTTGTTTAAAAACAGATGACAATAAGGACTTAAAAAAATCTCTCTTTTCACCAGGGAAAAGTACATTTTGGACTCTTTCTTCCTAGACTGGGAATCTTAGAATGCATATAGGGTGTCACCAGGAGCCAGTGGAGCTTACCTAACTAGGTACCAAACAGGCCAAAGCTAAAAAGCAAAACAGGACAAATAGAGAGTACAGCAGCCCATTTTGGAGAATTTTTCTGCTGCCACCACCACCAGTAGTAAATAATCTAAATAAATATTTTTTACTACCAGTGAAGTTTCTTGAGGTCTAAGGCCACACCATAAACTGTCATATGTTGAGCTGCCACTCTAATCCTATGCTGAGTATTAAAGTGCGGTCAGAACTAGAACTGTTGATATTATCAGAGTGAAGCGACTGCATGAGTCAGAGATTCATCCTGTGATCCATATCACCAAATTTCTTTCCATCGCCTACTTTAGCAGTACTGTGCATCTCTGTCACTCAAGAAAAACTGGTTTTGGCACTACAAGTAATTTTAATTCTGATGAGGTCTGATTCAAAGACTCCCATTAATTTCAGTTAGCACTGAATATGGCTCCAGTTCAGTAGAGCACCTAAAAGCATGTATCTGAAGAAGTGGGCGGTAGCCCACGAAAGCTTATGCTCAAATAAATTTGTTAGTCTCTAAGGTGCCACAAGTACTCCTGTTCCTAAAAGCATGCTTAACTTTAACAGAAGTCAATGGGACTTGAGCATGTGCTTAAAGTTAAACACTTGCTTAAGCGCTTTGCTGAATAGCAGCCATAAAACCAAGTGGATGGCGCTCTCAACAGAGATCTAAAAACTGACCCAAGAATATTTTTTAGGATTTTCAAGATCAAGGGATTGGTTTGCAAGGGAGAAATCTTGGTAACATAATAAACAACACTATTTGTTTAAACATTCATTACTTCTTAAACTGCCTCCCTAGCAGCTACTGTACCTGTTATTTTCAATAAAAATCAAGATTTATGGCTATTTTAGCATCAAACTAAAAAATTAAAAACAAGAATGCAAAGCATAACAGAGTAAGTTACATGTATTCCCATTAGTATAATGCAGCTATATTAGCAATGTTCTGAACCTGCCACACAAGAGAGAGAAACAGCTACAAGTATTCAATGGAGTTATTCAATCCAAATTCGTGTAAGGGCACTATGTCAAAATGTCTTGCAATAACAACATTACTGTAGCTGTTGATACTGGAAGAGTCTGCTAGAGCTGTCTGCAGATCCATATGGAGATATTGCAAGGTCCAGAACTCCTTTACAGTGTTAATTCTCAAAATTTTATCACAAGTCTTATGATACTTGATGCTTTATTGGAGACTTCCTTTCTCCAATATGTTCATTAGTCAGTGAAGATGGTATTAACAAAAATCAAATAACTGTAAACAGCTGGATTAAAATTTCTCTCTCTTCTCAATTGCTCAACTCTCCATCTCTTGAAGTCATAATTTTGTGAGTTCTCCAGTAACTAAAAAGTCTTTCAAACAAGACAAGACCTGAATTTCTAATTTAAAAAAGCAGTTTTTTTAAAACCAACCATCCCTTCTCATCATGCAAACTTTCAGACTTACTTTATACATTACAAAAAAAGTACAAAAGCCCAATGTGTTTTTGTTTGCAGATCACCTTTAGAACTACCACAGACAGGCAACATGAAAGTTTATTTCATGCAGTTTCTGCTGGTCACAAGTATTGTAATTCACAAAGTTTGAGAGTGTCCTGGATACTGAATCCATCCCAAATACAGATATCAAGATTAATGCCAGCAAAGCATCAAATTTCTTATAATCAGCATATGCTTTAAGTAGATCTAAATTCCTTTTCAGTGCTGTTTTATTCAATTTGTTGCATCAGACCTGGTTGTTTTCAGGTCAGATACCAGCAGCCATTTGGGTAACTGAACACCTACTTAATTCCAATCAGAAGTATGCAATGGTAATGCATAGCGATAAAAGCCCTTTTATTTTCTGTTATTTTTCCCTAATTTGTTTTAATCTTTCAGCTCCCTGAAAATTCTGTAAGGGGATCTCAAGGCCTTTTAGACAGCAGTAGAGGCCTTTTAAAGCAGGACAGTATTAACATTTCTTCCTGCATCACAGTAAGCTAGTAACATATTGATAAATTACCCACACCATGCTCAAAACTGGCTGAACCCGCAAGTCAGAGCAGGTACTGTACCACCTATTTCTAAAGTTGTAACTTTGGCTTAATAATTTGCAGACTGCCTTTACCATATGCCAAATATTTTTTGACAAATATATTAGGTTGAACCTAAAGTAGCTTCCACCAAGGTACTGAACATCTTTTAAAGAAAAGAAATTATGGATTCTGTTGTGATGACGTAGCCCCTAAAAGATGTTTCAGGGTCACCAGCTACCTTATATAGGCAACATCTGGCAAAATCATACTGCATCAAACAGGGAATCACTGGTACACGTTAAAACTGTCTGCAAAAACCAGATGAAAACTATAGTATTCCAGATTCCTTCCAAAAACAGTGTCTTTTCATCAAGACAAAAGAAACAGAGTGATGCTTTGGCAAACAATAATGGAAACTTCCATTCTCAAGTAGTGATATATGAATATTTTTGCTCACTTTCAGATGCATGGACAGAATAGTTTTCTGTGTTAAGAGTTCATTATAGTTTCAGCCCTCCTACTGAACTGTTTCCTCTGAAATCAGAGGTAAGATTAAACCTGTTGTAGCAGAGTGCTTTATAATGGCTCTGACAGACATTGTTTTTCCTAGGCCTCACATCTGGGAGTTAACCAGCAGGGCACTTGAAACCAACCAGGTCAGCTCTTTAGTTGAGTTTTGTGTCTAATCAGCCAGGAAGGCTGAGGCCTCAGGTCACACATGGAAATCACTAGAGCTATTTAAGTCGCCAGAGGTTATTAATAAATCTCCCACTATTTCCTTAAGTAAATAATTGGAGGCCCATCTTTCAAACAAGTTATGTCTGGCCATGTTATGGTACCAATTTTATCCTTCCTTTTTTCCTCTCACCAAGCAGGAAGAACAAATCTCTGGTGACAACAATGGCAAAACTGTGAATTATAAACATCCATGTGTCTCTCATTTGAACGCCTCCTCGAGTTTCCTTGACAGCTGGGAGTGAGAGAGAGGCTCTTAGGCTTTCACTAGAGCCCTCGCCACTGAAGCTGCTCTCAGAAACACAGACTTTGTGGGAAAGCCATTCAGCTGTTTCTTACAAGGAAGCTTTACGTACTCGGTGAAATATGAGCCATTCTATTTCTATTAGGTGCTTTTAGGTAGCCGAGTTCAGATTCTTTTAGGCTCCCATCAAGAAAACAGGAAAGGAACCTGACTATGAAGCAACGCTGGAGCCAAAGCTCAGGGATTTCAGGAAAGGAAAATGTGTTGAGGGACAGACACGTTTCGACTCTGACTCTTCACTTCAGAGGCCATGTGCAAACACTGAACCCTGACTGTGCAGAGAGGCCCAAACACTGGCCCTGACATAAGCGGGCTTTGAATTCAATAGGAGAGGCAACTGCTCTTGCTGAAGCTGAATTTGCCTCAGAATCACAGTAACGAGCACTGTCCTATTGGAGACCATAACTTATTTCTTCTGCATCTGTCAGTCTTTCGAATTCAGAAATAAAGGATTGCTTAATTCTCATTGTAAAAGTGCCAATTATCGATAGCAATGTGTATGTATGTGTGTGTGTATACACATGCTTTCACTATATGTAGATATTTACACATATATTCATATATACTTAACATCAAAAGCGAATCTAGCAGCACTTCTCTACTGACACAAAATGAGGGGAAGTCAAGGCAGGGTCAAGGCGATAACTGTAGTGCACGCTACTGCAGAGATTCTGTGCAGCTTCAGGTGGCAGGGCAGCCCAGGAAAGGTTGCTATAACTTAGAGCAGCTTCCTAGGCTAAGTTATGCTGCAGGTTGTTCTGACCCCCAACAAACCCAGAATCCCATGTGAGCAAACATGGCATAAAGTCAGCTTCGCCTTGCCCCTACCTCACGTGCTGTGTGTGCTCGGCCTCCTGGGGATGCAACACAGCAGCTTTCTCAAGTTCTTTAGGGTATTAAAATTATGATGTAGTTGGTTTCCCCCAAACATCATTAAGAAGCCACATCACCACCACTACCAGAGTGGTGGTGTTCACTGTTACAGAGTTACAAGCTCATTGTTTTTGCCTGAGCTTCGTTCAAGATATGAAACAAAG